>NC_088253.1:5742000-6046000 GCF_036013445.1 Caloenas nicobarica | reverse complement strand
ATTCTAATGTAAGAGTTTATAATTCATCTAAAACTGTAATTGTACAAAAATAGTTGAAGCTTCATGGATTGCATGTCTCAAAGGATATTTGAAAAATATATTCTAGGTCTTAAAAGATTACAGTAAAGATTTGCTTTTCTTCTAAAAACATATTAATTGAAAAGAAAAAGCACTCTTTGTTAAATTGGCCATTGTCCATTTGGCAGCAAAAGCTTTTATTCAGATACAGAACACTACATCCAGATTACTATTTTGCTTTTAGAGCCAAACCAAAACTGTTGCCTTCCCTGGACGCCCATGTCAAAACTGCCATAGTACTCCCATGGTTTTAGGCAAAATACAATCCATAAGGAGTTAACATGAATTTCAAATGACTAGATACTGATTGGTGAGGTTTGGAAAACCAAAACACAACCTCTCCAGTATTATGTTTCACATGAAATAGATGCATATAAAAGTAGCAATGTACATATCAGTCCTGCTTTGGAAACTGCATGTGTGCAAGTTATTTGTCTGACAGTTGTCCTGCATTTGTGGTAAGAGCCAACACGGCATCTTTTCTGCCCTTATCTTACCACAAATTCAGGATGACTATAGCAGGGACATCTCATTTAAACACGTATTACAGAAACAAAACCCCTCAAAACTTATGTGAACTGTATAATGAATATGAAAAGTGACTTTTTGTTTTGAATTGGCATGAACACCAACTTAACAATATATTTAGTACAGTTTCAAGAACTACCACACAATCCCTTCTTCTCAAAACAGTCTTGCCTTCCATATGGATGCTTACGAGACATGTATGACAATTAACTCACTGCTAAGTAAGAGAGAAGTTTTGAGAACCGGACTACAGTTTTCTGCTTGCACGACTGTTGCTCTCTCAAAGCTTTCCCACGTCTATGAAAAATGCTGTCATTTACACAGACTATTTTTCTGAAGTCTGATCAGGCTTTTTGTTTGTTTATAAATTTTAAACCACTACAAATTATCCAAATTTGAAGTAGTATTTCTAGAAAACAACCAAGGAAAACTAAGTCTAAGACATGCTAGAGTGCTACACTGACCAAAGAGAAATTTCTGATTCAAAGCCCAATGTCACCCATTAAAGCTATTCACATTTACCTGTACTAACAGGACAACATCGTGTGCCACCAGTCACTATGAAGTGTGGATGGTTCCTCACACCTCAAGCAGTTTAACGCCTACAGTAGTGTCCCCAAACTAGACAATATTGCAGAGGGCTTGTTTGCATTCAAAGGAACACAACCTGCATGGCAACTGACACTTGCTGCTTGAATGCTGGAAAAAATAATAATTTTTCTGTCTGAGGTGGAGCACCTACGAAACAAGACTATTTTCTGTACACATGTATATGGCAAAATCCGTATTTCTTTTAAATGGATTGTTTTACTCTTTTATTTCAACTACTTTCTGCCTGCCGCTTCCCAAGGAATCATCAGCAACCTTTCAGCCAGATCCCACTACAGGGTTACTATAGCTGAGGCAAGAGTTACTAAAAGAAATTAATCACATGTATGATTGTGTACAGGTGGCCAAGGCCACCTTGGAAAACAAAGTTATCAACTCAAAGTCTGTTTCAAGAATTTGGAGGTCAGATTTTGACTTTACAGATGAAATACTAAGAAGTCATTAGAATGTTTAGCAGATGATCTGATTAGTTGCAAATGCATACAATTATTTGACAGAGAATTTCCAGCTACAGAAACTACAGATAACACACCTTGTGTAAAACATAAGCGTTCAGAGAGAAACAATGACTGCATACCCATGTCATCGCAGGTTATTGAGACATAACAAAGTAGAAAGAAAGGAAGTTAATTCTTAGCCAATCATTACTGAAAGGAGCAGGCACAAAACTGAAAAGTACTTCCCAGCAAAACACAAACCACACTGGAAGATGCTCTCAGAATTCACAACTGGGTTTTGTATCATCGTTTCTACCTCCTTTCAAGTGTTCTTCCTGAACATTTTACACAGTTGTCTTTTTGTCGTCTATTTCATAAAGCAGACAATAGGTACGGTGACATTTCAAGCGCTGGCTTTAAAATTCTAAACACCACAAATATCTACAAACAAAACCGAGATGGACTTGTGCTATTATTTTTCTTAACTACCATAAACAAATAATTTTATTCTTAACCATATTACAGTGCAATTTTCCAAAGCACTAAAATGCTTTTCCGCATTTCCAATTGTATCTGTATCCAACTGCACAAAGCACTTCAACACGAGAAAATGTAGCCAAACTAGTTTCACTGTATGTATGTCAGCGAAAAGCACCAGGAAGGTATCTCTCCTTCCCCAAGAAACTATGGGTCAATGGAATACTACCCTCATAACAGAAAGCTAGAGGAATGACGTTTCCCTAATTAAGAAATACTTTTACATTTTAAACAAAAAAAGCGTGTGCAAACAAAACAGAACAGATTAAAAGGCTGAATTAAAAAAAAATAAAAGAAAAAAAGAAAAAAGATATGTCTGGGATTTGCTCAACTTCCTGATCAAAGTTTTGTAATGACAAATACGTTTCAGGGGTTCGAAGTCTTAATAATCAAGGAATATAGCATTTGGATTAAATGTGGCCTCAAGAAAAAAAAAAAAAAAAAGTTAAAAAACTCCAACACATTCAAGATGCTAGAGAGCAAAGAGGGTTCAAGTCAGTTGGTGGAAATGGAAGCAGATTTAATATC
The DNA here is from genome assembly GCF_036013445.1 of Caloenas nicobarica. NCBI lineage: Eukaryota > Metazoa > Chordata > Aves > Columbiformes > Columbidae > Caloenas > Caloenas nicobarica. Next base: position 6,043,283 of record NC_088253.1, on the reverse strand, counting down.
TCTAGAAATAGTTTAATGAGCCACTATATACATGTGGAAGTGTTTCCATTAAATGCTTATCTTTAACCACAAGCCAACCTCTGCAATGTGTGCACTCTACTTCTGGTTGGTTATGAAAATAAGTTTTTGGTGCTTCTTGAACTATAATTTGCTGAGGATGGGGAGCAGTATAAGATTCCAAGTTCATCTTCATGCTGTTTTAAAACCCTAACCTTCAAGCAAGAGCTTGATCTATGGGAAACAGCTGCAGAAAAGTAAATCTCCCTTTGAAAAAATCCAGAATGTATTTTTGTTAAGTATGTTTTGAAGTCATGGTAGGAAAATTAGTGAAAATTGTAAATCTGCTTGCAAATCTGGTCATGTCTAACTTAAAGATTAGGGGAAAGATTCCAATTTAATAGTAAGACCATGACAACCCTAGTTAAGCATGCTCTAGGACAGAACAGATGGGGCCCTTTGCTCACCTCCACGCGTTTTGGATTTATTGCACGCACCCAACACGTTTCATATTAGACACCCCTTGACTGTGTACTTGAGACAGCAGGGTTCAGCGTGCACTTCCTCTGCAGACCAATATATTATTCTAAATTGAGCTAAAGTGTTTCCGTTTCATGAGTGATATAAAGTTCAGATTTGAGTTTTTAGGCAGCAGATTTGCAATCATTCACCAGATCTTTCTTCTACATATTAGGAAAAGAAAGCCTTAAAAAAAAAAATCTGTCTTACTGAAAATAATTTTGGACTTTGTTTGGTTTTGGTTAAACAAAATACATTTATATCATTGTAGTAGCTTGCTTGGAAAATGGATTTGATCACCTCATGTTTAGTACTAACATCCATTTAAGTTATTTCTTATGATTTCATCTGAAGAGGACTGCTGATAAGGCAGGTGTAAATTTCCATTTTAAGACAGCTTTTTACTAAAATTCTACCCAGATTAATAAAAACATTTTATAGAGCCAATGAAGAGAGGAACACAAACATTACTAAATGTCTACTAGAAATGTTAAAAAATACCCCCAGTCTTTTTGTTACTTTGATATACCCATTGATCAGGATTTACAAGTTACCGTAATTGCACATTACTATTGGAAATACCAAGTTACTAGACTTTGTTATCTAAGATTTGTGTGTACAATATTAGGAAATAGTTGGGGTATTATAGGCACAGGAATTGACAGCTCATGACTTTTTAAATATAAGCAACATGCTGAATTTGACATTTCATTCTTGTAACAACACGCATACAAAGCAGTAGGCACTATACCGCTTCAATAACTGGATAAGAGACCTGCAAAGTCACCAAGTTTTTTTGCAAGAGCTGGATGTGTGAATGCTATGGGCTGCAGGATGTTCTCTTTTCTAGATGCCTTCCATACGGTTGCCACTGCTTTTAAAATAATGCCAGCATGAAGACTCTGCTTATTGAAATGAGGTTCTGGAACGTATGATGTATAAAGGCACGAAGTAAATGAATCTAAAGTTGGCTTCTTTAGTGTCAAGTTACTTTTTATGTAAAGTTTTCAAATTTTATCTTTTAGATGGCATCCTCAAGATGGCTCCTCTTAAAAGTCAGTTTAAAAAAATCTGAACAGTCAAAAAAATACACTGAAACTGTATACACCCACTTATATTGTCTTTCACTTCAAGTGAAAATGGCAGTTCTGCTGTATATAGAAATGTAATAAAAGGGCCAGCTTGAGAATACTCTATCAGACTGTACAAGATTATTTTTTCTAAGTAATTGAGAAAAAAAAAATACAAAGGCTATGGAAATGCAGAAGAGATTATCAAACACCTGGCCTACAGAGCTCAAATCTGTAGCTCTTCACCAAGTATTAATAAGAAAGTGATTTACACATTGTCTTCAAAAGAATGTTTAATATATCCTTTCTTTCCATCCAAACACGACCATAATGTTATGTATTAAATAAACTAACTTTCTGACCTGCCCTTCATATAGCATCCCTGATAATACTTTAGTTACTGTTTATAAATTCCATTGGGCAATTAAAAAAATGCCTTTATGATCTGGTAACTCAGTCAACTACAATCTACAGTATTTTGCAATAAAAATACTGAAGTTCGACTCCTCCTTTTACTGCTTGCATTTTGAACCTGTTGGCCAGCAAAGCTGTGTATGCCCAAACCTTCCCGTCAGGAGGGATTAGATAAGAAGTTTACTTGATGCCCGAACTGCTATTGCACTAAAACGGATTAATAATTCCCTTTCTAGGAATGTTTAGCTGCCACTTAAACTTCAGTTCCATGTAAGAAATGTCTCCCCCTCCAGGCTGCTATTCTCTCTTCTCACAAAAACAGAAAAGGGAGGCACATACATCCACATGATTTTGCCAAAGGATCTCACATCTTAACACTTGATCTGTACACGTCTGAACATGCTTAAGAGCACAGACAGTGCAGGTTTTTTTCTACAAGATACTTCACTGATGACTGCACAGGAATTGATGAGGTAACAAAGAACAAGGAATGGTATTCATTTTTTAAGATCCCCTACAAATATAGTGCTTGTAGTAAGCAAAGCATTTTTATATTTGTTGGAAGATCAAAGTGAAAGGACTGTTGAGCCCAAGCAGCGGCAGAGGGACAGCCCAGCCCAGGGGTGTTCCACGGCATCTCCCTTCCACGCACAAACACACCAACAGGGAACGCTGCACGTGCTCTCACCCATCAAACATGATGTCTGTCAAGCCAAGTCACTAAACGGCAAACATCGTGATGCCAGAAACATTGCTGATGTTTTGAGTTGTGTGATTTATAGCTAAATTTGTTTAAATAAAAATGACAACTAAGAGAAACACAAGAACTCAGAAACCAACAGATTTTGTGTCAATAAGCCTTAGCCACAGTTCTTGCCTTGTTGCTTTCAATGGAATACCTTAGTGTGTGCGTGCAGCTGCTCAAGGAAATGAACTCCATTTAATTTTCTTTTTTTAATCCTCTACACTTGAGACATGGAGACTCAGTGTATGACAGCTCTGTTCGTTATCATCTTAGTATAATCCCACTACTAGAAAACAGTATGTTTGAATATGCACAGCAGGAGAGAAGTGTCATGTCTAAAATTGGTGACCAATAAACATCCACGGATTGGCATAATGGTTGATACTTCAAGAACCACAGTACCAGAAAACTTTAAGACTGCTACAGTCACAGTTCACGTAATCTGTAGCCAGTCTATAAGCCACATTCAAGAACAGGAATTGTTTTGTTGAACATAACAGATGCAGACGTTCAGTAAAACTGCACGAAGAATAAAAAAAGGAATCGGCATATATAAATATAAGGATGGGACAGATACAGCTCAACTTCTCACAAAATCCGGGGAAATTCTGCTTATGGCCTGAAGCATGACCTGGACTAGCAATTCTGACTGCACGACAGACAGAAAAGAACCAAAAAGAATATTTTCCTTTTTTAACTGTGATGTGAAAGAAACATTAGGAAAAAAAGATTCTCCAAAATACACTGGAAGTTGGCAGAGTGGGAGGAATTTATTATACACTGTAGCCAGATCTCATGTCTTTCTAAAGACAAAAAGTCCCAACTGAGAGGAAGGTACGATAGCTTATATTAAAAGAAGTGTAATTTCTCTGTTTTCAACAGGAAGTTCACCACCTTAGCACTTGAAAATTACCAAGCATCAAGTAGAAGTCTCCTTGGTGGAGCGGTATTGCTAATCCAGGTGTCTCTATGTCCCATGCTACCTTCAAGCCCACGTGCCAAACAGCTGGGTCTCTTCCCTTGGGTTTTGGTTCATCACTTTCTTCCATGGCTGAACCTTTAAAGGGAAAGAGGGACAAATACCACAAAGATGACAGACAAGGTGAGAACCACGAAATACAAAATCTGGTCTAACAATACAGACTTAATGATACCCCACATTGGTAGAATCTTAATAGGCTTAAACTTCCCATAATCTCCATTTGGTATAATCACAATCTCCAAATTCAAAAGTATGTAATAGGTTAAAAAAAAGCCACATGAGAGCAAGAATTTTTTGCAATCATCTTTTACTAAGATGAAAACTTCATGTTAACTACAAAGTCAAGGCAAGTCAAAGCAAAGCTTTTAATGGACTCAAGTTTTTCTGAAGTTCTCAAGTACATGTAATGGGAATTTTAGTTAGCCTTCATTCTTTTTTTTATTCATTACTAAAACTATAAGCATAGAAGAAAAAAAAAATGCAGCAACAGACATAAAAAGAGATAACTTCCAAAAGAATTTCAAGTCATAAATTGCCAAAGCATTTTATGAACAATTTCACTTGTTTACATACTTGCGATTTTACCAAATCATAAACTGAGGCCAAGTAAGGCACAAAACATGACCTACACTGAAAAAGTTGAGCAAATCTTGGAATCATATCTGTCATTCTTTTCTCAAAATTATTAGTCAAACATGCTAGATAACATGTACAAGAGCCAGCGGAGCTTCAATACATTTGTCACAACATTTTTCTTATCATTAAGCAACATGAATGTGTTGAGCTTGGGGAAAAAATAATCCACTGCATAGAAATAGTATTTAGAGCTTAATCCCTCAGAACTATTTTCATAAGCTTACTTCACTGCAGTATAAATTGAAAGATAGAGTCAGCATTTATAACCAGGTATTTGGGAGCTACGGTATAACAGTTTTACGGCTAAAGGAACATTGCATTTTGACAGTGGGAGGATAAAGTTTTAATAAGGAGTTGGCGCAGAACAGCAGTGAACAGTTAGAAATAATCAACTAGGTAGCATGTCTCATTATAGCTTATAAAGTTAGTAACTCTGCGTGTCCACTCCTCTGTCCATTTCAAATGTGCTTTCATCTAATAACTTTTAAAACTCGTCTTTATTTAATTCTAGAATAAAAATACTGAAATAAAGATTTATTACTCTTATTTATAATATGCACACATAAAAAGTGACCTTGAACTCACACTTTAAAAATCTTCCAAGTCTCACATGGTTACTGCAATGGTTGTTTAGTTGGGAGTAGTCTTTAATAATTAATAAGTTGTCTTAATTTCCTATGTCTATTACATATTGCTTAAATTCAGGAAGAAGAGAGCCCAAACCTTTCAAAAAGCCAATCTAAAGTTCTTAGTTAGAACTCCTGCTGTAAATCCAGTCCCCACGTCCCCTCCCTGCACCGCCGCAGTTCTCGTTCAGCTGAAGCTTTGGCTCAGGAGCAGCTCTAGGCCTTTCCATCAAGGAGCACACAAATGAGAAAACAAGAGCTAGCAAATACTCCGAAAAATCAATACTAAAGTCTTCAAGGGGCTTTCATATTTTCTGCCCTGTTCAGATAAATCGTAACTTAATTTAAGAAAAATGTTTTCTGAAAACTGCAAATAGGATGGCTTTCAAGGCATTTTTAATGCAATACATCATGGAAATTATAAAAAGAGGTAACCTTTCTGGGTTAACTCTCTCTCTTATGCTGCTTTCCCATTCACTTTGGCAGCAGCACTGTTCACAATATGGCACCAATAAAATATAGAACTACAATCAGAGACAGCAATTTCAATCAAAGTTTCCTGGGGTCTCCTCATAAATCCAGCACCTTTGGAATGTGCTCGTTAAAATGACTTATTTTTTGCAGTTTGATAAATTTTTTATTGCTTAAGTACAGAGTTCAAATGTAGCTCACGGTCTCCTTTTCTCTATATTCTCAATTATTGCACCTTATAATTACCAGCAGCAATTGAAGCTGATTGCTCCTACCATGTTATTTTGGTAACAAAAGGAAACAAGCTGCTACTAGCTTTTAAATGCAAGCTATTCTGAAAGTGAGAGCAAGAAAAAAAAAGAAAAAAGACACCTTAACATTTGTGGTATGTCTCTAGGTAGCACTGACAAACTTTTACATAAAAATAAGTTATTAAATTCTCTTTGTCCCACCCCAAGCATGACTGAATGCCATGTATTCATTGATCTAATTACAGTTCCCGTTTAAGTGAAAACAGTTGGATGCAGCTAAACCATAGGTATTTGAGAGTAAATCATGTGGATCTTGCACATACACGGCACCTTAAGAACATATATTTATTTTGGAGTAGACCATACAGAAATAGTCAAATGTAGCAGTATTTAATGGAAATATAATAAAACTATCTGCAAATTTGAAGTCTGCTCATTAAAGATTTATAGAATTTGGCCTGCAAGAAACCTGTACACTTGCATTCCAATTGAAAGGGTGCAACCAGGTAATGAGCTTACCACAACATAACGATACGTCACCAAACCTCTAATTAGGGTAGAACCACGAAAGAGAGAATGTAGCTGCAGAAAATTGGCCACATTATGCTTCTAACTAGGGAGCTCAAATCTCAGATGTTCCAGCTCTTAGACCTGCTCCTCTCAGGTCTGGGTCATCATTACGTTCAGAACAACATCAAACTTGTTTCCCTGGATCTCATCTGGTTATTGTTCCACAGCACAGACAGTAAAAGTAGGCTTGAAAGATTTCCTTGCTATTCGGCACCAAAATATTCCAGAAGAGTTTGAGAGTTTTAACTTAAATATTCTCTACTCAAGTCAAATTGCAATGCCAAAGTATGTCCTAAATGTACTGTTAAAATCAAACACAATTTCTTACTTGACAGAATCACTGCCAACACATTGCTAAAAACAAGGACTGTAAACACCTACTTTGTCATTAAATCCAACTGACCACTGTTATGTAGATAGAGAAACAAAATTTTTACAGATTGATTAATTTTTCCAGAAATTAAATAATTCGGGCACATGTTCAGTGATTAATGAAATATGTACATTATTACTGTCTTCCATAGTGATTTATACATGTAGTATGCAGGAAGTGAAAAAAATAGAACATGCTTTGCTTCTCAGCAGCTGATGGGAAAGAAAGAGCATCTACCCACAGTTAGTTCTACCTTATTACTGAAAAGCCACAGCATAAGAGGTTAATTCAACTGTACAAACATTTTAACTTCTGTTTGCAACCAACATTCACAAAAACAAAAATCAAAAGATTTACCAACATTGTTTTTATCACTTCATATTTGGAATATTGTGTCCAAATACATCAAGAACAAAAGCACTAAAATAAGAACCAAGAAGAGTCTGTCATACCTTCATTCTTGAAGTAGAGACTTTATTTGATCAAATTGGTGAGAACATGGTTAAAAGCACCCTACAATCTACAACAGTTAATTCAAATAAGGATTTCTTTTTAGAAAACAAGGCTTCAAATCTATTATTATTACTATTATTAGAGTAATTGGATCACTAAATATTTGTGATTCTCTCAGAATATAATTCCAACTGGTCAGAATATACAAGTTACGGATGTGGCCATTTCACTCGCATACACATTTCTGAGGAAGTAATATATATTTTTCTACATATTATTTCTAGTCTTTCAACAAGCAATACTTCTACCAGATTACTGACACTAGAAACCATTTAATTTTTCTCATCCTGTACAAATATCTACTCCATGACTTTTATCCATTAAGCAGTACATAAAGAGGCTTATTGGTCAACTACAGATTTAGATTGACTTGAATTCTGAACAACTGTAGTAGTTTTAGGATTTTTTCTAACCTAGTGAGGAAACACACATCTGTAGTGAATCTCAATTATTTTTATTCACAGTTACTGTAGAAATGAAATAGCAGTCATTAGGTTTAGTGCTTGGATATTGCTTCTAACATCACAGTGTGAAAAATATTCATACAAACAGCATTTTCCAAAAGAAACAAGCGTTAAAGCTCCTTCAGATCAGTCATTACTGCAACTAACTGTAAACCTTTCAACAGCACCTTGTAGTGAACAGAGCCAGGTTGTTTAGTACTTCAAGACATTTATACAGCAAGCAGGTCTTAGAGCAAAGAAAACAAGATACTGTAAAGAATCTAGAGAAAACTACTTATCTAAGCTCAAACATAGTTTGTGGGATATCCAGGTAAGAGAAAGATGGACACTTCCAGTGACTACATTATTTTCCTTTAAGTCTCCACTTCAAAGAACATCTTTAGAACCAACTAGTGCTCTGCTAAGCAATAAAACTTCCTACAAAACTTACAAAGACCTGAGGGAAAACTGTTCATTAGGAAATTTTCATGGATAAAATCCAATTTTTGAAAATGCCCTCATTCCGCCAGTATTTGGATGGCAATTCACTTTTATAAAGGGAGCAGGAAATAAAAATGGGTTATTAGCTTACTATATTAAAATCCTAAACAAGTTCTACCTTAATGCTCTCATGTGATAGAATATTCGTAAGCTAACGTGTTATTAAAAATCCTAAATTGGTCAAAATTTGGAATTCCTGTTCCATGGTAAATTCTGAAAAGTAAATTCATTCTGAATAGTATTAGTGACGGTATAACTGAACGCACATCCTGTAATGTATTCAGTTCTGCATATGCACCATGGCTACCACTCATGCACTTTCTTGCAGTAAACACATTAAAAGGAAATTTCCCAAATTTCTGAGGGCCTATCCTCATCACTTGATAACCTGTTTTTAACCTAGTGTGATGTGACGCGTTTCATTTTAATGTAAATAAATGCAAATACTATTCAAATGAGCACTAAGCAAAACATCTATCTTATTTGTCGTTAAAAATGTACCTCACTTGAAGTTGCTTTGAAACAGTGTGACACTGGAAACAAGAAAATAAACAGTGATACTAATTAGAACACCAGCCTGTTATAATATCTGTACGTTGGCTCTCAAATTTTTTCTGGTATATTAAAAACTGCTTCTACTCCAATTAACACTGATCAAAGTTTCAAACATTAAATTTTCATTCATCTGTTCTTGGAGAACCACAGAGACCAGTGAGAATCTGAGTAGTAGAGAGTTGACACAAAAGTGTGCAAGATTTCGCAGAGAAGAGAATCCAACTAGTTTTAACAAAAATCAACATGCTTAATTCATGTTTGAATTTCCAACAGAATCAGTGCTTTCTCCCAGAAAATCAGTAATCCATCTAATCGACATCTTCTAAGGAAAAATTGTTCCATTACAAAATGTCTGACCTCCTCTACTCTTTTTATTATGTATTCTATAACGATTCTGTGATATATATGTATGTGTATATATGTCTGTATACGCAACAGTGAGAATTCAACGGCAACTTGATGCTAAATGAATTAATGGAGTAAGTACTAATAAAAGATACTGGTGTAGAAGGCAAGTATTTCTAGGGAAAACGGGAAAAGGAGTAAAGATACGATTCTACAAAGATTTAACAACAATCTTCAGGGAGATGTGGAGCTTCTTCATGCTTCATAGTTCTGGAGAGCTTGGTAAGAGATAAAGTAAAAACTGACAGTGTTTGTGAACTGCAGAAAAAACCAACACATTGAAGCGATATGGAACCGGAAATAACAACGCTATAAGCACTGGTAAGTTTATAACCACCAGCATTTGAAAGCTAATAAACAGGAAATCAGATGAGTAAAAAACCAATCAATTTAATCCTCTAAAATCAAGTAAACTAATTACTCCTCTTGGATGCGCTGCGTAGAAAACTTCAACGTACACAAGTATTTCCTTCACTTTAAGTACAATACCATATTCATCAACTAAAAACAGGTTCTATTTCCTCCAATTTATCAATAAGCAGGGCAACTATAAATCAGCTTCACTTTAGGGTTGTGAAATGACAACCACAACCTGAACACAGACAGATGTGAGTGAACAGTTTTCCCACAAAGGTATATATGCTACATGACATTTCCTCCTGGTGCTCAGAAACTCCCTCTAAAGTTCATGAAACCAACGTGAGCTCAAGAGCTATTGAAGTGGAATTCCATCTTGTTCAGATTTAGATTTGACTTAATAAATCATTTTCTTCCCCCCAAAAAGCATCTTTTACACTATCTCCAGCTACACTGAGGTTTTAATATCGCCACCTCCTGGCAAGAATATTTTCCCCCTCCTCAATACATACTCAAATTTCAATTTGATCAAAAACTTTTGGAATCTTTGCAAAAATACAAAAATTTGAAGTAGTAATTTTATTTTTTTTCTGTAAATGTAGATTATGGAATGACCAACTTACTGAAAACCTCAACTTTAAGTTTTCATGTCTAGCTTTAAATCCTTCAGAAAAAAAAAAACAAACAAAACACAAACAAAACTTAAGTGTATTTATGAGAAAAACTATTTTTCGTTTAAACATATCAAACATTTGTTTCTACTCTTGTCCACTAAATCTTGCAGAGAGTTTGCAGTGGTTTTAAAACAGCATGATTTTTACCTAACTTGCTGAATGTGAAGAAACAAAATCAAGTGATGAGTTATGAATAAACATCGCGGCTTTCTGTTTTGTTAAATTATAGAGATCTGAACTTAAAGGGACTTATTTCTTACCCCTCCACAAGCAAGTTTTGTGTTAAAGTTTTTTAAGAACATTACAATAAATCCTGACACACACTATTTTTACTTTAAGTTCTTGTTTATGTTTCTTTAACTTAAAGTGTTAGTGAAAAAATATTTATCTACAGTACTACTGAAAAAAAAATACATTTACTGGACATAAAAATCAACATCTTCGGAAAATAGGACAAAAATAAGCTCATAAACAAAATGATGCTTCTACTGGTCAGGGAATCTATTCGGTTTGCTAAACCAGCCGAAGTTTTTAAGTCCAGGAAAATGTAAATATGATGATTTCAGCTGAACTTTAAGTAACAAAATGATCCATAGTTTCAAAACTAATAATAAAACTAACAAGAGAACACACGTGAAAGTATAAGCTATTATCTTTACATCATTACCTTTAGCCAAAACCTACCAAAGTCAATGAGAATTCTTCCCGTGTTTCGAAACAAAGATCAAAGGATTTTTGGAAGGACCAAAAATCAGTTGTGAATTATGGAACATATGGAGTGTTTGTAAATTCAAATCGAGTGTCTAAATTCTAATCTTATGTTTGCAAAACTGGAAGCCATTAAAAAAAATTCAAGGCGTTGTTGAAAAATTGTTCGGAAAAAAATAAACCAAAATCCTCACGTCTGTTCTTAAATGAAGATAAAAATGGGAAATGTACTGTAAACTAAAAATGAAATATTTAATGATTCTTCAACTACACTTTTTCCCCCTAATGCTGCATTTAGATGTTTTTTAAATAACTAGGAGCCTGCAAAGCCTGTCAGAGAACAGGTCTTTTAATGGAAAACTTCCACCCTTCCCAACTACAGAAATGTTGTCAAGTCTCTGCAAATCATGCATTAGCACTACAGCACGCCTAGACAAAATGTATATACTTCCAAGTAAATACCATAGTATTTTTATACAAAACCAACCTTAAATGATCCTTCCAAAGAAAGAGCAGTAAAGTGAGCATAAAGCAGAAGCAAGTCTGTATATGATAAATAACACAATAAAGATGGTGATCTCAACTACAATGAAACATTTTACAGGATAGAAAATATGCACATGCGTTAATATGAAATAGATATTGGACAGATTTTGTTTTCCTGGCTCTTAGTCAGGAAGTTAATCACACCAGTTTTTAGAGAACAACTGATAAACCAGCTGCAGTAAACACAGGTATATTTTGAATAGGTCTTAGTAGAAATAAATATCAAGCTTAAATACAAGAAGTGCTGCATCGTGTTCAGAAACTTGTGACAAATCCAGAGTAGCACAGAGGTGTACTTACATACGTACACACAAAGAAACACCAAAGAGTATCAGGGATTTTAGATCTTTATACCTCTAGTCACCTCGCCCCTCCCGTCACTCACCCTCACAGCTGTAACTGTACACAGCCACCGTCGACCGCTCCACCAGATTCTCGTCATGGTGCCAGCTCACTGCCATGTTCCCCATTCCAAAATAAGGTTCTTGTTTCAAGTACAGCATTTGGAGTGGATCCATATAATTCAATAAAGTCACGTTATAAGACGTTCTGTTCCTGAGACTCATGTAGTCATCCTCTGGTACACAACAACTGCTTTGATCTTTTGAAACAGATCCTTTCTCTGTAAGAGAAGTAGTAAAATTTTGCTCCCTATCTATTACAGTAGTATCTTTAATTTCCTTGGTCTCAAAGAAATTTTGTCCTTCTAATGCCTTGACTGCTTCAATATGCAAGTAGTCATTAAGTCTGATTAATGCTTTACCAGCATCCTGTATTTGAGGACTGCAGTATTTTATATCATAACCTTCAGTAGGCCAAGGAACTGTAAATAATCTTGTGTTCAAGTACTTGTAAGTGCATCCCGGGTTTCCAATTAATATACGAGACACTGGGGTAAGAAAATCTTTTCCTTTGATCCTTACAAGGTCTTGAAAGAAACAATCGTGTTTTCGCAAGGTCAGGAAGCCTTCTTGTACCATTTGATGGAGCTCTTCAGGTACTGTATCGGATTTTCTGAAAATCAGTTTGGAATATTTGGTCTTCCACTAAAGGAGAAAAAAAAAAGGCAATAGAATTATTCTTTTTACAAGAAGCAAAGTATTTCATATATTCAAGCACATACAAGGCTAAGTTGACAAGTTATCAAGCATGAGTCTAGAATGAGGTGAAGAAATAGATGCCAGTATTTGCTACTTTATTTTCATAATCCAATATCTCGCAAAAACTGCAGATATGTACTAGTGGCCTGTAACCAGAGATTATCACCAGGGAAAATCTCTAAATAAATAAATAAATCTGAGGATTCCAGCAGAAATCAACAGGACATATAAGCTCCCCTGCTGAATCTGTAGTTAATGCTACCTTTAAGTATACAAACAACAGAAACCGAGCAGCAATAAAGCGGCGACTCTTTTCGCAATGGTCGCAAATATTCTTGTCTCATTCTGATGTACAGAATTCTAGAGGACTACACGATGAAGTGAAATAGTTTTATATAACAACAGTTTTTGAGGCAAAAATGACAAATTTTCAAAAAAGGCCAACATTGTGCTGCACTGCACCTTTGTCTTCAAAATACTCCTTGACATACTGGTCCTTCCTATATTCACATTCCTCAATGCGTGCCAATTAGCTCTCTGATTTTATATGGACGTTCCAACTTCATATAAAAAAAAAAATTCCAAACTTATTTTTCTCCCCACCACACCAGCTCTGGTGTCAGCTGGAATTCAGAATCCAGCAGTTTCTGGAGGCCACAACTCCCAGCAAGATGTGATGCTGCTAATCAGCAGTATCTTGCTTTGTATGCAAAATACTGCTTCCCACTCCACGAAGGCTTGGATAATTTTATTTTATTAATCTGGATTTCTAAGGAAGTGAGTATCACATAATCAAACCTTTTAGTGGTTGCCTATAAATCTCCTTTAACTACTGCTGAGGCTGCTTGGCAAACTGGACAAAGGCTAACGAATAAGTTCTTAAATACACTAAGTTACTATGTATTTCATTAAAATTAATAGATAAATAGGAGAATCAGACGCAAGCTATTTTACTTAGTAAGGGAAGGCTGTAATATGAGCCTACAAAGTGTCAACTGGCATGTGTGACGCTCCAAACACCTCACTACACCTATTTCCTTTTGTCCAGAAGTTGCTCCCTGGTCTGGGGAAAAGGTGTTGTGGGAAACAACTGATGCGGTTGTGGGAAAAAAAAATAAGGTAAACTGAAATCTGGAGGCATTAGGCAATGGGGCAAGAGCACGTGGATGTACAAAACTGACCTATCAAAACTTTTACTAACATAATAGCTTATGTTCAAAGTGCTTCAAAAAAAAAAAAAAAAGCCACCAGCACAAAAGCACCACACTCACCTATGATCCATCTGTGGGCTCCTTCTGGTACAACTCAAAACCACTTTACTAGCACTATCAACCTCCAAGTCAGATTTGAACTTGCCTTTCAGGAAATTAATTTTAAAACCAGAAAAGGTGCCTTTAAAGAATACAAACCAGGCAGTAAGTCAGTATGCACATTTTCCACTGCATGAAAACAGTTGGACTTTTGCATCATAACGCATATTTATCCTACTAAGAAACTCCATCACAAGCAAAACTTCACTGACATCCTCTTCCAATGCAACAAAATGCCTGAAAACATGCACTAGAAAGGAAGTGCACAGATTTTACAAAAGTAACAACCTTTTATTCCCTTTCTGAACTGCAGCGGTAACATCTTCCACATTTCACTGCCAGCCAAGTCAGAAGCATATTACCTTTGTGTTGTGTTGTAAGATTACATGCTTAAGAACTATTTTGTCATTAAGTTTTACACAGAATACCTCACATTGATATCTCAGAATAAATCAGGAAGTGGAAACACATTTCTGACACATCACATGAAAACAGTTTGGTCGTCTTTAAATCTCCAAGCAGTCATTGTGCTATGCCCTACATAAGGAAAGCGTTAAGGGATCAGAACACAGGGCAAATGCTGAGTTCACACTGGACACCTTGTTGTTTTGGGAGGATGCGGAAAGGGAGTAATCACATACTCCATGTTGTAACTCTGACAGGAAGTATTAAAGGTCAATTCACTGCTGCCTCTAAAAGTAAGCAAGCTACTGGCAACTACAGGATAAACAAAAAGCAGATTTGATGCTCAGTTCTTCATATGAACATTCCACACATGATTTTAAATACATACATGCTTTCACTTCTAGTGGTGGTACTCAACAGAGAATCACCCTACAAGATGATCTTAAAATTCTTTTCCAACCTAAACGATTCTATGATTTAAGCAATAAACTTTGAAATAGGGACCCTTGATAAGCAAACTGCCACTTACCTCATGAAATTATGGTTTGTGCTTCAGATATTTGTGAAATCTCTTGTTAATAGACTTTCTTGTTCATAACTGGTTTTAAACATTATATTGTTTCAGCCTATGGTTTGGGGCTCATTTCTAAAAACCTTCATCAGGCAAGATCCATTGGAAGAGGATGTCAGTGAAGTTTTGCTTGTGATGGAATTTCTTAGTTTTGTTAAGACTGTACATTTCCACACCTGACACGATACTGTATTTTTTCACTTGCATCCTACCCAGCCTTTCCAACACATTCAAAGACTACTGCTTTTTAAAGGGTGGATCATCAAAGGAGTAATGCAGGTCTCTCCAGGAAAGACAGACTATAAAACTAAACTGTATGTGATATGTTATTTTGCCAATTTTTTGTCTTCAAGCTCTCACTCTTCCTCTCCATCTGTAGTACATTTAAGCAACATGGAGCTTGTAATATATGCAGCTGTGATTAAAGTAACATTTCATAAGCAACATAAGAATTTAAAAGGTGCTTGCGATGCTTATGATTATCACAGATACCTAAAAATACCTAGCATGCACACAAGAAGTATACTTCTATATGATGCAAAAAGAACATATCTAAACTCTACTAAGGCTTGAACAAGTTTGATTTCCACTGCTTATCTTGTTCCCATTCTCTTATGGGTTACTAATACCAAGCAAAGGAGAGTTGCTTCTGGAACATTAGTTTAAGACTGAAAAGAATGTGTCTGGGTGGTTGGGGTTTTTTTGTTTTGGTGGGGTTTTTTATTTGTTTTGGGTTTTTGGTTGGTTTGGTTGGTTGGGTTTGAGTTTGCTTGTTTGTTTCGGGTAAAGAAAAAGAAAAAAAAAAAAATCATTCTATTAAGCTCTTCTACACTTTTCCAGCTCTTCTATGCTTTTGCTTGCCCTTATCCACAGAAATGCTTTTATGGTTAACAGCAAGTTATGCGTTTTCATATTACTATCCCTAGAGCTGATAAAGATCCCAATCAACAGCCTACTTCCACTATGTTCAGCACTTCAAGAATTCAGGGAAAACCATGCTTTCCCTAAGCATCCTACAACCCAAATGAATGAGAAAGATGAGGGAGTTTACCGTTTGCTCAATATCACAACTGCAATCCCATGGCAAAACTGGAGTTTGACTTCATGCTTGTGAGTCACAGTCCTGTACCTGACACATAAATGCATCTTTCCTTTTCTATAGTGTGATGTGTGCTAAACTTTTCTTGGCCTTGGAATCCTGCAAAGGAGAAATTCATCCTTGCAAGGAAAGAGTCAGAACCATTTTATGCTACCATATACATCTTTCAGCCATATGTCAACACAGGAAAGGTGACACACCTGTAATGTAAGCACGCTTGCTGTAGCTGGTCAAACTACGAAATTCTCTCTTATGCTTTTCATCTTACCGTGTTCCAATGTGATCTGATTGAACCTACAATTCTTGCCATATGTTTTGTAGGTGACCTGGAAATATCCAAGATAGATGCAGAACATTCTTTTAATTTCATGGTATTCTTCCATACGCTCATTAGGTTTACTACACATGTGGCTATTGGGCTTTTTTTTATTTTTATCTGCTTTAACCTGAGGCATGTATTCCAGTTTCCACAGTTCATTTTGTAAGCAAAGTCTTAGGGGTTATTTATTGTCTGAAAGCAGAATTTCGTATTTATATCTTATATTTTTTATTCATATTTAATATTTCTAAGTTAATATAATATTTTCCCTGTTTTGCCAAACCTGAGCTATAAAGAAAAGGTCTCTTCACAAGTCAGGAAAAAATATATCATAACCCTTAAAAAAAAAAAAAAAAAACAACTTAGAAGAACGGTGACATATTTCATTTTAACAAGACATAAGAATCTGTGATTCGTTGTTACCTGGCACTCAGGTCCTAAAACCAAACAAAGTTCACAAATTTTTCATCCCTGAATATCCCAGTTCTAGAGGTCTTATTTTGCAGTACATGGTAGTACATTATCTTTAGCAGCCATCAGGATACCTTTTTCATATCAGATTTCACAGTGTCTCTTTGAAGACTTATTTGTTGCTCAGTGCAAACAACCATTTTAGTTTAAAACAAGAACAGTTAAAAGAAATACATTACCAGCTGATGGAAATCAGCATCCTCTGGTGTCATATATGGAAGCCTATTCTCTCCAAGTTCTTCGAGAAGCTTTTTTTTCTGTTTTAGAGAGGTAAAATTGAAACAGAAAATTAGACTAAAAACCAAGATATAAACAGTTGTATTAAAAAGACACAATCATGCAATTATTTTTTACTACCTTCGATTCTGGATAATTAAAAAAATGCAAAAAAGCAGTGGAGCTTTCACACTTACAAAGCAGTAATTTAGGTAGTTTCAGAGGATGTGAGTATTTTTCCTCCTAAACTCTTTTTTAGATAATCAGCCCTCACTACACTGATGAAAATCCATCTTGGTCTAATGTTCTTCAGAACTATGCGTACTTTATACCCAGACACTAATTTCTTATTTCTTTTTCATTTTATTTTCCACTTCAATTTGTGCATGCAATGCGTACAAAGCTCATATCCCACTAACTGGCTCGATGACATACTTCATTAAAGCAATGAGACCCAATGTTGAGCCTAGTCTAAAACATTACCCGAAATGAGTGTATGAGGGAAAAACAAAACATCACCTACTGCACACCAAAGTCCCTCTAACCTGACAATATTACAAATGCCATGGTCGAGAACTGTCGTCCTAGCAGACAGCCGGGAATCGGGCTGGATGTTGGGAGCGCGCCAAGAACCAGTTCACCATGAAGAGCAGGTCTTCTCTGCCCCCCTTGTTCTCCCTTTTTACTTCTGGTTTAGACTGGGAGTATCTCCACCAATGTTTAGTCAGCATCACCATTAAGAAATTGCTAAGATAGAAACTTGATTTTCTCCAACTGCATTTTCCAGGTTTTTATTAATAAAAATAATTTTTTATGTATTATACAAATTGTGCAGCTAAATATTTGGAAATTGCAACAGAAGCTTGAAACGCGCCATCAGATTTTTGGTGTCAAACAATCCAAATTCATGACATGTCCATCCACGTTTATCTACCCACAGTCTAACTCAACACTAAATCAACATGGTATAACAACAGTGTAAAAATTGTTGCAGTGGAAGTACTGGCCTAGACAATTAATTCACTGTTTCATTTCATTCTTCTTTTAGCTTGCAAGGATGCTTTCTTTAGAGACCTTGATCATTAAGGAATCTTTACTAATACAAATGCAACTCAAAGATCATAAAACTACATCTCCCATAATGCTTGAATATTTCAAGTAACAGGATTCAGATTCTCATTTTTATTGCAAAATTTTCAAGTACATAAGTATCATTATGATAACTAATTGAAGTTGCAGCTCACTCAATATATAATTATATTGTAAGAGCAAGACTAGATGGAAATGCAATACAGTTTTTAGAAGAATTATAAAGATGTAATACAAAGGAAAACACAGAATAAGCTAAAAAAGAGTATCACTAACACTTTCATAAAACCAAGTTGCATGGGAACAACTACATATTTCATTGCCTAGATGTCACTGCAAATTGATTATTCCATAGATAAGAGAATTCATTGTTTAAAAAAATCTTGTTTTTCTTGTAACTTGCCCTTTTCATAATCTTTTTGGGTTACATATACAGGTCAAAAAAGACCTTCCCTATTCTGGAAATCCTATTTGAAAAAGAAAGAAGTATGTGTAGCAACTCCTGGCTTATAGCAAACACACCAACAGGGAATGCTGAACTCTGAAGAGTGTTACTGTGTATTTTATTCTACGTTTCCATGACAGAGGCTTAAAGTCATGAGGAAGTGTAGAAGATTAAGTTTTATACCTAATAGATCAGTCAACTAAAATAAGAGCAAGCAGCTTTCACGTACTCATCTCCACACTCACACTCTGCTGATCACCGACTCTCAAGTAGACTGTGAGAAGAGCAGAACTGAAATGACAAACTAGCAATGTAATTTCTCTGGGTCCCCAGCTCTCTTTGGGGACAGGGTGTTGGGATGTTGACCTGAAGTCATTCATGAAACTGGGCATAATGTAACTTCAGATAAACTTGGCAGAAAATTACATGCTAATTCACTGCATATTCTATAACAATAACACTATTACTAAAAGCTTGCTAGAATTTTATTACATGAAATCACTGAAAACATTAGATTGGCTTTGTTATCTGTAAGATAAACCATATTAAACTGCAGAAAAATAATAATATATTTCAACATGGACTCACATCTGAGGGGAAAAAAAAATAAAGAGGTGGGAAGAAGAGAGATTCTGACAATTCTCTGTCAAGTACCAGCCTTTTGGCAAAAAGCACACAACATTAAAATGCACTCTTGTGTATAGGCAGTGCTAGTTCACATTTGATTGTCAGATCTGGCTAAGTGCCGCTCTTCAGCTTGATGTACAGACTAATACACACACCTGGGTGGTATAACACGCTGCTCATCTCTTATGCAAGCAGCTGTCACACAGATGTCAAAAACATCAAGCTACTCACAAATACCTCCAAAAAGCAGAAAGAAAAAAAAAAGGAGAAAAATTGAATATCTGGCTCTACCAGCTGGCTGATGTGTAAGTCTAAGCACTGCTACATAAGCATTGCATATAGGCTGACTCTTCCAACACATAAACCTCTAAATAAAGAAATAATAATTAAAACAAGCCTTTACTCAAAGGTATTGGGCATCTTAAAAAGCATTTTTCTAAATCTGTTTCTTAAATCTTAAAAATTACTGACAGTGTAACAGTTTATTCAGGTTGCTATTATGTTGCTCACACTTTAAAAACTAGTGCGATTTTTATATGTACTTTAGCAATGGCAAAACATGAAAGACAATCTTACGTACACCATCCCTATAATATCATCATGCACTGCACACTGCTCCAGAAACCTTGTTAAGTGTTGTCCTTGGGCCTTCAGAAAGGAGAAAAACTCTGCAAATATCTTATTTTGTAGGCTGCAGTGAGTGTTAAGGGATCCATTACATCTGACTCTGATAACTGGAATGAATACCAGACGCACTAATGCCCAATTTTAGACTGTGCGATGAAACTTCCTGTAGACATTAACAATCTCTGCTCATTTATTAGTAATAAATGGGTTTATTAATGAGATAGTTGGTCGTAAAATCCCACAAGTGGAATAGTAATAAGTGGAATTGCTCAATCACTATATACATAATTTTTTATTTTTCCTAAGTTTCTTCATGGCAATAGAAGTAATTTGTTGTTTGTTACAGAGCAGGAGAAGTAATCGAAACACAGCTAATACACAGAGTCACAGGCTAAAATGCAGTGACACTACACACGTGTGGTTTCTTATTTTCACATTAAGTGGTATAAGGGAAAGATTTGACTTAATGACATTTTCTGGCCAAGAAACATGACAGTGTAAAAATTTTTGCAGTTGACATATTTCCCTTCAGGGTATCAATACCATTCTCAAAAGGTTTTATTTCTCTCTTAATTGTAAGATAAAAGTTCAATATCTAAGCTACAAAGGCTCGTGAAGGTCTTGGTGTTTCAAAGATAGAATTCCCAGTTAGTACCATCATCAAACGAGTCACAAGACAGTATTCATTTTCCAATGTACAGATCACTGTCTTGACTGCAACAATGTATTATTAAACTAATTTTATTGAAATCACATTGAAATATTACTGAAATTAGTTCTGAGAACAAATTCAAGTTGCACTGTGACAACAATTTCTAACATGTAAAAACACTGAAAAAGTCTTTTTTCCAGAAAAGATGGGATTTTGAAACTTCTAACAGGCACATTCCCAACCTCTGAGGCGATGCAAGCAATCTTTTTTCCAGCCATTGATTACTTACTTTCACCCTACAATCACCATTATGCAGCATGAAGCAAAAGATGAACCATGCTATGGAAAACACACATGAAAAAAGACAGTTTAAACAAAAAGTGAGTATCTCGCTGTTGCATTTAACTTCCTATTTTAACAATTCTTAGATATTTATTATTTACAAATATTTTATGTACACATCACACTAGGAAACAACCGTTTTTAATACTCTGCAGATGCCTGAGAAGTGGCTGGACTCCTTGATCTACACATCAGGCTGGTACTTGCCTGATGCAGAGAAAACAGCACAACCAGCAAAACAATTCTACGTACTCGTATACACTTTTCCCTGCAAAATAATACCTGACTCACGTTGCAATGAACTAAAGTCCCACCTAATGTTGCCTTAATTTCATTGGGTCAATGATTTTTTTTTTTTTTAATAAGGCGCAGATCAAAAATGCTTCTTATTTTTCATCCACTCCACCCCCAGCAAACTCAGAGCAAAGAGAGGTAAAAGAAAGTTGAACATTTTAACACAGGCTGAATTTTACCTATTTCATGTCTAGAGCTGACAAATAATCTTATTGGGCTAAAGGAAGGAACAATATACTGCTGGAGGCGAGGGTGCAAAAGGAAGGCCTGGGAGCTTTGAAACACCGTCTCCACCCACAGCCCACAAAAGCCCTTCTGCTTTAACTCCTTTCATTACAAGTCCTTCAAACGTTGGCCAATTTTTTCATCCTAAAATGTTTGCTAACTGCCCGCTGCAAGTTTTACACTTTTGAAAATACTGACTCAAGACTAGAACCAGTAGTTATCACGTTTAGCAAAGCACGCTGAGAATGCATGTTGTCATGACACCACAATCTGAATCACCAGTTCAGATGCAAACCTTTGGTTTTCCTAAAAAACCTCCTTTCTATCAGCTTCTTCCCCATACAAGAATGTACATTAGGGCTGTGTTTTTCTTTCATCCTTTTTTTTTTTTAAAACAAGTATAGTTAAACATGGATTTCTTTCAAGTCTTGCACAAAGAAAAGGGCTAGAACTCTGAAGTGAGACCTCAATGGCTTTATAAAGGAGAAAGATTACATACTTTATATAATAAAAATGTTGTGACTCAATACTAAGACTGCATCCAGTAAAAAGTCACCACTTTATATGAACTTCCAGAACCTTATCTCCTAACATTCTTTCACATGCTTTTAATAAATAAAATAATAAATTTTTTTAAAAATATAAAAAGCCACCAAATTTGGGATAGTTTCTTCAGGCAAGAATGTGATTTTGAAGTTGACACTTGTTTAAACTACAAGGCTTTCCAAGTGTTACCTATTAAAACTTCATACCAACCAAGATCATTCAAGCAGCTCACTAAAACCAGTTACGTCAAATGAATCTAGAGTAATAAAAAATACATTCAAAATGCACTATTACAGCTTTTATTTCTCCATTATCACATGTATTAGATTTCAGATTTTCTTTCTTCAAAATATTTCTGTAAACTCCATTCATTAAAAGATCTTAAGGGACTGGCCAATTTTACAGCACCATTTAGTCACATGAAAAAGTTATATTTCCAGGTTACCCTTCACTGCACTCAAGTCTTACCAAAGCCTTGTCTGTGCTATATTCATTCTATAATCCAGCCTGTCAAAAATACTGGCAGCCATATGAACATAGTGTACCACACTTTGCATAGTACAGCTCCCTCTCCCCAATACCATATGCCAAAAACATTTTCATACTAAGGACAAAAACTTGCCTTACTATTATTATTATTCTATGTAAACTCATATTAAGATTATCTATGGCTCTCTAACAATATTTAATAGCCCACAAATCCATTTTCGAACTATACTACAATAAAGGATGCTGATTATTTAATTAAACCACTGTGCATCTTGCTCTCAGACTGAGCAAACCAGTCCAGTTACAGCAGTAGGATGCAGTTCAAGTGATTTGGTCATGGAGAAATTAGATCATGAACAACCTACTCTAATGCAAAGGTCTCAGGTCCAACACCAGTATTTGAGACTAGCAGCTAAGAGACTGTTTGATATTCTTTCCTGTAAAGGTATTGTTTGGCTTTGCTTACTAATTTCAACCTCTCTTACCCTTTCTCGTACAACAATAGGCCCAGGTTTTGGCTCTCACACACACCAGACCAGTCATGCATGTGCACAACATACTAGACTGATGTAACTGAACTGGGAGTTAATTTATGCATTGAAGCAGCTTAGCAATGTGTGAGAAATGTCTCTGCTACCAATATCCCCTCTCTCCCCACCTTGATGTGTTAAGGGCCCCTTAATTGTTCTTTTAGCCTACAGGAGCATTGTTCCTTTGGCTACTGGCTGTTAATGGAACAGAAATGGCAATTTTCTTACCCACCTGAGTGTAGATTTGTCACACATGGATTAGTACTTTAAGTAATCATAATAAAAATCTGAAGTGATAAATTGTTCAAACACAGCCACCTTTTGGTGACAAAATGCCCCTAAGCCTCGGCATACCCATCAATAAACTTCTACCATCACTGCAAGCATCTTGACATCATCATCCATTACTTGTTCCCTCTATCAGTTATACATCCCCTTCCAAGTGGTACCAGTGGGTAAATGGATCAGCTGTTTAGGTGAGAGGTTAAGAACATTCAAACTTAGTTTGAAAATAATGATCAAGTTTCAACGAGATTTCTAATTCTTCCATTTTCTTCTATAAATACAGACACAAAAGCATACATGCACATAAGAAAATGTTTAAAACAGTGGATACTTTTAGATCAACATGTTTGTGAATCACAACGAATAGATACGGACACCAGGCCATTTCTGCATGCCACTCTTTGCATAGTTTCACTCGAAAATAGCCACGAGTTACTGAGAAACCAGATTTCTCAGTCAAGCAGTTCTTAACCAGCTCACCTAAAATAAATAAATACAATTCAGCAGACAGAAACCTTAGTGGCTGTCACCAATAACTGATTCCGCATGATATAGCAAAAATACCACTATACACCCAGTCCCAAGAAACCAAGTGGGTTTGACCAGTTGTGAAATTCTAAGCACTAATCCTTCAACATAGAAAAGATTAAAAGATTAAAAACAGATCAAATAAATCCATAAATGATAATAATGGTTAATGTTGAAACAAGGAGACATTTGACATTGCTGTCTGTAGATGTCTCATGTTGTAAGGCCACTAAGAAGTTACAAAAACCAAGGGCAGACACAGCTTGAGAGGCAGATTCGGAACCTTTGCAACAGGCTTATAAGTTCTGTAGCTGCAGATAAATAAAGAACGTTCACACACATGAGCAGGTCACACTAATACAGTTTTCCAGAACCACCAGCAACATCAAAGAAGCAATGAATTCCCTTGAAACTCGTCGTTTCCAGAAAATACTGAGCCTTGCAGGATTTCCAGTCTATATATATATTTTGACAGGTAATGGTAGAACTATCCAATGTGTAACAAGGATACTTAAAAACAGGGGCTGAGGTGGAGAAAATTTTAGATGTTAAAACATCACCCAGAAGAAACAACAGTCAAAAGTAAACTAAAAATAAAACGGGTACTTGCAAAGAGAAGAGAAGAAAAAAAAAAAGTCCTTAAATACTTAAGTTTAGTATCAAGCGTGGTTTCCAAAGTCCCCTAGATAACACTGCTGAAGATTGTGTTAATGCAGAAAGAGCAGGCGCTAAGTGCAAAAGCTTGTGCCATGCAATCACCTACATGGAAGATCAATAAAGAGCTAGAGCATTAAATTTCACATACTGTAACTGTCATGCCCATTACATAGTATTTGAACATCTTCATAGGCCATTATAAAATTGTTGACTTTTGATATTTTTTTACAGAACTGAATTATTTTCCAGATATTTTATTAGTGCAATGAGCACTATGGAAGTACAAAAGCACTTACAAACTTGGTGAAATTTGAAGACCTTTACAACCTTCTAAGATAACACATTTGATTATTTAACTGTATTCTTCACTCCAGAATGAAAAGACAAGAAGACAGTTGAAAGCCTTAAAAGGTAAGAGGAAATGTATTCCAGGAACACTTTTGTGCTAGTCACATTTCACCAGATGCAGAGCTAATGTATTTTAAAGGAGGTATTTGCAAGACAATTCTTGAGAGTATATGCCACAAGTAACAAACTCTGCAGACAGAATACACAGAAGGATGGGGTACACAAGGTCCCCTGGGGTTCAGCTGCAGATTAACCTGTGTAATAAATGCACAGACATTGTTTTGTATTTATAGCATAAAAGAGAATCATTTCCTAAGTTTGTATAAACTATGCCATGGTCAAATGATGATAACACTCACTCAGAAAAACTACAAACTACAGTTATTGCCTCAACTTCATAATAAGACAACTATTAATGAAACAGTTGACTTCTGGCATGTAAGTTTGAGAAGGATATTGCTATATGGGGTTTGCTAAAAGAAGAGGATTGTTTCTTGTAACAAAAATTATTTTAAGGTAAAACTCCCTAGTGAACAATGCAAATATAGTGAACAACGCAAACATAGTGAACAACGCAAACATAGTTAATTTTGTTTAGTATGAAGGCTTTGTTTTGTTCAGAGCCTCCAGAATAAGCCACATGGGGAACAGAAAGCTAACATTTAACATTTGAAGTTGGCAGACAACAATTAGCAAAATTCAGGTTCTCAACAAAGGTTAGACAAGTTCAGACCAGAAACACGGAGCACAATTTAAAAGAAAGGATAATTAACCACTGGAGCAGATCACCACTGTGTGAGATGAATTCTCCCTCATGGGAATTATTTTTTTATATCAACTCTGGATATTTTTCTAAATGATACATTTTAGTTCAGTGGTTCCCAAACTGTTTAGACCAACAGACTGCAATGAATCATCCGTTTTTCTTAAAGAAGTTCTGCACGTACAGCCTAACCCATAAACTGGGGAAGCAGAGCCACACTGACTGAAAGTCTGATGCATCTTATTCCTCAGTTTAGTTTTGACTCATCACTTTGCCAGTCACCAGTGAATCAGGAGACAAGAGAGCACTGATCTGCTGTGAAAGTAGAACTGTTAAGCCATTTGCTTTGTGCCAAGCCAAGGCAAATTTCATACTGCAAATCAACATTTTGCTTAAGAATATATGCGTCGAGCAAACTGAAGAACTGTTACTTTTTCAAATAATGCTGTTTTAATAAAGCAGTTCTAACTCTTGTAAAGGCTAATACTGAATTTCCAGTTTTCATCTTTATTACTTGCATATACAGACCTTATTGTTAACTTTTTCCCTCGCTTGCAATGATCAGATGTAATTTTGCAGAGCAGCACTACTCAACTAAAATGGACATGTGCAAAAATGACTTCTTAAGTGTTCTGTGTATATTCGTTCAGGGAAACTTCTGTCTGTTCTTTCTCCCCATACACTTATATTCCTAATTGGTCTAAGAGTCTAGATGGTCCTGCTGCTACCACTGTACTTTGTGAAGTAGTACAGTAGTAAGTCTCTTTAAAAATAATTTCTCTCCTTCTCCATGCTATTCTCAAACACAGGATGGATATCTGAAGGTGAAAAAGAGAGAGGCTGGCAGAGAGAAGACCATTCCAGATTTCACGACAACTCTCCTTTGTCCTGTTTGCTCCCTTCTGCTGAAAAAAACTCCTGGACTGATACTACTGCATATTCCTACTGCCAAACCTAATAAACAACCAACTCCTGCGAAGAGTATTCAATCATTCTAGAATGGTTTGGATTCATTATCTCAACAAAAGGAAGAAGAGAGACAGCCATACTGATCTGTAACAGATACTAAAGCCATACCAGGCTGATAGGAAAATACAGACATGTCTAAGCAGCTGTGTGGTAACATTCAAAATGGAATCCATGAAATGACCCAATAAAGAAAAAGCGCCAAATCATCTCTGGATGTATTTGTAAGGAAATATTTGTGTGTGTTATATAAGAACATCATCAAAAAGCCCA
Source organism: Caloenas nicobarica (assembly GCF_036013445.1). Lineage (NCBI taxonomy): Eukaryota > Metazoa > Chordata > Aves > Columbiformes > Columbidae > Caloenas > Caloenas nicobarica. Next base: position 6,016,750 of record NC_088253.1, on the reverse strand, counting down.
CAGGTAAACTAGTACAAGGGAAGGGACAGGGATGGCAAGGAGAAGTAAAAACCCTTTGTCAAAAGAGACATGCACACAAAACCCCTAATATGGAAGTATAACTTGACAAAGAGAAGGATTTTTCTGAACTATCATAAAATTGAAGCCATGCAGGTAAGTCTCTGTCCAAATTAAAATATCGCAGACACCTTAAAATTCTAAACTCTCTTGTTTCCTTAGAGGCTATGGCAAAGACAAAAAGAAATACGGGCTGAAGTCAACCATTTCATAATTTGATACAGTGGTTGTGTGTGTTGGGGTACTCTCAACATGAAATTCAAAAATCTAGGCCGCCCTTTTTAACACACAGTGCGCACATCTGCAATAAAAACATCTGAGTGACAGCAGCTCAGATGCATTTATAAGGGAGGCTGAGGGCAAGGAATTGACATTAAGACAAAGCTGCCAGAGCTGCTTTGTTTGTATTTGCTGGCTTAACATACTGTATTACTGCCTCTTCTACCATGGAAGTGCTTCAGCAGTAACTAGAATTCAAGAAGGGCTAGGTGAAAAAAAGAATGAACACTGGGGGATTAAAAAAAAAAAAAAAATGGAAGTGAGGATTTTAAAACTAAATATCATCAGAGAACTTATGACCAACTTTTAACACCAGGTATGCTGCAATTCCCACCTAAACTAGAAGTGACAAAGGTTTGACGGTCTCCATGCAGAGCTGAGCTTCTGTATGGCAAATGCCTCAAATCACAGTTATATGAATTAATTTATTATATTGGAATTTGTTTTTTCCTTAGTTTAACTAAAGACTACCTTTAGCTAATACTTTTGGGAACTCTGCACTCTGTCCTCACCACTGCATTTGGAAAGAAACATGACAGGGATCCCTACCACAGCACTTATTCAAGGACCTTTTCCTTTTACTTCCATCAGAACCATTTTCAACATGCTCATTTCCAGCTAATAGAGTGCAAAAAAAGCAAGACATGTTTAACTCAGGCTTCACACCTCTATTTTCATACTAAGCAGAGTAACTGTTTGAACATCATGACAGCAGAAAGATCACCTTTAACATGCATCGGAGAATTGTTCCTCTCTAACAAAGTACAGTGATCTGTACCAAGCTTCATATAGCATTAAAGAGGCCTCTAAAGCATGCCGTTGTTAAAAGACTGTACTCTAATTTCTATAGCTCCTCATTCAATTTCTTTTGTTCTTTGACAAGTTAACTGTTCTGTGCTTACAAGTTTTCAATAGCCTATTATAAACAGACTCAAATTTGTTTGCATTACACACCCCAGGGATTAAATGGGAGTTAATATATATCTATTCAAAACTGTTGTGCAGAAAATAGCTGTGTTGTACAGGGCTTAGGCTGTGACCCGCTTAACTTTATACATAGAATGCACAATCCATCACGTACAAAAACAGAGAGGAAAATGTGAGGTGTTAGTAAGTACCGCTGTTAGTGAGAAATTCTGCTAATTATTACACCAAATAAGCATAGTCAACAGGCCAGAGCTGTGAGAGGGCATGTTTCAGGGCATTAAATGGCTGCCTTGGATGGAGATGAATATATTACTCCGTGCCCTTTAACAATAAAACAATTTCCCTGACACTTACAAATCCAGGCAGCACTTGGAGCCAGATGAGGAGCTCAAGCATGTGTACAGCGATGTGTCAGTGCCACCTAGTGCCGTGCACTTCACTCCATTGGCTCTTTAGATTGATGGTACATGAAAAGTTCAAAAGCTAATTCAGCTCAAGTGTGGAGTCCGCACAGGACCGAAGAGCAGCCTCAGCCTTTGCCAATAAAAGACAGACAGAGAGGGGTCCTGATGAAACAAACCCCTCTTCTTTTTAACTAAAAGATGCGCTGCCTTAAAGAGCTGATAAAGCACTACATGCATTTTTATTACAGCCTGCTCTTACAGTCAGGGGAAAAAAAGAAAAAAAAAAAAAAAAGAGAAAAGCCTTGCAGGAAAGGACAAAATCCAGTACATTTTAAAGCTTATACTATGCACAAGAAGGTTTAGATAGCTTAGATATTTTCTTAAATTGATTTTACGAAAACACTCCATCAACTTAATAATTTTGAATACAGTATTTTTTTTCCCTGTTTGAATGGACTTTCTTATCTCTATCAGGAGTGCTTTCACAGCTTACCAAAGTGTTTTAGAGACTGTAAACTTTGCACATTGATTTCTTGTTTGTATTTTGACACTCTGTATACTTATGCCACCATATTTATTATTACTACAGTAGAGATCTCAGCCATTTCACATCTCCGTTACCCTGTTGCACTTCTGCTGATTAGAGCTGCAGTTGAATGTTTAGGTTGACACAAACTAACTAAACTCCGCAGTGCAATCTAGACCAAGAAAAGCTGTGAAGAGGCTGAAATACATTTCATGCTGAACATAAATTAATATGTGTACTGAATAACATACACATCAAATCTTGCATGATGTGCAACTAAAGAAGATTCCCAAGCTAAAATTCTCACCTTGATGGTTAGATTAAGGCAGCACAACCTTGTGGATTAAAGCTTCTATTGCATTAGTCAAACAGTTTCGATGTAAAGTGCCTCAATACCGCAGGACTAGAAAGCCCTTAGAAATCCAACTCGGAAAAGCTTTACTCAGTGGGCAGCACACTGTAAATAAGTTTGGAAACCTCTACTGCAAATACACGTTAGATGTTTTAGTCTATACCCTGCCTCAGGATCTAAGAATCAATATTGTCCCTGCCTTAAGCAGCAAATAAAATAAGATAATCTTGTTCCTTACATGTCATATAGAATTCTACTCATGGCTTCTCAAATTCTGCTTCCAGCTTCAAAGAAAGTACTTGTACTTCTGGAGGACCTTCAGTGCCATCGCAGCTTGGAAAGCTCAAAGGAGGAGACTGGAGCAAAGATGGGCTGGTACAAAGTGATGAACAATGATGCAACAGTTAAGGAAATGTAGAGTCCGCAAGAGAAAGAAGAAATTACAAACAGCAAAAACCATCCGTAACTCCCTATTTACCATAGCAATAAAAACACCTAAAAAGTCCAAAGTTTGATGATCACCAACAGTTGTGTTAGAAAGAAAGAGGATTTAAACTAGAGTAGCTCCTGATCAGCATGTTAGTTTCCATCCAAAAAGATCCCAAACTACTAGTTGCCTTGAGAAATACATTCAGACCTCCTAGTAGGTATCTTAAGGATCCCGAGATGTGCAGCCCCTTAAAGCCGGGGCTATGACACTTACTAGATTGCAGATGCAATCTTAAAGCTAAATGCGGTATAATTTCCAATTCTTGACATCAAAGAAGCAAACAAAGAATATCGGGCAAGTTTTAGAGAGTGGAATGAGCCCACTTGGGTTTCAGTTCAGTCACCATTCAAAATATCTCTGCTCACATCCACTAGAATCAGGTTATCAGCATTCTAGCTCTGTAGTTCACGTTGATTTTACAGCCATAGAGGAATGCTTCTCAGAACACCTATCACCTGCAAAACTTTTTACCTCAAAGTAAAATTCATTCAGGAAGAGAACTGCACATTCAATTTCTGTCACATGCCTTTTGTAAAACATATCATTCCCATATTTGCAGGAATATAGCATTTTTCCCCCTTGTAGTGTACCAACACTTTTGTCCACAGGATTAAGATTCTTTCCTTAAAAGCTGGAAAAAATGTATTTGCCCTTATATACCTCCAGAAATGCTTGACTGACCAAATTCTAAAATTGCAGTCTATGTTCTCTTTTGCTATTACAAGAAAACAAAAAATGAAAAAGTGACTTGATAGTACTTCATTTTACTTCATTTTCAATATTAATTTGTTTTAATTATATTACATGACAGATTGTTAAATGCAAATATGTTCATCATAGTATTACAAGTTTCACAGACTGTTTTTAAAAAAATTCAATTTACTGTCACCTTTGTTTTACGTCTTTCCTATAACTGAAAGCGATTTGGAATGCACTAAAAAGCATAAGAACCTCTAACAAAATTCATCTGCTTTTCAGTATAAAAATTGTTATCCTATGCTTCTGATACAGTAATTTCTTCTTAAAATTATATGGAAAGTCAAGCGTGACCTATTTAAAAAAAAAAATGCAGTGCAAGCAACATCAACGATGATAATTTGCAGGTTCCTCCACCCACCCCCAAAAAAGGCACATAAACAAGTATCATGCACTTCAAGGACTCTGGACATCAATAAAATGGATTTACTCCAGTGAAACTGCAGAGCAGTGGAGAATGTGGAGGGTGAAGGATATTGCTTCTTGCTTGCATGAGTACAGCCACAGCGCAACTTTCCCTTGAACAGAACTCTCAAGACAGCTGCTACATTAGAAAATCCAATGTAAAACTAAGATAAAGTAAAGCAGAGGGATTCTGAGCTTCTAGTAACATACCGGTCAAAATGTACTCTTGGTTAATACTAAACATCTGATTATTATCCAACTAATAATTCATATTCCTGATCGTAGTAACCATTTTTACATTATAATAGGTATGGAGTGATATCAACACCAAGAGATTACACTTATGAAGTCTTGAAAATTGTCTTGTATGACAGTAGAGATTCACAGATTTTAAAGCGTCACATAAAATAGGCAGACTCAACTACAGCAGTTGTGAGTCCCAAACAACTACTTTTACAACACATCTTACAGAGAAATGATGCTAGTTATTAACAAGAAGTTGTCCTATAGAGAGGTATACTATATTACACCAGGTTTTATCCACCTTACTGCAGAGACAGTCTCTTTTCTGCTGTCAAGATGCTTTTGCTATATGTTAATATTTAATGTTATTACCATCATTCACTCAGTGCTCTTATTGTCTGTTCGAGCATCTATTACTGTCTGCTAGATACACTTGAGGATAACATTTATTCATGTTTACTGCTCAGTCACATGCAGGCTCTACTTCTCAAAGATTCTTCAAAGTTCAATAATTTATTGAACACTGTGCACAAAGGTCTGTATCACTTCCAAAACCACCTAACTGTAGAGCATGCAAAACTAGGATTTCACTTGTGCGCAGGTATGCACTGAATAGGCTACAGCAGTTTATACAATACCAAGCGTGCACTTTTACTCGGGGTTCCGTAAGCAATTTAAATTACATACATAAATTTTACGTTACCAGAACTCCCAGGTAAGAAACACAGATTTTAATAGGAGTATACCGAGTGCATTTTAGTTAACATAGTTCTCTGGGGGAAAAAAAAAAAAGGCAGTTGGTTTTACCCCTAGTTGTAGTTGCATGCTTCGCAACATTTCCAAAATGCTGAAGTCCTGTTATGACAGGTAAGACAAATTGCCAGAGTCCTCAAAAGGCCCGCCTAGGGTTAAACAAGTATCTTCAAATCAGTCTCTCAGTTTGTATATAACAGAGCAATCTGGATATGAAATATATGAAATGAAGCCTAATATTTCAAGATCTATAGCCTTAATTTCACCTGCCTACAAAACGTCAAATGAGGACAATCCGGGAGTGACTGGTTTTCAAGATGCTTAAGGCTGGTCTGTTTGTTTAATCTTTTAAGACTTGGGCAGAGGAACCTAAGCAGGGAGAGCTTATAAAAGTCTCCTTCAAAAGAAAAGAAGATAAGCCTTTAACAAGAAGATATTTGAAATATAATAGTGTCATAATTTTTAAGGAGAACGTTGTTGCTGAAATAAAAGAAAAATAATTAGCTACAGGAGAAGCAGGATGGTCTCTCTAATGGTCTGAAACAAGCTTTTGTTTCAAATCTGAGTTTTAGTTTAGACAAAAGGGTTTGGGTTTTTTGGGGTTTTTTTGGTTTTGGTTTTTTGTTTTGGTTTGGTTTTTGGGGGTTTTTTTCGGAAATAGTAAGCATCACAAACAGACCATCCTAGGAAGTGCAAGACAGCACAATTATTTCTTCTGTCCCAGTGGACCATCACCATCTTTTATGAACGTATGACAAGATCCAGCTATTCATCAATGAGGGTAGAAGGAAATGAAAACGTTGAATTCAAAAGATCTGCCTTTCAGTTAACATCTTTAATGTAAATTAGGGTTAAATGTGAATAAAATTAATATTTAATAATTTGAAAAACTTCCATTCATTTCTTCTCTTTAAACACTAAAACTTAATTATAAAATAATGTAAAACAAGTGTAAATTTAAAAGAATCATTTTGAAGATTTGCATTAATAGTTCAAGACCTATTGACACCGAAGAAAAGAAGGGGAATCCCAACATTATGTTGCTTTAAAGTACCGTGTGATTCAATTCCTTGCCAACAGCCAGCAGAGCCCGGAGACCCAGGGGAGCACTGCGGTGGGGAAGAAGGGAGAGCGTGGCAGGAACGGCTCGGCAAGGCTGATCGGGTGCAAATGCAGCCAGGGACAACTGCAGGAGCTTGGGGAGAACCCCAGTGTTCAAACTGCTGCAACAGGTCTCAATACATCGCTTCGTATGTCACCACAATATAAGCAGCTTGTGTCATATAGGAGCACAATCTGATATTTAATTATGATGCAGCATGATACACAGAAAATAGTACAATATCGGGAAAAAAAAAAAAAAAAGGGAAATGACATCAGCACAAAACCTCTCCAAAGGCTTGTAGATCTTATGTAATCCAAACTGCTGCTCTCTCAAACGTTCCTTACGACATCCCACACAAAGTGAACCCTATATGCCCAATGGTTTTGCACACAGTAGTCACCGTTACGCAGTCCACATTTACCATCAGTTACTATGCTGTCAGATGGGAAAGCTAACAATTATTCTTTGTTCTAACACAGAACTTATTACATGGTAAAAAAACCAATCTAAAACGCTCAGATTTTGATAATTTCCATAACCATGAAAGGCAATTTGGTTGTAAATAACTGAAGGGACTTACTCCACCCTTCTTCTCTATGCAAACTTTGAACTAAACTCAGGTTGGAAGTTGTTTCCACAAACAGTAATCAAATTCAAAATCTCTGAAGTGTTTCCCATTCCTTTCTGCAATAAACTGAAGCAATTTGTCACTTGCAAAGAACATACACAAATGAAAGACAAGAGGGAGCTTTCATGGGAAGCAGCAGTCACACAGGGTATGTGTTTGAATGCTCAAACCCCAAATCTAAGAACTTCTTTCACATCAGCTTTCGACTGCTCCAAGTTGAAATCTTAACCTTCCTCTCTTACACCCTAAAACTTCCTCCTGCATCTGCTGAACTTATTTTGATTAGAATTCTCTTGAAATTATAACTTACTTCAAAACATTTTGGCTTCTACGAGGAGGCAGCATGTTGCCTGGTGATGTAAGTAACCAAGTGAATACTAATACTAACATCGAATACTAATACTAACATCAGTCAACAAATAAATCCAGCAGCGTTGTCCATCACTGAAGCATACCACTCTGAAAAGTTTGGTTTTACTAAAGTGAACACACTGCTAACAGACTCCATCGCTCAATCTCACTAACTGTACTGGAACATAACGCAATTTTTCCTTCCAAAGGGAAAACTCAGGACCAGTCAAGTATTATGTGTAACCATTCCACATATGAACAACCTCACTTGCACTGTACAGTGTATTTCTCCCTGGAGCAAGCACAGGTGGTCATTTCATGTCTGCCCTGCTCAAGTCAAAGATAGATAGATAGATAGATAGATATGTATGTAAACGACATCAAAATAAGAAAGAGGAAACTTATCTGCAAAATATTTTTTTCAGTACAAAGAACTCAACTCTCCATTGAAACTACAAAGGTTTATTGGACTTGACAATCACAATGCTGGTATTTTGTTAAAGCCCTTTTTCTAGTTACTTATCTTCCGCTAATTGAACTTTAGTAATGCCTAGTTAAAGAAAGCCATCTTGTTTCCTCACAAAGAATAGTTTTTCTTGCCCCTTTCTGCAATCACTTTGTTTACATGGACCTTGTTGACTGTACCCTACCACACAACATTTTAAAACCTGAATCTCAATCAAGGGTACCCTCATTAAAAATATGACCTTTCACCTTCTATGAAGTACTGCTAACATAAATTATATTTTGTTGTAGCCCAAAGGTGATAGAGATGAGAGTAGGATAAACAAGGTATAATACAAAAGCCAGTTGGGTCAGCCTTTCATTACAGCCCTTTCAAAAGCTATTAATCTCGCTTGTAGTCAGTAGGCCGAAAATAATTACTTCTTCTACCCTATGTTGTACTCAAAAGTAGCAATAAGGACAGGTCATGCAAGACGCAAATAACTCTTGGTCCTCATAAAACCACTTCAAATGGTATTAGGTGAACATCATGGCATGTTACTTCAAATCTCTCTGACAGGAGGAATCTCAACAATATCAACTGTACATTATTCTACATTATAGCAGCTGCATTTGGCCACAATTTACCACAAAGAACGAATAAGAATTAATCATGGTAAATTCAAAACAACCATAAAATAGTTCTTTAGATTTTAAAATGTGAATAGAAAACACTGTTCATCAAGTTCAGCTTAATTTACCTTTCAAATCAGGGTCCACATTTAAATCAATATAGGAAAAGAACCTTACTTATCTTCAATCTACTTAGTGTGTTCTGGTTGCCTTTTGACTTAAAAGAATTAACACTGACCTTTACCACGTTAAAAGAAAAAAAAAAATGCCCATGTTGGTAGGGAACGTGAGGATTCTGAGAATCACACAATATTAGACAGCAGCTCCGTAAAAAACTTAAACCTGGTAACTCAATGATAGTTGTAAGTACTGTTTGGAGAAAAGATAGTTACTTCCAAATTACACATTAAGAAAAGTTTGCTGACAATGACCAGGCTACTAACAAATTTGTGATCAACTAGAGACACAAAAATTAGTATTTCCCCAAATAAAATATTTGCTTAAAAAATAATATTCTACTGAGCATAAGTCTCATGCAGATGGTTCTAGAATGAAGTGAATTTAAATACTGCCTGGAAGTTCTGCCAACTAACAGCAACCTAGTGCTTATTCATCTGAACTAAATAGCTAAGTGATAACAAGGAGGGGGGAAAAACAAACAAACCAAAACATACATACAGAAAGTTTTGGTTGTGTGACATGAACACGAATTCTATGTCACATTTAATCACATCAGCATTTTATCCATAACTGGGAGAGACCACGTGCATAGTATGTAGAACAAGAGAGATTCGTATCTCACTTAAGGCCTCTAAGAGCTGCTTTAAGGTGGATAATATTGTGGGACAATAACTGAAACTTCAGTGCATTTTCTTTTTTTAAATCTACTGGTCAACTAGTAAGCCAATTACACACTTAAAAGTTACACTCAATTCTTTCAAAGCCCGTTACAACTGTTCCACTGAAATCTCTCAAAAGACAACTAAACATTTAATGGACAGGTAACAGATGTCTAGAGAAGAAAAAACCAAAACAAAACATAACAACAAACAAACAGAAAACCCCAAATGAGAACAAAACAAACCCACCAACCCTCCCAAACAAAAAACACTTTCCATTGTATTTTTGTAGTGATAGGCTAGATTCCTACAGCTTTTATTTTGGGGAGGGATGTCATTGCTACTATTATTATAAAGTACTAACCAGTAGGATATGCTGTTAGAACAGACCTGGAGTCAGAAGAACTTTTTATTCAGTTTCCGGTGCTAATTTCCTAATTTTGCTTTGAATGTGACCAAACCAATCAATTTTCCTAAGGTTTATTTCTCCAGTCGTCTATCTTCCTCCAAGCTTGTTTCAAGACTTAAAAAGCATCAAGAAAATCTCACATTAATGATTTCAACCAAATATTCATTTTGTCCTTGTTGTAAAATAAGGACATCTGCAGATGTAAGCAGAAGTGATAACACCTGGTTAAATTTGGATCCAACTGAAGGGAGTTCAATGCCAGCAACTTCAGCACAGCTATACCACTCCACATCAGATCTACCCTTAATGATCAAAAAAATCAAGATGATGAAAGTAGGTAGGTTCAGTGCCTAGATATATCATTATCACACAGCTCAGGAATCTGCCCAGGGATAAAGGCAGACATACCAAAAAAAAAAAAAAAAGGCAGATAACTGCAAAACCAGTAGTAACCAACATTCAGGAAAACAAAAGAAATTCAGAAAGAGACGAATGTACCTACAGGCATTTTAGACATCTAGCCTCACTCAAGCAGTGTGAAAGGACCCAGAGAAAGCTCCAATGCTTTGGAAATTTCTCCTTTCTCCTTCCAAATAGAAGTAGACATTCTTATATTTCAAAGACGCAGGCACACACCCAAGTACAAACCAGTCCTTATGAAATACAATGACAGATTTTAGTAGTAGGCAACAATGATTTTGTCTACCTGCATCTTTCTTTTGGTACTTCATGGCCAATTACAGTAAAAGTTGCTCAACAGGATGCATACATAAGAAAATTCCCGTCACAGAGCAGATGCAAATTTAATTACTTTAAGTTAAACCTTCCATCTTGTCTAGAGGTCCTTCAAAAATGCAACTGTAAACAAGCACTACACTGCAATCAGGTGTCAAGGGCTTATTTGATCTCTTACAAAATATGTCACAAATCACTGGCAGAAAGTGGGTCGAGAGGGAGAACAAAGGAATAAACTGTCAATGGACTAGGTAGCTCACGTGAGCGTGCCTATTAGCGCACTGGATCTTTCTGCTCCTGTCTAATGCTGTCCATATAAAACCTGCTTAGTTTGACAGTGTTCTGTTATCCTGCATTTGATGTAATTTTTCTGTAGTAAGCAAAAAAAAAAAAATCTGTGAAAAGAACTAATAGAGTAACCAGAGAAAACATTGAAGATACCAAAATTATTCTGCCAAAATATCAGGTTTGTGCTATTCTTCATTTGTTATGTGTTACATAACTTCTAAAAAGCTCTACATGTTTGAGAAAACAACTACATAAAAGCTGGAAGTAAATTAACTTTACTTGGCAATAGAATTATAGATGGGTCCAAACAAAAAATAGGTATCATGTTCTCTTAAGAAAGAAAATTACAATATTGTACAACTGGCTGGAAGAAAAGCACGTGTATGTGGTACGCACATTTTACCTTTCACTGAAACATCAGGTACTTCTTAGGACTAGAGACAAAATACCAGACAGCTCTCTGCAGTCTTCTGGTAGTCCCAAAATTCTAGTAGAATACCGCTCACTATGAATCCCTGCATTATAATGTAGCTCAGAATGACAGAGTTTAAATGACAAATATCAGTGATGTTAGGAAATTTGTGAATACAGAACTACGAAGACATGCCTTTTACAGAAGGAAGACTGGGTAGTTATTTTATTTGGTAGAGGAATCCACGAGATGTACATAAGTGTACAGTTTCTTGTACACGGTCAGTTAAGTCATCTACCCCGTGGTTAAAAATATCATTAAGAAAATTCATCAAAAATTCAAGACCGAATATGCCAAACATCTCTGAGTCCTTTTGAGATCTGTGGAGTTAAACAATGGATGAACTGTGCAACTTCAGCAACAAAGACTAACTGGTCTGCATAGCATAGCTTGTTTGTTATCAAATACATGTTGGGGGGACAGGAGGAACTACCCCAAAATACACTGTGCTGTGGCAGCCATGGCAGCTGGAGGTACGGAAATACCTCCAGGTGTGGCTCTTACAAGATCACCCAGAATCACCAAAGTCAGATTAGCTTTAGGGCACAAAAGCCTCTCTTCAGCCTTGTCTAACTTTTATAACAGTACAAGTTGGTCTAACGCGTATTACTTCTACCTCTCAAACTTGTCTTAACACAGCAAGGACAACATCAGAACTGCTATTCTGACATCACGTACTTAAATACCACTGTCAGAAACTTCCTTTTCTCTGACTCAAACAGCGTAACTTCTACATAACATTAACTGGAGATTCTCTGTTTAAGTGCTTATCCTGAAAAAATAAGTGAAAAAAAAAATCAATTGTGCTTATTAATTATGGTTCCTCTGTGTACCGAATATTCCAATGCATTCTCATGAAAACAAATGTACCAAATATTCCAATGCATTCTCATGAAAACAAAGCATATCCTTACTACCTGTAATACAATGACTTCTTCAAAATCAGCATCTTAAAGAGTCAACTTGGAGAAGCCCTGCTTCACCAGAGGAAACAGGCTATGGAGTTTCTCCTTCATCCAATCAGAATTGCCCAAAACTAGAAAATTTTCCTCTGAGGCTTACAAAACCAAGCCTTCCTATATTGATCTAAGCCAAAAGGGCAGATAAAGAACAAGAGCTAGGAAGCTGGCTGCCTAGAAGTCATTTCCACTTAAGCAAAATTTGATTACTGCCCACGTTCTGATGCAAGAGATTTATCAGAAGCAAAAGTAACTTATGCTTCAATAACACACAAATATTTTTTTTTCTCTTGGAAAACAAAAGGTGAATCAAAGGTTGGAGGCAAACAAACAAATCCTATATGTAAACAGAAGGAGCCTCAAAGTTGCTTATTTACCATCTTCCTCTTGTAATAATGGCAACTAGACAATCCAAACAGAAAAAAGGATTTTGCAGTCTGATACATTTCCCTATGGAAGTCTCCAGTTGCTGCTTTAGAGGGCAGCCCAGTCCTTCTCTCATCTTGAAGTGTACAATCCTAATACCATGAATTAGCAGTGGGGAAAAAAAGTAAACAGAGTTAACACAACTGCGAAAAAAACCAGTACTGCTGTGCATGCCGCTCAAGCCCGTGTATGTACCAAGTGGAAAGTGAGACAGAAGAAACTGTAAAAACTCCTAAATTGAGAAGGGACAGTACATTAAACAAGGCCTTACTTTGCTTCCTATACCAGCTGCTATTTTTCCTATTTAAGCAGAGCTGTATGTCATATTTACCAAACTGGTAAATTTAGTTTAGCTACAAGATATGCATCTCATGTACATGTTCTTACTACTGGGCAAGGAAATCAAATTGCAGAAGTTTTCCCACCTCATTTCTTTTACTAGCAGAACAGACCCCTCTAAAAAAAAAAATAGAACTTGGACAGCTGATACTCTCACTTTTTTCTTTTAAAAAAGAAATTTTCCTTAGTTAAAAAAAAAAAACCCACAGAGTAGTTACAATCACTTTGCTTAGAACTGACTTTTTAAAAATCCATTGGACGACTTTAACACTGCATTTACCAGCAAGAATGTACTATATTTATCTCATTCCAATAAAATTTAAATGGTGCAACACATTCTTCATCTAGCCACATTATAAACTGCTGTGTACATTAAGTGGATAATATTATTAACACTAATCTTTCTGTAGGCTATTCATAAAATAAATGGTGGACAAAGTAATTTCATCTATTACACATGGAGCTCAATAACAGCTGTAAATGAGAAAATTGCAATAGACATACTGAGTAATAATCAGAACTAAAACCACAACTGTAACAATATATCCACTGTGTAAATGTTCTGATCAGAGAAACACAGACTAACCTGTAATTTTTCATCACTGATAAACATTGGTAACCAGACAGAATTCAGATTATACTTTACCCAGTTACTGTCTAAAACACAGCTGCAAAACATACTGGGATTATTAATTTCACGAGACAGATACAATAAATATTTTGTTTACTATGATATAGAAATATGTGCAGCATATCAAATCACTATACCTGCCTAAAAACTAAAGTTAGCAAAACGTACTATACCTTTGCACATATGTAGCTACAAATGCGACATACACAGTTTTGCCAGCATAATGTCATAAAGCTCTACTGGCTTGTCAGGAGAAGTTCTCTAAGGCTTCTCGTTAACATTCAGAGGCATCACGTGATCCCAGTTTAGAGCCTGCAAGAGCAACTGCTCATGTCAGAAGAGAGACTGAGGTAATTTTCTAGTTTGAGCGCTTCGGTGGTCTTAGTTAAAAGTCTTTTCATTATCTCTCATATCTTAACATTTTTGCTACTGTACATGTAATAATGCCTAGAAATTATCTGTAGAAGCACACACAAAAAAAAAGGCATGCTACAAACACAATTGAGTAATACCATAAGGGTAGCCACGAAAAGTCTGGCTCATTTCAAAGAATGATCACAATAAAAGCCCTAATATTTGGGATATGAGGCACTATCTGATACAAAATTGCTGCAGTCAAAACACCTGGCATGATTTTCTGTAAACAGTGCTAATTTATTAACAGGAAAAGACTCAACCTGGCAAACATGAGAGATAATTATATCAAGGCTCCTCGGGAAAATGCCATCTATTTTGCATTTTCTGTGTCTTTATCAAGAGGCACACAAACTTGCCGCTAGAGATGAAAGAGGTTGAGGTGTGGTCCGGCTTCGTGGTACTGACCAGATGGGGAAGATGCTGCACTTGGCACAGAGCCCAAGGAGAACAGGATCTGTGGGGAGCTGGGGAGAGACAAACGTATCTGACAGCAAGACAGGAGCTCTCTCCCAGACACCATCCGTGGGGATCCTTCATTCCCCTTTGCTTACATTGTCACTGCATATGCACAGGATGACTGAATCTATTATGCATGGGAATTAATCATGCCACTGGCACTGTCAAGAAGTCACTGAGCTTTTATTATGCATGCAAAGTTCTGCTATTTTGCACACGCAGATGAAATTTGGAATTCTCAAACAAAGAATTCCAAAACTAATTTAGAAAGGAGAGAAGATTAGGCCCAAGGTCACAATAGTACAGAAGATTCCACATGCAAATGACATTTTCTAAAATAACCGAAGAGGTCCTAAGCATTCTCTCCTCTGACAGAGGAGTTCAGACTTTTTCAGCCAGGTACCTCTCTGAAGGACTCAGTGGCCAAGTCCCAGCAGGTCCTCATGCATGAGCAGGCTGCATGCGCTCCTCAACTATTTGTTTGGAAATTTTTTTTTTTTTTAAATCATAGCTATGTTAACATTCCAATTTTTTTCCTCAGTGCCAATTAGCTTACTACTTCTCATAAAATAAAAATTAGCAGATGCCTAAGTGAAAAAATTACTTGCTTTTAAAAAAATTTGATGCACCTACATTACCAAACAGCCTCACCCGAATTCATCTGAATATAAAAAATTGCATAACCACAACCTTCTCTTTCTAAAATTCAGCTCCAACACCACTTAAGGTGTGGGAAGTGAGGAGGAGAGTAGCAAAAGCGTTCTCCTACTGCCCAGGCTGCTGGGTTTGGACAAGACTCGTTCGTGCTGCCCTGCCCGGCACAGCGGTTCCAGCTGCGCTCTCCAGTCCTGGCGGTGGGAGGGCTGGAGTGTTTGCCCTTCACATGGCTGTACATTAAGAGCTCCTTTTCAGAAAATGATGGTAAATCTTTCAAACAACAAAACACACACGTAAATTCATTTATATATAGTTTACATAACGGTCACTGATTACACTCCAGTTGAATAAACACTAGGATCCTGCACTGAAATCCACTAGGTGTCTGGCTTCTTAATTCATGTTTTATTGATTCTCCATCATTCAATTTCATGTCACTTTTCTGCTTGTTTAGTCTTCACCAAAAAATTAATACCACATTGCCTTAACATTTTAGCATCTTCCAGCAAGCCCCTATTTGCTGAGTTCTTAATTTGCTCCTTCATTGCTCAGTGCCTGCCTCCACTACTGACTTTATTCGCTGATTTATTTTTCTTAAGAACTGGATTAACTCCAGTTCTTCACTTAAATTCCTTGGAGTGAAAGTATTTAAAAGAAAAAATAAAAACCCCATAGGTCATCAAACAAAGACAAAAGATGATAAATAAGTGGGCTTGGTAATGCAAATTTCTAAACACTCTTTAAATTATAAACCCACATAACATGAGGGTCACTCAAGTATGAGCCAATGTAATACTGAATTCTATATTCACTTAGAAATTGAAAGAGGAAAGTTCTGTAAAGTAATAAGCTTTTACTTTATATCTAGCTACTACCTTTCTAGTATATCATTAGAAACATTCTACAACACTTGATAAATCCAAATTCTTGGGACTTAAGTGTTCTTTCACTTTTTAATCCATGTATCAGTTTATAACCATACCAAAAGATATCAGGATTGATATCTCCACAGATATAGCAATATTTTAAATACTTTAAAATAAACTTGATTTAATTCACCAGCTCGTCACACTTGAAATTCTTTCAAGAGGAAGTCAACTTTCTAGCACTTGATACCATGGCATAGCACCAACTTCAAGGGAACTGCAGACTTTTGAGGCAAAATTATCCCAGCAAAAGTACCATTTCACTAAGTCAAAAAGAATTGTCTGCTTATAGTACTTTTTAGGATGGTCCGACAGCTATCTACTCTCTCCCGTGCTTTAAAAAAAAAAAAAAAAAAATTCTAAGTAACTACTGAAAATGAAAGCTATATTGTTTAGGTTTCAGAAGAAGAATATGATGCCAGAATTTTCAAGATCTAGCAAGACACACTTCATTGAACTGATTTAAATGAGTTAATGTTGACTTTCTAGTTTTGTCTTATTCTACTGCAATTCAACCCAATACCAACAGATTTCTAGCTTCTTTATGAATACCTATAGCTTTAGGATACAAATAGTTTAATGAGTTTAGTTTGTAAGCAACAGATCAAAGTTTATGATGGCTTTCTTGCCTTTTAAAGAAACTTTTTCACTTTTTCTTATGGATATCATAGCTTCACTCACAAAAAAAAAAAAAAAAGCATATTTTGGCCATAGACTTTAGTGTAACCACAATAACAAAAAAAAGTACCAGCCTGGCAACAGAAAGTCACTTCCCTGTCCCCTGGGGTCTCATTCCTATAACAAGAAAAAAAATTTTTTTTGTTGAACACCAGTCAGCAAGCACCAAATTAGCCCATCGAAAGGGCCAGATTTTAAATTCATAATTTGTTTCTCAATTTGCAAATGTTACACTACATAAACATAGCTTTACACATTTTCACTATTTCAACAAACTACAGATTCATCCTCAGGCTTTTTTAACTGATAAGGAACAAATGATAAAAGTGACTGATTCAGGCATAGGGCTCATAAAGCTCCCAGTAAAGCACCAGTAAAACAAACTGCACTTATAAGAGGATGCTGTAAAAAAAACTAACTTACGGGCCTGTTTCATCATATCTCAGAAAGAAAGCTATGATCCTGCAAACCAAAGAAGAAATTATTATGCAAGGAACTCACACAAGAAGCATCTTCTGCATTTCCTTGCCATCTTGCAAAGTGTGAACGAACACTGAAACACACCCTACTCTTAAATATTGGTAAAGAACATAACAAAAATCTTTCCTTCACCCTCAAGTCCAGTCTGATTAGCACGAAGAGCACCTTCACTTAATTTACAGAATGCCACAGAAATACTACCTAAACCTAAAGTACTTTTAACAGTTTGAGATGTCCCAGATCTACAGTTTAAGTCAGCTCTCAAAGGTATTTATCTACTGTATCACTCACAGTTATAGCAAATGACTAACCATAGTATCTTCTAAATTAACAGTTAAAAACTACAAAGGCTTTGGAATGCTACAGAGAAAAGGTCTTCAATAGGACACCAATTAGTTCCAGAATATAAGACATTTTGTTAGTTGTATTACCTAAGCGCATGATTAAACTCTCCAAGTTGCACAGTACACAGGTACATCAGGATTTCAAGACATGACTCAAGAGATGACAGCTTTTGCGTACCAAAAGGCCACAGACAAGTAGAAAGCAGGGTTAAATGCAGAACTTGAACTTTGAGTGTCTAAAGTCATCAGAAGGAATCTCCTGATACGTATCGTGTCCTGTGATACCAAGGGCTCACACAATGAAGAATCTCTGCATTTCTTCACAACCTTGTTTAGTAGCATAAACCAGTTCCTTCTTTCTATCCCTGAGTATATTTTATCAGTAGCTAGAAATGTCAAATACTTCTATGGTAAACAGAAATATCCTGGCCTTTTTTATTTTTCTACACGCCAACACTAAAGAAAGTGACAATATAATCTGCCCCAGGCAACTCTATCACCATCCACAGTAGACAGGTCATTTTCCTTTTTATCAAAGAGGAGAGTAGGTCATCACATTTTAGTACATGTTGACACCACTGCTAGTAAAAAAAGATAAGAATTCAGTGCCCTTAAGGTGCCTTAACCTCTATTTTACCTAATACAGATATTTCACAGCTATTGCATTAAAGGCAGAAGAGAGACAGATTTGTACCCTGAAAGAATGCACTACAAAGGTCTCAACCCTTGTGACAAGCTGATATTTGTACTGCAGAGAGTATAGGTGACAACAAAGCATCCCCTTAAGGTACCTACCTCTCTTTTATTTTGGGTAATAGGATTTATTTTTCTCCTGTAACACCACAGAGGATCGTGGATGTTTAACCTCTCAGTTTTTAAATAATTTCTGGAAGCTGAAATGAAAAGCACACGAACAACTCCGGCCATTCTGAAAACAACTTCAGAAGTTTCTTTGCTTGATTAAAACACTTTGCTTTCAGTCAGGATACTCTTAATTCAGAACACAAGTAGTTTGAAAGTAGTTCAGAGACCACATCAACAAACACAATGGCTCATTATTTATTTGTATACTTAAACGCACTTACACGATTGCATATTTGCACATATACACTTAGAAAATTCATTCCTCCTTCACCAAAAGGTACTGTGTAGGTATACATTACTCAAGAAGAGGGAAACATACCAAAACTTAGTAACAGTAGCTTCGTGACCAGGATCAAGTGTTTAGAATAATATTATTTTGAAATCCAATAACAGGCCACTTTGCCAAAGAATTTTGCACATTCATGGCAAGCATATATACATATAGGTGTGCAAACACACATATGAATGCATCCATTTTATACTCCATTTCAGACTAGGCACAGATTAATGCATTAGCAAAGAGTTGGACTGTTATTAAACAGCAACAGCATTTATGATTAAGAGCAAGAAGATCAAAGACTAAGAGATCTCCATGACACAACTGAATTTTTTAGATCAGTGCATCTGAACGGAGGTCTCTTGCAAATGACATTGTAAGCAGAAAAAAATAAAACCAGGTTCAGAAAA
Source organism: Caloenas nicobarica (assembly GCF_036013445.1). NCBI lineage: Eukaryota > Metazoa > Chordata > Aves > Columbiformes > Columbidae > Caloenas > Caloenas nicobarica. The sequence continues at coordinate 5,997,790 of NC_088253.1, read as the reverse complement.
TACACGGAGGACAAAACTATTATTAAAATAACCATTTTTGTTTCTAAGCAATCTAACCACTAACCACTTTCTATTACTTTATTGTTTTTACTAAATTAGCATGACAATGTTTTGAAACATGAAGGAAAAAAATAATGTTATAGCCAGTTTGCAAGAGAACGCTATTTTTATGATTTGGATAGAAGTCGTTACGAACAAGCTCTACTGAATCTCCATTTTTTTAAGCTGATATTTATATTTTGTGATGTCATTTTCATATACCATTTCAATTGCAAAGGAACTGCGACATCTTGATAGAGGAAAACAGAGGTGTTTGAAATTCAATAAAATAAACTGCAGTTACAGATGGCTTTTGCCCAAGTGAATAGCGAATATTACACTAAAGCAGGATATGACTTTTCCAAGCATGAAGCAATTCAAAGTATTTGTTAATATATGATAGTTTGCATAAGTGATTTACCTACATACCAAGCCTATGTTCCTAATTAACCCAGGGGTACAATTCCCATTTGTTAATTTAAGTATGAGGCTCAGCCCCAAATGTCGTCAGCATTCATTATCAGAAGATACAAATATGTGTGCCTGTTAAGTATTTTCAATGTCAAGTATTAATTACTTAGCAATTTTCAGCCTGACTCTTCATATTGAATTTTGATGCTCTTTTATGCACTGTATTCTGTGCTTGAGAGAAAAATGACAATTTTACATTGCCTCGGGTTTCTTACTTTTTTTATGATAAATTTTATCTCCTCTTCAACTCTTCTAAGAGAAAAAAAAAAAGTACCTAAAATAAATAACATTTCAGGCATTTTAAGTTCACACAACTGCTTTACAAATGACACAGCCTGACCTCCCTCTATAATATTACACTACAGCAAGATCCAAAATAACATTCCAGTTTGACAGCTAACCTCAGGCACTACTCGTCTAGTATCTCGCTGCTAATACTGCTGGCTGAAAAGCTGATAGGATACGCAAGACAAGCTGAGAGTTTAACTGGCAGAGCTGTTGAAATCTAAATCGTGCTATTTGAAACTTAGACCACAGGAGACAACAGTTCACTTTTTACCATGGCAGCAGATTCAACCTCTTGGCCCTGTGAAAATCACATGAATATATTTAGCACACACAAAAAATATCTCCCTATATTATGATCAAAGATGCATTCAACACACATTTTTTATGCACATTTGATCGTTCCATTGACAGTCTTGGAAGTTAAGTAATATGGGCTGCTGCACATAGGTTTCAAACCTTGATGGAGCCCAATGGCAGGCTACTTTTGACAGTCAAATAATGACAAGCACGTTGCAAGCCGATGCCCGTCATTCACGAACATCTTGGCCTGCTCCAACCGTTGCGCAGCGACTAAGTAGACGGTCAAAGGTTAAGTTCGAAGAAGACAGCAATGAAGGGCAACTGTCATGCACCACTGAATACTGTGAGGCAGCAAGGAGTGGTTGTCTTCTGAAGAACATGCAAAACGGTCTCATTCTGTCCAGGCAGACACATATTTCAAGGTCCTAAATGAGACCATTGCCAATTCATGAAGAGCCAAACTGACAGCATGCCATTCAAACTGTCTCTCTCAAATTTGACTCTTTTTTTTGTATTTCCAATCACAAATGCATGCAAACTATAACGTTAAACAGAACTCCCAGGAGTCGTTTTAAGCAAACCAGATTTGGCAGGGTAGGAAGGGAGAGGGGGAAAAACATCTCAACTTCTTCCCTTCTCTTTCTTTTAATATTTAAGAGAAGTTCAACTGTTTCACAAGAATTTTTTTTATTTTCTTATAATGGAATGCATTTGTTTCCAAAATGTTTCCATTTTTATAAATATCAGCGTTTCTTCTAGTCTTGAAAAGCAGAGCCTAACACCTTACACTTAGGGCTAATACAATCACCTGGAATTTTGATTCTGCATTTGTATATTAATATTGTGACAGGAGAATATATTACAGCACATGACTAAATACTTTGCATCAGTCTCTAAATATCCTAAGCATTTCTGTTATAAATGGTACAATAACAGTATTTTCTATTTGTTTAAAAGCACTGTTTTGTGTGGAGTTATGGCTTGAACAGCATGATTAACAATGAAATTGCATTACTTTGCATAAAACATATACATCTTACTTTTAACCCATTGCCAGTAAAGATGTATGTTTTTTACTTACACATTTAAATTACGTGATCATATTCACGTTTGCCTCTATTAACATATAAAAGACTTCAGGAAAAATAGAAATACTTTTTTTTATTAGATAAACAGTGATGCCGCTCATCTTTCATATGAAAGAGTGCTTGACACTAAATTTAATCAGGCTGACAAAGGATCGTATGGGTTAGGTCTTTATGCCCTTTTCATGAACAGTTCATCTCTCCTTCACTTACAGGGACAAATATTGCCCTTTAACAAAACAGATCAACATGCAAAGCACTTGTTTCTTTTTGCTGGGTCACTGGTATCATCCCACTTGTGACGTTACTGCTTTATACCAATTTCTGTCATGATAGCAACACATTAAAGACCCTATTCACAAACTGTGCTTTGCAAACTAAAGGGAAAATGAATTGTTACAATTTATGAGGAATATGTTTGGATTCTGAAGCATAAAACCACTTGTCTGTCATGTACACAGAGACACACACAGAGCACAAACTCTTTAAGGCAGGAACTATATTGGTATGTTCTAATGCACAAGTCATACTCTCAGCACTTTTCAGATCATAGATAATGACCAATCTACTGCCCTGATTACAACAAATAGCTTTCAGGAATCCAGAAGCATAAATTCTTTTTGTAAAACAAACAAACAGCACACCACAAAAACACACACACCACCATGCACGCACACTGGGAGAAGGCACGAAGGCAGGAGATCACAGAACTATTTTTCAGGCACCAGTGACAGAAACTCAAGAAATGAAAGGCAGCGCAAACCAGAAGGTTTCTAAACTTGACAATGCAGAGGCTTAATAGCTTTTGTTTTAAGGAATGAGAGAAGTCTGGGCAAACTAACATTTGTCCCTGTACTTTTCCTCTTGAAAAGTTCAACTACCACCATCTTCATGAAGTTCAAAAAGAACCAAACCAGTAACGTTACACTTTTTACATTTTGTGTGCCAAAGGCAAAAACCAGAGCACTGGACATCCAGAAAAGGTAACCACCAACTGAACTAGTCATCACAGTAAAAAATCCAAACCAAAGCTAAACAATTTATCTTCCCTATTACCAACGATAAAAGGAGCCACACGACTGATTCAATCCATCTTATTCTAAAGGATTGACAAGGGAACAGCTGGAAAGTGGGGAATGGAACTGTCTGTGGATCTTACCGCCTATCAGATCAGTTCTATTATATCCAGCAAATACTAAATCTCAAATAATGAATTTAGTAAAAGTTAGCTTTTGGTTCCTACCTGGATAGAAGATAGAAGTGGATTTTTTGAATTTGATAATAGCTGCAGTACATTAAAAAAAAAAAAAAAAATTCTTCCATATTTCAGAAAAACTCCAGGCTTATAAAAACCGTTTCAAACTGATCAGAGCTTTGGTATAATTTCCACTGGTTTTATATTGCATACTAAAATATGCCACATAGCTGGTCTCAGAATGCATAATGGAAATACTCTAAATCTATCTCATTGGAACACCTTTCCACAACTTTTCTGTGTAAATGTCTTGCAAAAGTGTTAGGCTTGACAAATGCTAATTTTCTTTAAAAAAGTTTATTACAAAATTTCTAGATAAACTCCAACTCCAAATAAGTTTTCCAATGCAGAAAGATGGTCATTTCACTGTTGTTTATATGCACTGTTTATGATGAAGGCTGCAAATAACTTCCTCCTACACAGTTTATTTGGATTAAATTATTTGTTCTGTTTCCATCATGTGATTAGATACACATACATGCACAACACCACTCTGTTCAATATTTTATCACCTGCAGTTGTTTCCCATCACGTGATTTTTAGATAGCAGACCATGAAGTATTTCCTTCGAGCAGAAGAGCATCATTACCTGCTGCAATGACATCATTTACATTAGAAGTAAATGTAAAATAAAATCAGAAGAGAATACAGACAAATACAAGTTGTTTCCAGATGTGCGAACTGTTGTCTAATTTGCATAAACCTATCATTTTGTACACTGTCTTCAGTCAGTCCTTTCTGAATACAGATGTACATTTGAAGAGGCCTACTGCTTTGAAATAAGTCAGATTTTTAAAAGTTTCTTGCCCACCTTGAGAGCACATTCAGTATCAACAGGATTGGGCTTCTAAAGTCCTTTAAATGCTTGTGAAAATCTACCTATTTCCATTCAGAGTGGGGTTTTTTTAAAATCTATTAAATGTGTATTTGAACATGAATTTTACTAGTTAAACTGTTAGAAGTATAGGCAAGGTGTAGCATTTTACAGAGCAGGAACAACGTTTTCCAGTCTCAAAGTTGCATTAACTTACTGTTCACTTTTTGGAGATGAAAATCTTATCAGATCTTTTCCTTCATTTTTTCCCCTTAAAGCATATACAGTGTAACATTCATGATCTTTCACTGGCAAGATCCAGCGCGTGACATTTTTGCACTCAAAACAAAGGATGCAGCATGCATCAGAAGTGGGATGTTTGCTTTAAGTAAAATCTTTTGTCATTATAGACCAGAGTCTCTCCAGTGAATTACAGGCAGAAGTTTCAGTAATTTTAGTATTGTATAGAAATACACAAATCAGACCCTGAATTTAATATTTTGAGATACTTGAATTAAATACAACTTTAAACCTTAGAACAGCATCAGCAACCTATTTTAATCAGGTACCTCTTCAAGTATTCACTGCATGAAGTACCAGTTGCCTCGGGGTTATGAAATAATACTAAAAACTTTATAATCATTCATTGATTTAGTTTTGAGCATAGTATATCATTTGAATCCAATGGGAACATAAAGAGCTATTTGTGAGGTCAACCACAGTACAGACAGAGGCTGACATGATATCGATGGCAAGGTGGAAAGAAATTGCCAAATACAGCAGATCAATACTTCGTTTCACTGTTACAGCCTTCTGGAGACATAAAATATATATCTTTACAGCTACTAAAATAATAATAATGAAAGTGGGAGATAAATGCTTCCCTCAAGGTAAACTATTTGATTAGCTGAGGGCAAAGGTGACAATAGCAGTTACACTAAAGTAACTTTACAGTCTTAAATAAAAATGGTGGGATGAGCATCAGATAAAAGGGCAAAATGAAACCGAACAAGTTCTATGAGATAAAGATGTAATTCTTCTAGAAGGTGGTGTAGCATGTGTACAAAGGCAAAAAAACCCTGTTAGGATAAATAAGGTAGAACAGAGTTTCCTCTCATAGTAAGACTCCAGTAACTGAAAAGAATGTGTTTTGAAATTACAGCACTATCATCTTATATCCAAGAAGGCTTCAAAGATATGCTTAATCTGTCCCATACCTTAAATGCCACTAGATATTCATAACCATGTTTTGCACTTCACTAGTGAACCTAACAGAATACAGTAATACACTATAGGGCTTTATAGTCTCAACTGAAGAGGATCATCTGATATTTTGGATGCTCTTGGTCATTAAAGGTTAATTAAATTATTTAAGAAATTGATGAATTATTAAAAGCATGAGAGCCCAATCCTTCTTCAGCGGAAGGTTGCGTAAGTTTCATCACCAATTACGCTGGAACAGAAACAAGCTTTAGGCATTCACTATTTGGTCTGTGTAGTTTTCATTAACCTGGGTCAGATGAATCTGAATCCTACCTGGTGTGAAAGAGAGAAGTATAATAATTATTCATTAAACATTTTCCAAATCTATAAATAATAGTAGGCCCAGTACTGCACCTCCAGCAGGGACATTTCACCATATCTTCATTGCAAAAATGCCAATTTTCATCTGAAACTTCTAAGACTTCTAAGTTCCTAATCAGAAGACGACAGGAACTGGGTGACCTAAATCTCAGACTCCCTAGCTTTCTCAAATTGAACCACCTGCTAATGACTCACACAAGATTTCTCTCCAGAAGGATGTTCATTTGAAACCAAAAATTCAATATACATTAAGTTTTATTTTCTGCAGAAAACAGGAAGGATTTCCACAATGTACTTTCCCTTGTTTTGGAGCGGGTGTAAATTTAATTTTCCTGAATGCCACAAGTTATAGAAATATTTTAAAAAGAATGCAAACAACTAGCATCATGTTTTTAGACACTGCACATCTAATGCGGGATTTGTAAATGATTGTTTTATTTGTCTCAGTGTTGCTATTTAAGAACATACTCATGTTTAATAACAGTCTAGTCGCAAATTTACTAAGAAAACAAAAAACTGACAAGTTCGTCTTACATTTGGTAGCATAACTTTCAGCTGAGTAAGTCAACTCCTCCAAAACACCACATCATCACACAAGATGCTTTGCCGTACACATTTCTAGTCTGTCCTGAAAATTACAGTAATGAAGCTGTTCAATAGGGAAATTGGAATTAAGCAAGCAACATACGCTCCAGTCATACTCTTTGTTAGAAGGGGGGAAAAATTCAGTGTTCTGAGGCAGACAAGGGACCAAAATCCTTGTAAAGGTATTGGTACTCCAATACCTTTTAGGAAATATGAAGTCTCTCTAAACGATACAAGTTGAAACTGTTAAATTACAACAAAAAAAGAAAGTAGAGAAATACTTAGGTAAAGAAACACGCTGTTCATGTCAGGGGAAAAAAAAAATCTAATTGACACTACAACAACAACAACAACTTCCTCAAATGCATGGAACACTACCAGATTCTTCAAAATAAGGCACCAATTCTGCATCTTGTCCCACTTCTAGGATGCTTCTTGCCCCCCAGAAGCTGGCAAGATATCAAAGGCTGCTGTGTGGTAGGAACCTATATTAATAAGTCTAATGAAAGGTCAGGGTTAATGGAACCATTTCATGCAGCCATGTCCTACGAGGTGTCATGTACCTGTAACAGCTATTGTACTTGTGACATACAACTGAGCCAAAACTTCAGTTGGCTAGAGGCTATACAAGTAGCAGACATGAGCTACAATCTTAACATACAAGACTATGAAAAAATAGATGAGGCAAACAGGAAAAAAAAAAAAATAAAAAAATTAAAAAATAAAAAAAAAGCCACCTTCCCAAGAGTGCCTATTTGTACCTATTTGGATATGGAACATGCACAGCTCCCATACCACTGTCTCATGAGTGGATCACTAGGATTAAAGTAAACTGAAGACCTTTAGACCCCTGGCATTTGACTTCCCTTACACTACTCTCATAGAGAATAGTCTTACAGGCCATAGCAACAAAACATGAATTAGTGTTTTCAGTATCCTCACATCCTTAGCTCCAAGATCTTAGAGAATTCTAATATGGGAAGCATAGATCTGTTCTTATTTACAGCAAAAAAACCAAGAGACTGAATGTAAAACAACATGTTTAATAAATCTGCAGAGCCTAAAGTACCAATATAATTCAGAGCAGCAGGATAGACACACACTTCTTAATTAAGTGGGTGATGTTCTAGTTAAAACAAAAAGACGACCCTGGGCCATCACTAAGATTAAACATGTACTCTTGCAAAGGAAGCTCCTACTATTATCAATATAAAGGCTTTAAATCACAAAAAATAAACCATCTAATAGTCTGTATTCAATAGCAAGTAGAAAGCCAGGACACAGACTGATTTGGATTAACACATTTTCAGTTATAACAAGTAATTTTACAGAGGATTAGTATCTTGATGGTCTGATCAATACTAGGCACTGCTGCTATTACAGATGAAGAGAAAATTACCCCTCCAGTAATAAAGTGTGTATGTCTTGGTTCTCCTTCATTTGCCGAGTCCATTACTGTAATGGTTCCAGCATTAGCAGCTGAGGCAATCTAAGCAGCAAGAATGTGATGAATTTAAAAGCAAGGAATATTTGCCACTCATTCTTTCTTGTATTTTATTCTGCATATGCAAGGCTTCTACCTGGCTGTTTCCAAAATACAAATCATGTGTTATGTGACTATCAACACTATTTCTTAATTATTGTCTCATTAATAATGGGAAGGGCCAATAATGTGACTACCACAAAAATTGCTACTGGCATATTGGCTGCTGATTCTGCTAAAACCTGCAGACCATTTACCTAAGCAGAAATATGACATGACAAGAAGCTTATTTAACTGCATCTACGCTGTTTCACTAACTTTAATTTTCCTAAATACAGCTTCTAAAAAAAAAAAATCTATTTAATCCATCAATTAGAAAATGTTGTATGTTTTCATATCTTAAGAGGGAGAACAATAACAGGAAACAAGCAATCAATGTAATATCTGAACAAACTATGATAAGACAATGTTGAAGTTTACATACTTTTTTGCATGGTGGGAGTGACATTTTTCAGCATTAATCCTAAAATCATTCCACTGCTCTTCAATGCTCTGAAAGCACTTGCCTATTTTTTCCCTGAGTATTAATGTTGAAGCAACCTATTTTATCTCATAAATATATATTATTTTCCAGCCAGCAAAAATTAGCATGATGCAGGAAATAAGATTTTTCATTGAAATATCAGCCAAACCACTATATATTCCCTTTTCCTCCTTGTAAATAAAATACACGCAAAGCTTTGTGTTATTTAAAGCTTTATATTTCCTTGCCACTTTGTCTAACATGTCTCACAAATGTGAAATTGCACATGAATATCTCTGTAAAAGCCCTTCTGAATATTCAGTTATGTGCATATTGATGCATTTATTATTTGTATAGCAATAACTTTATTGGATTGGGGTCCCAGCTGTGCTGGGAGCTGTACAAACATAACAGTAATGTCTGTGGAATACATTCTCAGTCGCCAGTTCTGGTTTCACAGTAATGTGAATTCGCATAAACAGTTACATAAGGTAATTGTGAACCGAGTTTAGCGGTCTGTTCCAAAGACGTATCAATGTAATCCTTTTAAAGGAAAATAATAGTATAGACTAGCTGAGCATCTTATCTTTCACATGGTAATGACACATGGTCTTAATATGCACAGAGTGGGAAGAAAAGAATATAAAAGTAGTTACTAGAACTTGGCATCTGTCACACTGAAAATTACTTTAAAAAAAACTTTGACTAAGTCTTGAGAACAGTCTTACAAGCTAACCTGTTAATATTAATCAAGATAATAAACATTCTAAAAGCAAAAGAGCTTTCTTCCCAGATTAAAAGGAAAAAATAGTGTAAGTAAACTACCAAATAAAAGGTTTATGTTTGGTATTACTTTGTGTAGTACCTTCTCCTCACCCAGCAAAAAAGAAAAAATAACTTTACAGCAAGCTAACCAAAACTCCGACCAACAAAGAAAAAAGAATAACACTATACACTGAAACTGAATTCTAAGTTAAAAATAAAACAAACACACACAAATGAAACACACTCTCAGTGGACTGTTTCATTAAAATGCCTATCCAGCTAATGAGCTACATCTACTCTAACAGCTCTGGTTTTATGCACAGAAGTAATTCTTGCTATGGGCAAGACCAGAGAAGCTGATGACATGCAACATCTCTACTGGTGTCTTTAGAAACTTCAGTGGACAGCAAAACATTATTACTCTTAAGACTTAAAAATATTGTAAGACAACAGCATCCACAACATGGTGTTTCAGACAGCTGAGTAATTAACTATTGTTTTCCAACTTTTTCGGACCCTCTTCCCAGGAATGAATTTGTGTCCTCCTCCTCATGGGCTTAGAACAACAAATACTAGCATAAATAATTTCGTTTCTGCAACACACTCAATCTTACTTAATCAAATCGAGTGATCTGCGAAGTAGAAATTGCTGTATGACAGCACTGCACGCCAAAGAAATTCTACCACATGTACTTGGAACAGAAGTGCTCTTCTGTAACAGCATAAATAAAAACTTGCTATACACATGAATATTTGAGAGAGAGAACAGTTTATCGAATATAAGAAGCATACTGCATAATTACAAAAGCAAAAGCCAATCAGTTGGGCTTCTGATAGACAGGATTTAGCTGTACACAGTTATAGCAAAACGAGAACTTTTATTCAGGATTTCATTCTCCAGAACAGAGACATTGCCAGGAGATACATAATCCAAACCGGCTTCTCTATCCAACCACTTCCCTCATTAGTAGGCCTCATAAATCTTACTCTCCAGAAGAGGTCGGGTCAACCTCACTAATATTTGGGTTGCTATGAAATATTTTGATCAGGACCTAAATGGAAGTCTTGGCAGAACTACTACAATAAAGACACAATTCCTTTGTCTTCAGCATTTCTTAGGTGAGCAACATTAGCGAGACTTAGGGACTGAGGGGTGAACTGGCATAGTGCCAGGAGCCCAAAGATTACCATTCTAACTAAGTTGTATGAAATAATACTAGTATGAGGGTGCTCCCAAAAACAAACAAAAACAACAAACCACATATATTTCTTCTTGTATAGCCTCTCCTCTTCCCATTGCTGCCTTTTCCTTTGCCGTCCTTTATTCTAAGACATTCTAGAGGCTTGTTTTGTTTCACTTTCAATATAATCAAAGCTTCTCTCCAGTAGTACCCAATTTACAACATCCCCCCGAAGGCATCCTACAAGTAGTCACACCTTTAAATCCTCTATAAGGATCTCTTCTTAGTTTTCATCATTCTCTATTTGTGCACCTACAACATCTAGCTGTGGCTATGGCTGCATCCTTTCACTCCAGCTCCCTTGAGCTTCTCTTACACGTTGCTCCTGACACCCCAACTGCCTTGTCCTGCTCCAGCCTTTGCCAGGGTAATTCACAGCTCCACCCTCTTATTCCTTCACACACATGATTACCTTATCAATGGCAATTATTCTCCTAATGCAAACGATTTCCAAATACGTTTGAGATATATTGCAAAGACAAAAGTTGAACCCAGCCCTTGGACCGCTATTAAAAGGTATGGGTTGGTTTTCTTCTGCAATGTGATTACACTGGATTGGACGGGACAGCCTACATCTGCATGTGTTTTCACATATATAGACAGAGCAGAACACAAACGAGACACTAAAATTACTGTCCTTCAGCAATGAGGAAGAACAGAAACACTACTTACTAAATGACCAGGTTGGCCTTAAAGAGTTGTTAAGAATCTTACTACTAGGAATAGGCTATAAAGTTATTTTTCTATTAAAATATTATTTTGCAGACTTAGGTCAGATGTTTTCCCTACCCCTCTAGTGAAATAACTTTTAATGTTAAATAGTAAATTAATAGCAATACCAAAATCAGTATGTTCTGTATGCAAAAAGGTGAACCAGATTACCACCTGAGAAAGCTTTTTCTAAATGTGTAACGGAATGAGCCTTCCTTTCACTAACATCACTAAAGCATTATGCTTTCAAACAAGTAACTTTCTGGTTCATTGTACTACTATTTTGTAAACAAAACCAGCAGAAGTAAAACAACCAGCAAGAGCTGTAGTCAAATATTGTACCACGTGGCAGAAACAGACCCTTCAAAGGCACCTGAAACAGACAAGCATTCACCAATGCTGTTTGCTTACACTGGGTAATTACTTCTTCAATGTAAGCACATAACAGCATCACATCTATACGCATTATCAGGAAAAAGCAGTATTTAAAATGTTTATTTAGGTCAGGCTTGGTGTAGAGCAAGAGTACTTTAAAAGTGGATGATACCAGTGCAGTTACATAACAACGCATCATCTCGCTGATGATGTATTGACAAAATCATATATTTACCTCTATTTCTCATATCACAGAATCACAGAATGTTAGGGACTGGAAGGGACCTCGAAAGCTCATCCAGTGCAATCCCCCCACCGGAGCAGGAACACCCAGATGAGGTTACACAGGAAGGTGTCCAGGCGGGTTGGAATGTCTGCAGAGAAGGAGACTCCACAACCTCCCTGGGCAGCCTGGGCCAGGCTCTGCCACCCTCACCGGGAAGAAGTTTCTTCTCATATTTAAGTGGGAAAACACCGTGGAACTCGCTTTTAAATTAAAAGCCCAGAGAGTAAAAAGAACCACCCTTTATTATTAGCTACTCTCGAAGCTGCACTAGGTTCTCCTCTTTACAGAATGAGGGGAAGCCCACGCTCGCCAAGCGCCCGCAGCGCTGCGCAGGCAACCGCACCCCCGCCCCGCCAACCCCGAGCACCCACCTCGCAGCCCCCGCCAGGCCCCGCCGGCACCGGGGGTCACCGCACACTCAAGGCACGCTTAACCAGCGGGGCTGTGGCCCGGTGGGCTGTGGCCCGGGCCGGTCGCTGCCATGGGCCGTTCCGAGGCGACCGTTGAGCCGCAACCGTTGGCCGCACGCGCAGCAGCCGCGCGAGCAGGCGGCGCGGGACGGCGGCCCCGAGCGCGGCGGGGCGCTCGCGCTGCTCCCCTGGCACCGGCGGCTCCACGGCGGCCCCGGGGTCCCTTCAACACGGGGTCCCCCGCTCCGGCACCGCAACTGCCGGAGCCCGGGCTGGCTCTGCCCCTTGCAGCCCCACCAGCCGCAGGAAAGAGAGCTCGCCGCGGGCACGCTCCTCGGGGCTGGAGGGGAGCAGGAAGCAAAGAGAAGGTACCTTCAGCTCTTTCTCCCGCTCCCCTGCTCTCCTCTTCATAGCGGCACGCGGCGGGAGCTGTCCTGCCCGCGCTGCTGCCACCGGCACCAGCCCCGCACGCAGCTCCCGGCGCGACTACAACTCCCGGCACGCCCCGCGGGGCGCAGGTGGCCGCGATGAGCCCGCAGTCCCCGCAGTCCCCGTGCGTGCGGCGGCGGCGGCGCCGGGCCCCTCCCCGAACTACAGCTCCCAGCAGGCAGCGCGGCGCCGCGTTCCCCGGAAGCGGAAGGGCCTGGTTAGCAACAGGGGCAGTTGCTAACGGAGCGCTGAGAGGAGACATAGAACAGGAGGGAGTTGTGAGTACGGGGGGAGCGGCTCCTTCTCTCAGAGGACGGCGAGGGAGCTGCTCAGCGCGACCCGCAGCGGGGGTGTCGCTGAGGAGCGGGTGTGGCGGGGGTCGGGGGGAGCCCGGCCCGGGGCTGCGCTCCCGGAGCGCTGGTTTCGCATCTCTGAGGCTGCCTCGCTCGGTGCCCCTGGGAAAGGGCAGGGTGCCCCGCCATTCTTTTAAAAGTAGCCCCAGAACCCTCCTCAGTCTCTTCTGTGTGTGCAAAGCGGCTGCTGGGGGCAGCGGGAGTTGCGTCCCTGTGCCCGAGGGCGGGAAGAATTGGGGAGTGGGGGCGTTCCCTCGGGAGGGAAACGCTGCCGGCCCCCCTGCCCCTCCAGAGCTGAGGAAACATTTGGAAAACCCTTCTGAAATACGGTGAACGCGAGAAACGGTTGTTTTGATTTTTCTGTGTTGCGGTAGGACTTGCAGGTCCGAGAGGTGTTTCCTCCCTCAGACCACAGCAGGACGTGCTGCTCTTGTTTCCTAATATCTTCCATATCTTCTCCCTTTTTTTTTTTTTTTTTTCCCTTTCAACCTCCTAAAACTCACAAAACTGCAACAGGTGATGTTTGAAAGGTGATATGTGTGTATGCTCCTATCAAGTAATAAATGAGATTGTTTTATATGGTGAGCCCAACAGAGTGCAAACATTTGTCTTTAAGGAATCAAAGAGGAAGAATGTAGGCTGGAAATACTTTGAGATAGGCTAAAATAGGTGGGTGGTCTGTCGTGTCCCCCCCCTCTTTTTTTTTTTTTTTTAATTTTTTTTTTTTTCCCTCTTCCCTCTACAGGAGAAGTTGGGTCAGGTTTTAGAAGAAAAGCATCATCTTGGCCATGGCCAAGACTCATTCACTTCTAAATCTATGTTAAAACAATTAAGTCGTAACTTTTAAGGTTTCACTGGAAACTGCCCCTTCTAGACTCACTGGCTTGGAACTTTGGAATTTTAGGTAATCCCTCCTCTGTTTTGCTACATACAAACAGTGTTGGGAGAACAGTGTGCTTCTGGGAGTTATATAAGAATTTGGACATGAAGCATGAGCTTTGATACTTAACTTTAAATATTCATACTCGTTACTGTCTGGTCTTGCCAACACTGCAAACTTGCATGCAGTTTTTTGTGGTGATAGCACCAGTTTCATAAGTAGTGTGAGAAAAGTTGTGGTTTTCTTTAATTTCAATGGCTATATCTAAAATTCTTACGTATACCAAACTTGAAATTCTTATAGTTTAATACCAGAGATATGGACATTTTTCCTCTCTTTGTATGTGAAGTTCTTTTTTCTCATTTTTTTTTAGGAACAAGTGCTGAAGTGACTGCAGCATAACATTACTTGGAAATGAAAACTGGTTTAAATTGTTGAGATTCAGCATAGCATATATATCTGTCCAGATACACCTACAAATTTATCTCTCTTTTGCTTTATTATGCTTTATTTTAGGAAATACTGGACTCTTAAGTGCAATCACTTTTGTAGCAGTGTTGCTGTACAATTTTGTCAGATTTAGTTGCTTTGAAATTGCTTTCTAAAGAAGTAATATGGAAGTCTCTGGAGAAGTCTCATACTTCTAGAAGTAATGCTGGAACTGTTGACTGTAAGGAAAGTAATTTTGTTTTAAGTGTTTGTGATTGACACTGAGGTAATGTTCAATAAGTAACATATGTAACACATGATTTGCTGATTGAAGTGTCCTCTCTCAGAGAAGCAGCATAAATTATGGTTGTGAGTGATTAGTAAAGACATACGTGGTTCTTATGTTACTAATGAGGCAAATAAATTGCCAGGCCAAATTCTAAAGCTGTAATTATAATTTGCCTCCTAAAACCAGGAGGCAGGCTTGTACTATTTCTATCTAAAACCATTCTTCTTCATAGAAACAATTAATTTATTTTTTACTTTTCCTGTGGCCCAGGACAGAAAAGAAAGCTGAATACTTAATTTTCGTCACTTTGTAATTAAAATGAAACAACTAATTCTTCCTTTTACTTTTGAAGATTTCAAATTTCTAAGTTTTGGGGGACTTTATATATCAGCTTTATTTTGTCCCTTTTCTTCAAGTCATGTCATGTTGCCAGTAAAAAGTGACTTTTGTGTACAGCCCTGCTATGTTTGTTTGATTACACCTTAAATATTTCTCTGTTTTTTTGCTGCAGCCAGTAATGGATTGCTACTGACAAGGGGATTTTTGTTTGTTTATTTGAGGCACAATCATGTGTTGTTTTGTCTTTGTTTTATAAATGAATGGATTTCTTTCACGCTGAAAATAGCAAGGTGGTTTATCCATAGCAAAGTTTCTTTAGTAAGTAACAAACCGTGAAAAACAGTAACATTTGTCTGTCCTTGTTATTGTGCTGGAACTTTGAAGATTGATTTTAATAGATCACAAACATTGTGGAGTCATGCTGATTAAAATATTTGTTTAGGTCTTCACCTCTCTGAAATTTGCCAAAAAACTCTGCCATTTTTGATTTGTGAAGACTAAGACAACTACATTCTAGAAAGACATAATGTTAGCATCTTCTCCTTGCTACCATCGTGAGCCAAATTAGGATCGTTCATCTAGAGGTAAAGGTTTTTGTTTCACTTTAATCTCAGTTGCTGTAGTGATATTGATACAGTGACATAAAATAATGACCACAACAATGAACCTACACCTGAGTGAAGTCAATGACTGCAAGTAGCGCTAATTTAACAAATTACAAAAATGCTTTGAGGGATTTGTGTGAATAACATAAAAATAGCTGAGAACACTGAGGAGCTGGATTCCACTTGGTATGTATCTGTCATCAGAATTGTTCCATATCTTCCAAGGGCTGCATGCCACGGACCTCAACATCACGAAGCAGTTTTCTTTGGTTCAGTGACTGACAGCATTGAAACTGCAACCTTATTGCTAATCTGCAAGTGTAGATCAGTTCAGGCATTTCAACAGTCATGACACGGGAACATTTGTTCCACATGAAAGAAAAATGTGGTCAGGTTGTTAGAGACAGCGAATGCTGGAAATAATACTTTATCCTAAATGTTAATAGTTTAAAAAAAAAAAACCTGAAAACAAGATTGACTTCTTGGAAACTAAACTTTCATTAATCCTTTTCATTCCTTTTGGACAAAGCCATAAGGAGACTTGTTTTGTAGAAGAAAGGCAGCTCTTTAGCAGCAGTTTTGGTTATGACAGATTTAACAGATACTTCAAGGAATGTCTGTGGGTTGTGCTGTGTCACTTTTGTCCTCTTTAGTAACACATCACTGTTAATTTCCCAATGCTTTCCTGGATGTTTTTAGATTCACTAAGGATTTGTATCACCTGAAGAGTGTAACAACAGGGGGAAACAAGACTGTCCGAACGACTTCATGTCTTTCTTTTCATGCTATTTCAGCCTTACTTGACTCTATGGCCAGCATGTAATTTTCTGCACTAGAAGAAAACAAACAGTAGTTGTTAACAAGTATCTTCATATACTACACTGAAACAAATGGACTACTTTCTCACATTAATGCTTTCTTAATCTCACTTTGTCATTTAGCTAAGCTTTCTATTGCCTCAAGAAAGAAATATGTTCAGATTTATGAGAATCATTCATAGGAGAGTGTCTATCTTAGAAACTAATTTCTGTTATGACAGTGATTGAAAGAAGACTAAGAGAATGGTAGGCAACACTGAAATGACTTTGTAACCTCCAGCACCTGTGTTCCAAAGAGTCCCATTCAAAATGTGGAAGATGGCATTACTCATTTGCAGCTTGATGCCTTAAGCTTTGACCTGTCTTAAAATGAACAAACAATTAAAAACAAAACAAAACCAAAAAAATCCCACAGGTCCCCTTCCCACATACACTTAGAAATATAGCCTTAGCCCGAAGATTGCTGAAGACAACCGAACTAGAGCTTAAAAAAGCTAATTCTACATACATAAATCAAATTGGAGCTATTGCATAACAAAGAAGCCATATTTTGTTAATAGGTTAAAACTGGCATAACATTGAACTTGAAAGTTTAGATTGTCTTCTGAGTGATACAATTGAGATAGGAGCATTCACAGTGATGTATGAGTCTGTCATTTCAGTGAATCTGTCATTACTTTTTGCTTCTTTTTATATTATGTATTGTAGTTCATTTTAGTCTCACAGTTTTAAGTTCCAGGTGGAGAAGAATTTCTTTTGAATTTTGTTATCCGTAGATAAGCCATGTCTGTTCCAGCTGATGAAACTGTGGGGGACCTGCCTGTGAGAGACGTGGGTCTAACTCTAGCTGGAATTGGAAGATTACAAGGTTTGTACCAGCTGCTATTTATTACAGTTACAGACTTTGATCAGTGGCTTCTTTAGTTTCTTTCTAAAAATGCTTCTGACATTCCCACTCACAAAATGAAGTTCAAATACCATTCAAAATCTGGGTTGAATTCTGAAAGATACTATGACCCATTCTGTGCTCATGTTACTTGTTAAAAGAGGCGAGTTGCTGTGAGATTCTAAAAACTGGAAATCTCATTGAGCTATAACCTTCATCCTTCGAGAAGAAAAGAAGACTTGTTTGCTGAATTGAGGACAAGTCCAGACCTGTTTAACAAAATGGGAATCAAAAGTACCATGCAATTCTGATATGTTACTCAGCTGCTATTAGAATGGAACTGCTGGGCTTAGTCTTGTGTCTGAGTAAATTTATAGAATTGTGAGTTAATATTTTCAAGCTTTAAGAGAGTATTTTAACTTGAAACAGAGTAGAAAGTATCTCTGTGGTAATGATAGTCTTATTTTAGTATGTTTGACAGTACACTTGCTAAACTATTTTCTTTATGTTGTCTAGTAGGTAGTGAGTTTGGTGTATCATTTGACATACTTTTTTATGTGTAAGAAGTAGGAAAAAGGCAGTGATTAATATGCCAATAAACCTGAAAAAATTAATCAACAGACTCATACAAGTGTAAAATATCAAATTACTTGAAAACTTTAATTTTTTTCAGTATTTCAAAATCAGTTAGACTTTGGTTACATGTTATTGAATGTATTGAAGGTAATTTAAAGTTGTCTTGGTTTGGGTAGAATCGTCGAGTACACAGAATGTAAAAGCTCGACAAGCTGTATCACAAATCAGTCGAAAGGAACTGGAAGACAAACTTCTTTGTTTACGCGATGAGAACATCTTACTCAAACAGCATGCAAATAAGCAAGAGGAGAAAATTAAAAGGTATGGGTTTTAATGTTTTTATTTAGGCTCACAATAATGTTTTTGCCCTCTAAAGTATTATCAACAAAGGAAAATCTTGCTGATTTCTCTCTGAGCACTTTTTAAAGCAGTTGCAAAAAATCATTCATTGGGATTCATTTTTTTATTGATTTCTGGTTGTCTTGATGATGTGCAGGAAATTTTTTGCAGAGGACCGTGTTACACCTCCATGTAGAGATGTAATACTTTGGAGGGGTACCTTGGGTTCATAGCTGTGCTATCTGAGTACAAATACAACAGATATTTTGGGAACTGAAGAAGAGCCTATAGAAGCCTCATTATTCATCAGGAATTTCATCCTAGAATCAAAATGGCCTGTACAGATTCTGCCCCTTTTTGTGTCCTTCTCTGTCCTCCAGGAAGTTGACAAGTATCCAGCCTTTTATTGTCTAGTTAAACCTAAAATATCTTTATAACTATGTTCAGCTCTCCTTTATTCACAGTAATAGATAACTTCATTGAAGGAGTCCCAAATATCCTGGGGAGCACAGTACCCAGCGTGCCCAGACATATGCGAGCAACTTTAGGCTTATTACTAAACTTAATGCTGTGCTGACAAAACAATCTGGACCCGGCAGAATTGTTCATGGTGTTATTGTATTCCAGGAGGGCTAATTAATCTGAAAGCACTGGGGACTCTGTGTTCACGTGGTGCTGTACTTAAGCTAATAAAATCGTGCTGCATCTGAGCTAGCTTCTGGTCGGGAGCTAACCGATTTGCGAAAGGGCATCTGAAGATACTGCCTCTGTAGTGGGACTATTTAATAATTTTCTAAAGTCCAAAACATTATTTCTTTCTGACTCAGAATCCAGTGAGTCAGGTTCAAATGGACCAGCATGGCATAACTTCCATCTTTTGTCAGGCTACTGTCAAATACAAGATGGTGGAACAAATGAACTGTTTGCTTATTCCAAATGGCACTTCTATGTTGCTGTTAGATGACTGATCAAATGCCTTCATCATCCACTTAGGTAAAATTACAGAGAATGTCCAAATTGGAGTACCTGAATTAATATTTTAAGGCACAGAAAGTAAAAAGTATAGTGTTTGTCTAGATTGCCAGAGAAAAATCTGAACTCCTCAAGCTAAGTTTCTTTCCCAGCATCCCTCACACTAAATCCCTTGTTACTGAAAGAGCGGAATGAATTTGCAGTAGAAGTACATTGGAAAAAAAAAAAAAAAAAACAACAACCACCAAACAAAAAACCTGCTTACAGGCAAGTAACATTCTGTGACATCCTAAAGCTATTACGGATTTTTTTTGTTTCACTTTTGTTCTTTTAAGTAGAAGCTTCTGTCCACAACTATACAAAAATAAAACAAGCCCCTTTAAACAAATTGTGTCCTTATTTTCAATTTTCTTTCTGTGCCTGCAAAAATAGATTTCCTGTTAACTAGATACAGGTCTTGAAGATGTGCGACCAATTTTGTAAAGTCTTGAACTTGTCTCTCTCATCAAAGCCACCTTTTCTTTCTTTATATGCCAAGTTTTTTCCTTTCACTGCTGGGTATGTTTTCTGTTCTTGTATATTACATCACCCCCGTGTGCCCTCTCTGCCTTTTGTTCTAGCTTACCAATGTTTATCAAAACTAAAGGAAATCAAAGGTACAATTCTTGAGATGCCAAAAGCAAAATTTGTATCCTTTTAAAGACAGATGAAAACCATACCCTCTGTATCTAATTATATTCGTCAGCTAACCGTTCCTGCTCTGAAGTACATTGTTAATATTTACCAAGTATAAAATTGAGTAAGATAATGAGAACTATTAAGTCTCTTTTTCCGGAGTGCCTTCTTAAATACCTCCACCTCTATATTTTAGGCATTTTAGGACTGAAATATATATTCAAATCCTAAAATACTAGAAATGATACATCATTGGAATGTTGCGTGTTATTAACATTCTTTCAATAGTTGAATATTTTGTGGAATTTTAGCTTTTATAATTTGCCCCACCACATCCCAAATCTGTAACTTTACTTAACAGCATGCAGAGGTTCCTTTATAAGGTCATGCGTTAAAAATTACATTTAAGCAGCATATGGAGTAAATATGTGTCCTCTCTTTACTAACCTTAAATGATAAGCCTTAGGAAACTGTTATTTGTCAGTGCTATAAAGCAGATTGCTGCACAGTGGTTTCAATTATCTTCAAAGAGTTCTTCACAGGCAGTAATAGTTATATCAAAACCTGAAATTTATTATTCAGGTTCTATGCTGAAGTCTTCACAGTGATTATGTTCCTTTCAACAGAATGCTTTTTATGCTGACTTTTCACATTCTTTTTCATCTTTTTTTATTATTTTCCCTAGAATGGCCACCAAGTTAATACGGCTGGTTAATGATAAAAAAAGGTCTGAACAGGTTGGTGGCGGCCCCAAGCGGCTGGGTCAGGCTGTGGAGCTGGAAGAAATGATTGAGCATTTGCAAGAGAGAGTTGGTGACCTCGAGAAACAAAACGAGAGCCTCCGCAGCAAACTCATTTCCACTAAACAGCAGCTGCAGATCCAAGGCCACAGGCCTTGTCCGTACAGTTATGTTCAACCGCGTGTAAACACTGGTCTCAAAAAAGTGAGCGAGGCTGCTGGCATGGTGGAGCACGCAAGGAAAGGTATAATTCACCTTCATTAAAAAGAGTGGTTTATATACATATCACTAGTTATTGCTTCACTGTAGCAAGTACGTACCCTTTTCTGTTGACAAGTGGGCAATAGTGCCTGGAGGCAGAACGATGGTTCTTCCTCGTTTTTCTTGTGTTTATTTATAGCAGTCATGATAACTCGTTTGCCTTTGAAGTCCTTATTTTGAGAGTCCTCAGTGGTAGGGGTAAAATAAACGTACAGATTTGAAAATAAAGTAGTTATCAAGCAAGCTTTCTAATAGTTAAAATCACGAGACTTTCTTAATATATAACTTCTCTGCATGTTAAAGGCTTATAAAAGAAGTATATGAAAAAGTTTAGTGTTACCATGTTACAACAAAGTTTTACATCTGTAGTTTGTTTGCACATGTTTTTCCTTTTTTAATTTCAAAGTTTGTTCTGGTCTTTTGATACACGTGTGTACAACAGTGCAGACTTGAAAAATCTATTACATGTGTGGACTTCTGAAAGCAAATACCACAATGCAGCCATCTTTAATGATGCCTTTTACTGTTAAGACCTAGTGCTTAAGGCAGTCTCTGTCCTTTATTTATGGTAACTACATTTGGAAATTACACTCTTAAACCTTTCTATTTTCATGTGAACATTTGTAGAAGTAGTTGTACTCAGTTGACTTGTACACTGTACAGATTATATGTTTAAAAAAAGGTGACCGTGTTGGCGCTGATTCAAAACTGAGTCAGCAGAATTGTCTCCTTAACTTCTACAAGCTATGGATCAGGCTGGTAGGCAGTTATATCGTGTTTTTTCTCCATCTCACCCTTCCACCAGTCTTTCTTTTGGTTGCATTGTTTTTTTCTGGTGTATGAAAACAGAAACAATTCTCACGTTTTCAGACAGGCAATAAAAAGCAATTGGCTCTACCGCTTCACTTCTTTAATTTGAATACAATGCAAGTTTTGATATTTTAAATACACCTACATTTTCACACTTATGCCATGAATTGTTTTATTCCCAAATTGTTTTATTCAGTTTTATTCCCAAAATCTTTTTTTTTGTTGATTTTAACAATGCGAAAATAGGCTAGAAATACAATGAATGTATTCAGGCCCAGTGCTAGCAGAAGGAAAAAGGCAACTTGGTTCAGGGAATAGAGATCCATGTTGATATGGCATGTGGTGAGGACTGCTCTTGGCATAAGAACAGATCCAGATCAAAGACGTCCTGTGCAGAACTAGGATTGGGACCATGTTGATTGAGGCACTGGCTCTTCAACTGAAGAGAACATGAGGAAAGGAACAAAAAAAAGTTGTCCACACGACATCCAGTTCAGATAATAATATTCAGAAATTTCACAAAAATTCTAGTATGACTATCTCAGTTCTAAGACCTTGTCCAAACTAGAAGGGATTCTGATCAGTTGAATGCTATGAATATGCAGTTTCTTGAACACACTTTTCTAAGACTATTATTAAAAATTTAGTAACCAGTATTCAGAACTTGGACACAGTAGTGTTGTCTTCCAGAAGGTCAGGGAAGGTTTTCTATAGTATTCATTAGCATAGGGTGATTCATGTTTCTCTCTTGTGCGCTTTCTCATCCCACGCTTTTGATTAATGATGATAACCCTATCAGTCTGGTGTCGGGTATGTACCTCCTGTCTTTAAAGACTGCTGGATTCTTAGATTACTCTGTGGAACCACGAGGCCGAATCTCAAAACATTTTTAGTGCAGATGAGAAAATATTCAGAGCAATTCTCCAAAAATAAAATGAGTTCCTGGAAAAATTCAGGAGAGCTTACCTGTCTCCAGGGCATGAAGAGGCAAGAAGAATCCACAAATAATAAAGACACCTTTCTGTATCTGCTTTGTGTTTGGCTGGTTTACAAATACCGTAGCAAGCAGATCCAAAAGATGTGGTCAAGTATGTATGTGCACTAAATACTCACTGGTTTTTACTTTCTTTACTGAGTACAACCCCCTAAGATACATCAACAAATAAAAAAATATATATATACACACACAATCTAGGCATATATATACACATAGTTATATATATAATAGTTACCAATACCTTAAAATAATACTTAAAGATTAAAATATTGAAATCAAATTAACTCAGCACAAATGCAAAGCAGGTAAGTTTTTTTGCAGTCATTTTGTGAACCTTCTGGTACTGTTGTACCTTGAACCCAAATGACTCATTTTTGGGGACTGAGGGATGGCAGCCTTAATGCTGTATTTGGGATTTAATGCATAGTTTGGTCCCTCCTCAAAACTGCATTAGTTTCTTCTTGCTGAAAAAAGAGAAGTATTTGGAGAAACCATTACTTTTGTTCCTGAACTAACAATCATTCCTGAAGTAATTTCTCACTTTTCTTCTTCACCAGGGACTTAGTATGCTTCTAAAGAATGTAAGGAAATTTTTTGTGCTGCTGCTAAAATGATCCTGTAGTTGCTTGTCTAGGTAAATGACACTTGTGACTTTGTAAAGTGCTATCAGAGAAAAAGTGATTACAAGTTCATGTCTGTGTATCGATACTGTTCTTCTTTGAAGATACCATCTCTGTTCTCTTTCTTTAAAAGTAAAAATCTTTGAAGAAAAACATTTCAAGATGTGTTTTTAACACTTCTATTGAACAGTACGTGCTGTGTCACCCATAGTTCAAATTTCACAGCAATGTTGCAGATACTCTGATTATCTGTTTCCATGCAAATTTGACCTAAAAGTACTTTTTATGGCATCTATATGAGAGTTCCAAGTGTTTGTGCTGTACAGAAATTGTTGGTTTGCTTTTTCATTCAGCATGACAAAAATTTATCTCCTCTTTGTTTTCAGGAATGAAATTTCCGGATTTAGAAGTGAGATCACCTAGTCTTATACTCCCCAGAGATGGACAGAATCTGCTGGAGGATTCAAGGGCTGAAATAAGAAATTTGTATGATTCTCATATTTCTTAATTTTTGTCATTATAACTGTTAAAACTTGTGGTTTTCTTGAAGAAAAAGGACACTTCAGAAGTTTTTACTTCAGCAAATGAAGTTTTTGGATATGACAACAGTAACACTGGTAACAATGCAGAAGTGGTTTATGATAAGGAAGACATAGAATCAGGAATTTAGGATGCAAAATGTAGGTACATAAGAATTTGGCTGGAAGTTAAAATTGATATTCATTGGTGAGCCTCTCTTTTTGCCAGGATGCAATGCTGCCTGGCTTAGTGCTGGACAAAACGGACAAAAGCAGAAAGAATCTTAGCTCCCAATTATTACCAGCATAACTCGTCAGCAAAATCAAAATCGCGAAGTTATGGCCTACTAAAAAATATTCAGACTGATCCCTGTAGCTTTCTGCCTCTTTTTAAATTGCATTTACTGGATAAATTCCACTGTTACAGACACATCATCTGATTTTATTGCGTAAAGTTACCTAATTCAGCATAAAAGCTTAAAAATTTCTCTCATTGCTCCATACATTGAAGATCTCCTATTCTTTTGATAGCTCGTAATGGTGTTTTCCTTTTCAGAAAACACTTGGTACTAATGAATTAGGAGGAGGGTATGTTTAATATAGAGTATAAGAAACCATAAATTATGTTTTCAGCTAGGTTCTGCTAAACGTTGTTCAGTCCACATAAACGTTTATTTTAAGAGTATTATGTTGCTTGTAATGTGTTGGATAATGTGGTTGAATTAGTTATCTGTGGTACTATTCACAGCTTTTCCTGTGGTGACCTCTATTTTAGTAGTAAGTTGAACTCTCTCCTTAAGAAATACAAATTTTGCTGAACACTTTTAATTTTGTTTTCTTTCCTAAGTATTCATTTAATTGTTTTATTAAATACTTACCTGGTTTTGGAACATAAGACGTTTATACTTGCAGGGAGACTGTTATTGAGTCACAAAAGGAACACATTGAGAAATTAGAACATTCCAGAGAGATACTTGTGAGTCAGCTGAGAAGGACAGAAAAGGAAATTGAAGAATCCGTCCTACGGCTGAAAGAGCAAGAAACCACAAGCCAAAGGTATTGTGAAAAATAGGAATCTCCATGGTGGAAGCATTAGCAGAGCTATGTCATAATGTTTATATATAACTGTGAAAATTACTTGTTCTGTTAAAAAATATGTGCTTTATTCATGTTTTTCCTTTGGTGAAACTAAGTCATAAAATGTTTTACCAAATAGCCATGGATGATTCTAAGGAAGGAGATTGTTATGATAATAGGTTATTATGTTTTTTCACAAATGAACAATGAGGTTCATAATTACCATTTTAGATAATTCATTTCCAGCTAATTCAGATTCACTTGAAGTTCAACTCATTAAATTTTTATCATTTCTTGTTTCTTCAACATAGTTCTTAGCAAATTTTAGGTATAGGTCCGTAGTGGATAATTGAATGTTCATTAATACTCACTGATAATTTGGCATCTGGAAATAGTAGAAAAATAATGGCCCTGCAAGGGTAGATTAGCAAATTTTTGAAGGAATATGGTATAGCCGTCCTGTGAAACAAAGCTGGACAAGCATGCCTGCAGAATATGTTTCACGGTAAAGCCTCTTAGTTTTAATCTTTTTTCTTTCACTTTTGCAAAAATATATGCAAAATGATATCACTTTTGACTGTTTCAATTTCAGTATGTTACTTTTAGTTGTATTGAGAATCTAATACAGTGTGATCACGTGTTCCTTACTCATTTGATTTCAATGAAAGTTCTCCTTGGATGAGAAATACGTGGTCAGTTCTTTAACTGCCTTTCAAGAGAGGGACCTCATTATTATGGGAGCATTCTTTTGTGCATCAGTGGTGCTGCATAAATAATACATCATAATGTTTGCTATTAAATAATTCACAAAGTTGTAAGTCTCCCCTATTCAGAATTTCCTTTATATAGTTGAAATATATTAAAGAAGTTGCTATCATAAATAATTGCTTAGTCTGTGCCTACAATGAATTCAGAAAATATTTAAAAGATTTTTTTCATTATTTGAAAACAATCCAATACAAATCTCAAAGAACAACTGTGCTTAATTTTTCTATAGATAAACACTGTTCTTTAAGTACAGCAGTCAGAAACTGAACACAACTTCTGAATTTGATGTCAGCTACCATGTTTCTATGAAATTTTTTAGGTGTTTTCAAGTAAAGATACACTTCAAATTCAGCTAAAAATTCTTAAATAAAGTCAGGCTATAAAGGCAGTGCAGATCCTTATTTGTGTATGTTTATCAAATTACTTGTATACAATCCATGATATTGGACCTCAGCTGCAATCTGTGAATTCATGTTTGAAGCTCTGGAATTATTTCCATTTCTTTCTTGTTTGAAACTGGATAAAACATACATTAAGTATGTAAGAATTACTGGTTTTGGCTGAAGGCAGTAGGGAAGAAATTGAAAAATGTCCACTAGTGCATATCTAGAATATTGCAAGTTCTGTAATTTTGCAACTAGAATACTTTATGGAAGGCTCTTAATCCCCATGTTTTTCAAGCTTTTTTTTTGTGTGTGTGTGCTGAATGAAACAGAGCCAGAACTTGGAGAGATACTGTTCTCTCCAGGTTTAACTGTGACCATAGGTACCTATACGTATTATCTTTAGGAGATTTTAATTAGCTTGCTTTCTTGGAAGCCTTGTAGCTGCTATCTAGAACAGTCTATGTTAGTTGTTTTCTGACACAAATAGATGTATAGGTTCTATGTAATTTTATTTTTAATCTTCAGAGAAGAAACTGTCAATACTGCAATATTGGAAAAATTGGAAATCTGGGTGACTGATGTCATCTTATTTCATCTTTGTAACTCACGTCTTTGAATTCTGGTAAAATCAACAGCTTTTTCTTATGTTTCGTGAGAATACACTTGGCTGCCATCTAGCTGCAGTACTATCCAGAGACAGTTAATCTGTTTCAATTCTTTAGGAACTATATGGTACCAAAAGGATATAATAAATGTGCTTCCACCAGTCTTCATACTAGGTTACCATTTGATCTCAGCCTGGTGTTAACAAAATTAGGTTACTTTCAAACTTGAGGAAAACATTCTTTATTCTGCTACATGATTAAGAAATTCTTGTGATTGAAATAACTGTAGATTCCAGGTAGTGAAGCAGCCACGGTTGTTAATCATTGATCCCTCAGTGGTAAGGGAAATAGTAATTATCCTGAGTCCTATACCCACAAGAAATCCAGTAATATTTTAAAGCTGCCATCGCAGCTTCACTATAGTTTCTGTCTAACAACACAAGAGCTACGTAACAGAGCTGAGTTGATATGCAGTGTAGTCCTCGAGATGATTGCTGTAACATGGCTGAAATATTTTCAATATTTCATTAGAGATTGTTCAGAGATTTTCAGGAGTATATAACTCTGACTTAAGGGAAAAACTTGGCCTGTGGGTTGTTAGACTAAACACATTTTCTTATGTACAAAATTTAACTGCATTTAGCGTGGCTATTTTTGATTTAAATATGGCCAAAACCATAATAACCTCATGGTTTGATGTCTATGATACACAGTGCGCAAGTTAAAATATTACATCTAAACAATTACATTTTGCAAGCAGCTAGATTCAAATAATTTAATTGTTCATTTTTAAAGCCACCCCAAAATGCATTTTTGAAACAGGTACTTGGTATTTGCATATTTGGAGGAGGGTGGGGGGGGGAGTTCGTTTGATTGATTTTAATTAAAAAACTTATTTTCCAGTCAGTTTTGAATTCCTTTAGCATTTTATGCTGCAACATGACTTTGGAGTCAGACCATTAAATGTGTGGATTTTTGGACAAAAGTATCATATTTGATGCACTCATGACTTCTGTATTGCAGACCTAGATTAAAACGTGAAACATGTTAGTCACAATGCATTATGTAAAGGGTTTTGAGAGACTAGATGAATTTGCTAAATCATCATTAATTTTAAACAGACCTTTGTATTTGCATTTCCATATCCGATTTTTCATATTTAACCAGTTTGCGTAAAGATCATGACTTTCATTTGTAGAAAGCTCTTTAGCCAGGCAAACAAACTTAGAATTTCATATTGGTATTTAGATAACCTTTGTAGCTTAGATGCTAGAGCTATTGATGCAATCTGAATGTTTTGCTTATTGCAAATATACTATCAATTACAACATAAAGGTGCTACAAGAAGGTAAATATTGTTGTTTTCTTTCTCTTTTCTGCTCTATATTTGACTTCCTGTAAGGAATAAGAGGTAAGGGAAACAACATAATGTATATCATCATATAATCCTGTTAGTTTCTAAGCATTGTGAAATTAAGAATAGTACTGCACGCTGATGTTCTATTCTTTACTTCTCTGCTTGGGAGTCTGTGTGTCTATCTTGGCCACTGACACATTTGTGATTGAGAACTATTAGCCTAGAAACCTTTTGTTTTACCAGACAGAGGGTAAGTGATCCTGAGATGTACAGTGGTAATATTTCTATACTTGCCTGTTTTTCATGTTCTGAATGTGAATGGGGAAAGTTTGTGAGCTACTGGTCCAGTTGATACAATAGTCAGGCCTCTCTAAAACTGGTCTCAGTTTTGTATCCATGTCCTGCTCATATGGAAGTAAAGACAAGATGCAAGGGATGTGGTTTAATTAGACCTCAATTTTATTAGCTTAGCCATCTGGGATTTACTGGCATAAATTTGTACAGTGCAGGTCAAGATCCTTTCTTTAATCATTTCCTTCTGGTGTAGGTTGCTATCAGTCCCCATTCCCACACAGCTGGTCCCCAGCCTCTTATGGGGACCCCACTCTATA
Organism: Caloenas nicobarica; assembly: GCF_036013445.1. Lineage (NCBI taxonomy): Eukaryota > Metazoa > Chordata > Aves > Columbiformes > Columbidae > Caloenas > Caloenas nicobarica. The sequence goes on along the minus strand of NC_088253.1, from coordinate 5,969,235 downwards.
CACTTTTAATCCTAATGATAAGAGGTCTGGGAAAGAGACTCTCTTTGCTGTGTTCAGGCATTAACCCCAAACACAATGCTTAGCTTTTTAAAGAGTTACTTTCTCCTAACTTTATTTCCAATTTCAGACATTTTAATCTAACTTTAGGATGAGGTTTAGAGTGGCAGGATGGTTTTCATGTTCCTCATTTCTGCGCTTGTGGCAGAAGGTGTGTGAGAGCTAAATCAGTATGCCTGTCAATTCAGGTTACTGTCTCGAAAGGATATTGGCTCCTTTTCTATTTCTAATTTCTGCTCCTGGTCTACCTCCATATCTTCTGGTTCTGTAGCAGAATTTTTGGCTTTTTTGGCAATAAGAGAAAATATTGAATGAGCATCTTAATACATCTTTGTTCTTATATGTGGTTTTGTTATTGTTTGAACAAAATATCGCTTTATAAGTGAAAGGTAGCACTGACTTTTATATCAAATCTGTATATATATAACCCCTTTTTGGAAGTTCTGTGAGAATACCTGGACGGGTGTTCTGGGAGCAGAATACATCAACTATGTGGGAGGAAGAAAGCTGTGTAGATAATCAATTTCTATTCTATTCTACTGTTCTGTGACCATTTATAGAAAAAATAATCCTCCCAAGAGAATCTTCCTCAATTAAATTTGCCTTTGTTCTTCAACAGCAAACTCCTTGTCATATACCTAGATGCTGGACATTTATTTAAACAAAAATGTCTAAGAAATATTATAGAAGTGCTGTAGAGAACTAATTTTGTTGCTATAGCCTATAAGGAGAGCTGAGATTGTGATCGATGTAATGCACTAATAAGAAACTAGGGGCACATGCTTTCGGTAGCTAGAAACTTCATGAGAGAAATACTCTTATAAGAATTGAAATGATCCCATAAAAAGTAATTTTTCACTTCCAAATCTGAAAAATTTACTTCATATCAGTACTCCAAGCCTGTTTAAATCAAATGCTGTTTCATTCACTGTTGAAAAAATAGTTAATGTTGATTATCAGGAGCCATGGGGTTTACATCTGTACGTCATAAATTTCACTATCATCTGCTCCTTTTTCTACTTAAAAAGGAAAAAAAAAAAAGCTCCCTGCTTAAAAAAATTTTTTTAAAAAGCCCCCTGCTTAAAAAACGAGAAAAAAAAAAAAAAAAAGAAAGAGCCTTTGAAGGCATCAGAGCCTTTTGTTTGATGTGTGGAACAAGATTAATAAAAACGTGCCACTACATTAGCTTTTAAATAGCTAGCATGAGACAGTGCTGCTGTCTATACTCACCACAACTTTAATTTATGTAGGTAACATGTTTTAGACACATGATAGTTTAAACATTGCGTTAGGGCTGTTTCTTGTGGAAGATCTCAGGTTCGTGAGTGTGTTTATCTTCTGTGTAAGGACAATTAACTGGGCAATGCCAAAACACAATAGGCTTTGATACTGTACAGAATAAAAGGAAAGTATTTCACATACTCAGCTGGTTTACAGATGTGTAAGCTTTGTAGTGCATTTTCTTGCTCCAGCATGGCATTGTGACAATTCCCCTGATGTGTCTAAAATAGATAAATATTGGAAGAGAAATTACCTTTTCAAATAAAGATTTAGTTTGATTTTATCATATTTTATATTAATGCAAATCAGAATTGGTTCTCTTCCCATACTTGAAGAAGCTGTGAAAATAATGAGGTTTAGTTTCACTCTTTGAAGTAAGGAAGAACATCAGAAATAAATTTTTATTTTTATTTTGAATTATTTTAAGCATCCTTTCTATTAAACAGTACATTCACAAATTAATCTTCGAATTGTAACAATCTAGAACATCTACATGGATATTAGGTGATTTTCCTGTAGTTAAGACACACCTGCAGCTTGTTTGAATGCCAGCCTTAAGGTGTTATAGTCTAAATTACTAAGTCACTTTTTCTTAGCCGTATTTGATAGGTTCAAACTCTAAGAGGAAACTCCATAAAATGGTAATCTACTGGCACCAAATACTTTGGGGGGTGGAAAAGAAGTGAATGGAAAACAAATAATCCCTTTATGTATAGGATTGTTTTCTTTTCCTGTAATGTGTAGTTTGATATGATAAGCAAAAGTGTGTATGTATTGATTGAAGCTGCTATGTCTTCATGCGGTATTATCTTTATTTACTTAAATTGTGTCATGTGGATCGTAGAAGAAGAAATTAATTTGCATATTACATGCTAAATCTTCTCCCAGATATGTTGTAGAAAGCTGATTTGCAAAGGATTTCAACTTTTCAAGACAAAAATAATAAGATAATTCATTTTGTATCTTTAAGCTCATCATGCATTTGTTTTTAACACTGTTTTTGAAGGCTAAACATTCGGGACAACGTGGAAATGATCAAGGTCCGTAAGCAGCTGGTTGAGAAAAGCAATGCTCTTTCAGCAATGGAAGGAAAACTTCTCCAGCTTCAAGAGGTAATTGCAATTTGGTCAGTAACATTCCTTTACTCTTGTCACATAAGCATGCATAAATGGAAAATAAATATACACAGTTCTTGATTCTGAGTCAACGCTGAGTACATGAAAATGAACCACATAATACATTGCACCCAAACTACTCCAAATGTGCAGGGTTTTTTAGTCTTACAATTTATTTTTTTTTTCAGAAGAGTCTAGTAGGTCTTGAAGATTTTATTTGCAAAGCCATCCCGGGCAGATTGTGGAGAATGAGCTGACTTGTCTGGCTATCTAAAGAGATTCCTGATTATTTTAAAAGAGAGCTTTGACTTACATGTCCTGATTTACTAAAGAAGGGGTACCAGAGCGCCTCACTTTGTTGGTCTTTGATCAAGTTGGGGAGGTTTGGCTGTTTAGAGTTCTGACGTTAGGACTTAACTCGTATTCATAAGTTCATGGAAATTTTTAGAGGGCTACTGTAAGTGATAGATTTTGTTTATAAAAAGACGAGCTTTATGAAAATATCACCACAATATGCAACTGCACAGTAGATTCCAAATAGATTTTAGTTATACAGCTTTTTTCTGCTGCTTCCCATATGTATTTGGAGAACCACATGTGTATACAGGCAGTGGTAGTGTGATAATAGCACAGAAACAAGAGAGTTCCTGTGAGTAGGAATCCTACATGCAATAGAACTTTACAAAGTATCCTTATGAGGTGGAAGCACTAGATATCATTGTCAACTCTTACTGCTGCCTGCTTCTTGTTATTTTAGCATGCTAAATAGCCATTGTGCATTAGATTTTTGTTCCATTCCTTTTTTCCTGTGTTTTTCTGCTTCTATTTTTGCTTTACTTCCCTCCCCCACTTCAGTGTAATACCTACATCTTCTCTGCCAAAGCAGCTCTTCTGTTAGTAGCTCAAATCTAATTTTTCACAGAGTGAACTATGTAGATTGTAAATTCCAGAGGAGACAGGTTTCACATGGCTTTTTGTGTTCTTAAATAGAAAGCGATAAGTAAACTGTTCTATTTTAAATCATATGTGACTTTTTGGTAATTTACAGCAAACATCAAGTACTTATGCCTCTTCCTTGGCAGCAGCTGAATAGAAACACATGCCTAGGATTCTAACTGGTATTTGAAGACATTGTTTCTAATATTCACAGTGAAAGCTGCATTTTTTAAAAGGATGAGTGTGTTTTGTCTTTTTTTTTTTTTTTACAAGATAATGGATGTACAATTTTTTTTCCCATTTCCATTTGCATGTTTAAAACATGTCTACTAAATGTGAATAACTGTAAACTCCAAAATTTCTTGTTTAGAAAGCATGTAAAGTACTTATCAACAGAACAGTTTTTAGTATTTTTTATTTTTATCTTGATAATTTTTATGACTATTGGGTTCATTATAATTTCCTTTATTTCCTTTTGGTTTCTACCAGTTAAAACCCATATCATTGCTCCATGTTCATCTTTGAACTTGAGTCAGGCCAAAATGTGAAACCACAGAATTGTAAGAGCCTATAATCCTGCTCCATCTAATGATATTGAACTTGAGCTTGCTACCAAACATTTACAGGACAGGTTTTTTGATAAAGAATTTTAACACAGCCAGTTAGAGGAAGGAATTGTGCAGTCTGCTTAGAAGGACCCTGAAACTGTTTGGGTTCTATATTATCCCACTGGCATATTTATTTGCTTTAATTACAGACTTTACAACTGTAATTGAGAGCAATTTATCACAGAATCATAAAGTGGTTTGGGTTGGAAGGGACCTTAAAGCTCATCCAGTTCCACCTCCCTGCCATGGGCAGGGACACCTTCCACTAGACCAGACTGCTCGAAGCCTCATACATGTTCATTCATGCCATTTTTCTAGGAGATATATATCCATTTTCTTTAAATGAGCTGTTTCTAATTGATACCAATATCAAGGGATGTTTCCCAAAGAAATAGAATTCCAGACTAGAAATGTTGAGCTAAAATAATCATCCCAATTGTTGCTGTGAACCAAGTCTTGGGATACTCCAGGGAGAGTGGGATAGAAAGCAGGTTGGGCATAATGGGGGGAAAAAAAAAAGTGCTGAGAGAACACTCGGATATGGAAGAATATCCAGGTAAAGAATGCATTTCGGAAAAACAAAATAGCAATGAGATTGAAGTCGTGGTCCCCTTAAAGTTAGTGAGGAGAGTTAATCCAAAATTATAATGAGAGTAACGGAGACACTGAAGGATTAGAATGAAGTTGAAGCAAGGAGGTTTTTTCTGGAGGAAATTATTGTACTTTTAATTAGATGTTTCAGTAGAACAAATGTGGTGGAATTTGTTTTCAACTCTTTTGGAAATTCAGGGAAGATAAGGGTGAAACGATCTATGAAAGGCAGCTTTGCCAAGCTGTGGGGCTGGTTTTGGTCACATCTCGTGAAACAGAAAAGAACTTCAGGAAAAAAAATGAAACTGAGAGATGGGGGAAGAAAAGATGAGTTCACTTGGACAGTTCGAAGGGTTAGGAATAGTAAGGATTCCGATTTTGAGGAAAAAGGAAAAATTTGTAGAGAAATTAAAAGAGTACAAAGGAATGATTTTTAAGGTGTAATTTTTTTTGAAGTTATTGAAATACAGTTCATAGATATAGGGCACAGCAAGAGGAACACTCAATAAAGACTGTGAAAAAATGATTAGTAATATACTTCAGTATCTCTCTGAAATAAAACTGATTGCTGATACTATTTATTCTCCATGACATTTTTCTTATGGAGAAATGAGATATGAGAGGCTGAGGATCAGGTTGGGGTTTGTGTTTTCTGTGGGATTTTTGATCGTTTCTAGGATATTCAGGCTGTATGTGAACCTAAACAATTTGTACAGGATTCACATTCAGCTTCTCATTTAACTGCTTTTAGAAATATTATATGGAAAAAAATGAAGCTTTTTTTCTGTCTACAATCATTAAACATTATCTCTACTCACACATATATTTGACATAAATTTTCATATAATCATTTTATTAAACAGGAGATGGGTTTGGGGGCTGTTTTGTTTCAAGTCGTACTTTGAATGTAATTTACATTAAAGTTCTTAACGAATGAGGCTTTATTAAAGCATTGTGGAATGTAGGCAGTATAATATTAACTAATATTCTGGAAATAGACGTTCTATCAGCATTCTCCATTTAGTATTAAAATTGGTTAAATGTTCCTTAATATAATCCATTGAAATAAATTAAACTGTAAAAGAAATCATAAGCCCCTCGTTAAATTACTGCTAGCACAGAAATAGAACTGAGTGCATTAAGACTGTGAAACAATTATATATCTACAATTAAGGGTTAACAGAGCTGTGGCAAGTTTTGTGATTAACATAACTGTGGTCAACATTCATTTTTGCTTGCTACTGCAGTGTTTTTGGTCAGCATGTCTAACCGCTGGAACCACAGCAAAATCTTTTAATTGCTTAACAGATGTATTTCTTGGTTGTTTTCATCATGACTGAACTGAGGGTTTAGTGTTCATGAGAGCAACGAGAATGCCACCTTCTCCTGGCCACGTGGAAGGAAAGTTGCTTTCGGTTACTCAGTTCAAGAGTGTCTCCTGTTGACCACATTGAGAATATATATTAAATACTGCCAGGAGAGACCACTGGTTGCATATGCAGAGTGTTGTAACTTTTTACTAAGTGTGATTTATTTTATTTTTATCTGGATTTTCCTTCCTTTTCATAGAACCAAGGGAACTTGAAGATAAACCATGATGCTTTAATAGCAAAAAGTGATGAACTGAATCTGCAGCTTAAAGAGGAACGGTTAAAATGCCTCCGTCTTGAAAAAGAATTGCAGTCAGTGACTATTTCAAACCAAAGGACAGAGGAGGTGAGAGACCTAGAATCTGCTTTGGATTGTACACATAGATAAGGGAAAAGTTAACAATGGGATATCTTTTAATTCCAGAGATATGCATAGACCTTTCAAACATGATGCTGACCTGGTTTTATATATATATATATGTGTGTGTGTATATATATATACACACGCGCACATTATATATATATATATATATATATATACTTTTCTCCTATTAAAAAGAAAATCCTGTGGCTGCTGCTTGCATTTCATAGAATCACAAACCATGCCTGATCCCCACACCACGTAATCACTGCACCAGTGTTTGGACAATATTTGAGATTAGAGCACAGGATTTCCTGTCGGTTCTGATACTAAACAAGTGGTTTGTTAACCAGAAAAAAAAAAAAATCGTAATACTTGATTTCTTGGTCACATATCGCTAGATTTTTAGTATTAATTCAACCTGATTTTGTGACAGTGCAGTGCAGTTCAAAGCCGTCACTTCTATTTCTTTCTCTAGTGGCTCTCAGAGACAAAAGTCATCACTAACAGCCACCCAGATATAGGGCTAAAAATCTAGTGGTTTACTCCTTATTCTTTTCAACATATGAGGAGTAGGAGTCTACAAACTTATTTGTTTTTCCTTACATTTTGTAGCACTTGAGTTTAGTTTTACCACCTGGTTTACCTGTTTTGAATGTATTTTACATGAACCAAGTTCACTAGAATTACCTGATAGATACTTTAAACTACTGTAATGCACATAGGGTTTGTCTTCTGGGTTAAAACATCGTCATATCTTAAAAACCACATCCTGCTTCTGTGAGTGTTTTGAGAGCAAGGACTTGTTGCTTCTATAAGGTCAATTAAAAATATTTACTCTACAGGAGCCATTGAGTAACTAATACTCACCAAAATGGGAATAAAAATTTGTAGTGCTATAGTTTGGTGTGGGGTTTCTTTGCATAAGGCAGAATGTGATTAGATACTGTCGTTCAACTGTGACATGTTAGTCTCAGCTTCATATAAACAACATGAAAAAGGCTATAAATTCATGTGGTGAAAAAAAGTTTTATTTTGAAGCTTCTAAGACACTGTTGTAAAAAAAGAACAAATAAAAGCTTGACAATGTCTACAGATTGTTAACTCATTGTCTTTACACACTCATTGTCATTTCCTTTTGTGCTGTGCGTTGCTTGAAACTTCCTTCTTCGTTTTAGTTACAGGAAAGAATAAACGATCTAGAAAAAGAGAAGGAGCTCTTGAGGGAAAACTATGATAAGTTGTATAACAGGTAAGTTATGGTTTCTCTATACAGAAAACTTGATTCCTGTCCTGTTCAACAGGTCTTCATATACTGTGTGCTTGCATGTGCATATGCGTATTGTATGTTTGTGCACAAGTGTAAATATAGTCATGCTATAATTCATCATATGAGTAAGTATATATGGAAACTTTCGTGGTGGTCTGTCTGTATTTCATCTGTTCTGTTGAAACAGAGCAGCTTCCGTACTTGTTCGAATACTCTAGTAGTAGATTACTTCTTTAAAAAAAAATCTAATTTAAAAAAACCCATCACTTTATTTTGAACATCAAAACAAAACGTTCTTATTTGAATTTCTAATTTTTTTTTAGGTTTACTGGTGAAAGAATAATACATCTAGGTAGACATATATTCTTTGGGGGTTTTGTTTGTTGGTTTTTGTTTTGGTTTTGAATATATTTTATTTGGGGAAAAAGGATGTTGTGTAAGTTCTTCCAGCACTTCTCAGTGGACCTATAGAAAGTCTGATACTGGACAGCTTCTCCAATGTTTATTTTTGAGGGGTGGATTGTTTGTTTTGATAATAGCTACCATTTCACTCCTACTAGTTTGGCCTGAAGTTTCTGTATAGGGTTATGTAAGTTTTTACAAAGGTTCCCATACCTCATAAGCTGTATAAATTATATCAGCAGTGCTTACAATGCAAATGAAAATCCATTTCCAGATATGATTCAGAATTTCTCTGGTAGAGAAGAGAACTGATTATAGTCAATTGCCACAAGCAATTACCTTCAAATGAACTTTTCCTTTATTGTGAAGCCATGTGTAGCAAAAGAAATTGATTGTTTCATTAAAACTACAGTTTAATGGCCAACTTCTTCTGTTGACTATTTGAAAAATGCAACTTTACTGCAGCTTACCTGTTCCTGGCCGTGGATAGGCCAGTGTCCACAGAGGCCAGGTAATTAGTAAATATTTCTTTCTTTTTTTAATGGAGGAAAAGAGATGTAAACCCATTCTTTGCTAATGTTATATTTTTGGAAATTCATTCGAAGTTGATGGGAATTTGCTGAAGCCAAGACTGCAGGACTGCATCTGAAAAGTTTACAAAGAACAAGCATGAATTTGTCAGTTGACTCGTATTATTTAGTCAGTATCCAAGAAAACAATTCGTTTGGATGAAAGGTTTGGAGGAATTGTTTTCATATGACCTTGTAATGCAAATCTAGCAATGCTTAAGCTCCCTCCAAAGGAAACGATGCCAGATGTGGTTGACCATTTATAGTTACCCAGATGACTCCAACTCCAGTGAAATACAGTAAATGTGAAAGAAATTCCACATGAATTCAAGTAAAAGTAATCTTAAAATTCAAAGGAAGAAAGCGACAGAAGGGGACTCAATTCACACTGACATAAACATTAGCATTATATAGGCTTGGATAAAACCTGTCTTCTATAATGCCCTTCATTTAAACATATGAATTCCGAATTACTGTCGTAGTAACTGTTAATGATTTTTCTGCCAGCACAGTCTTGTGAAAAACTGAAATAATGTTTAGCTACATCTTTACGTGAGGCAATTGTGCCTAAGTATAAAGAATGCTCGTATAACTAGATATCATGGTCATTAAAAGTTGAAAACATGTTTGTAAGTGTGAAAACTAAGAGTATTTGATGTCTTTTCTTGCAAAGATTTATTCTTTCCTTATGGGAGCTAATCAAACTTTGAAGTGTGTTAAGTCTAAACAATTACAGAACACACTGTATCTCCTCTGTACCTGTGCTGTATTATGGAAAGGATTGTGAGCTGAGCGCATTATTTTTGCTGCATATTATCTTCAAAATTATAGCAGAGTGAAGTATACATTACTGTAGGACTTAGAAGCATTGCTTAAGTTCTTTTTTCTCCTCTGTGTTTTTATGGTTGAGGCTGTTGTTACATATATCTTTGGGAAACATAGATACATAAATAGATATCAGATGGGGTTTTTTAATATACATTTCTATATGTAAAAAATAACACTTTTAACTGGTGAGCACCAAAGTGAAGAGCTGAGGAACTGACTCTTGCTTAAAAAAATCCCTACCATTTCTGATTTTTCACACAATACCAAAGTGGATAAACTGGTTTATGATTGGTTAAGATGGAAATAGTTTTTCCAGTCAATAAGAATGAAAGTATTGATTAATAATAATAATATGAAGACCATAGTACTCACTGTCTACGTTTATGAAAGCTCATTGCATTACCTTGTCTTTTTACCTACTGGGAATTATACTGTAAATTGTATCATGTACTTAATTTTGTTTCAATCTGAGCTGCACTTACTGTTGTGGTTTCAGCAGTTGTGATTCTGTGTCCATGGAATCCTTACTGCACAGAGAATGGTAGTTTGCAAGTAAATGATGTCTTACAGGGAAAATAGTTATTCTAATTCCTCTGTCCACCTCTGGTTTTTATTTCTTAAAGTGGAAGAAAGATTACTTTATATGTGCTTCTTAATCAGTATCAGAATTGTTGTTTTACAGTATGAGAAAACTGTTGTCACTTTGTGGTCAACATTTCTTTGAACGGGCAACTGACTTTAGGCTCTGTGTGTTTCACAGATTTAAAAGAAATCAGGTGGGTGATCCCAGTTCTCTACATTAAGAGGTTTTGTATGCGGAAAGAATGGTTTTGTCAGTTGTCAGTTGCTGAGGTTTGGAGTTGTGGATTACTCTGGATATGCATCTGAATTCCTTTTCTAGGCCCACAAGTGTTGCAAGCTGCCAACTTCTCTGACTTTGGAGCTCTAAATTAAGGCCAGTTCCTGTGCTCATCCCACAACTCTTTCATGTTTTTTAACCGCAGCCTGAGAAAGGCGCCTTGGTTTCAACAGCAGCAGACCAGCATATGTTTACTTAATTCCTAAGACATGATGACAGTGGTCTCTGTGCCACTAAAAGCTTTTTCCTTTATTATTTTCTGTTGAAGCTGATTTTTTTCACATGCCACATGTTTTATTGCAGTGTCTTCAGTATGACCCACGAACAGCAATGGAAATTAAAGGAACAGCAGCTGAAACTGCAAATTACTGAACTAGAGGATGCTATCCAATCTGATTTAGCTGACAAAAATGAAATCCTTAACATGATCAAAGTAGAAAGAGGTATATTTCTGAAATAACTATTATTTTCTCATTATGTGAGATTCTCCTGTGTTGGAGTTCAGGTATATTGCCTAGACAAGTGTAGTTTCTGTTGTTGGTGATTTCAGAGCTGCCTTTCAAGTGTACATTTCAGCAATAGGCTTAAGTTATGACTAGCTATTAAGTACAAAAATTGACCCAATGCAGGTTACATGCTGGATGACGATGATATAACTCCAGCTACCTTCATTCTTCATCTGTTGGGTTAATCTTTACTCTTTATTCTGTGTTTCTCTTCTGCACTGAAAATTCTTATGGAAAAGAGGACCATCTGGTGGTCCTTCTCAAATTATAAACCACTATTCTAGTTTTGTTTACTGTACAAAGTTACATGAAGCCTTTATAGGCCCCTGAAGATGGTTAATTGTCTTTCAACTTTGTGAATTAAAAATTCTTAAACATTTTCAGTGCACACTAATTTTTATCCACAGCTATGTTTATTTGCAATAATACAGTTTTCTGATCTACTGAACTGATTCATATGTGGTTTGCCTATGCTGTAGGACAACTTCTCAGTGAATCTTTAAGACCTTGCGATATTTTATTTTTTTGTCTCAACGTTGTGATATACTGTGGCGACACAAAGTTTACAAAGCCAGAGCACAGGCAGGAAGTAAACTAAATATTTTTAGATTTAATTCTTCAAATGTCTATTTTTTAAAGGTGTATTTCTGTGAGTCATTTAATGGAATGAAGTGCACCAACTTGTTGTGAATAATTCTCATGATTACAGCTCGAGTTCAGCATGTGCTTACCATTAAGATTCTGAGTAGCTCTACTGACTTCAAATACCGCATTAAATATTTAAACATTTTATTTGACCGCAGCGAGTGTGTGCAAAATTAGCCTTAAGTGATCCTAAAATAAATAAGATGCCTTAAGCGACAATGATATGAAGTTATGACAGACAGACAGCTAGAGACAGTTGTTAATGACAGCTTGCTTATGCAATGCAAAATTTAAAGTGATCTTAAGAGCATGAAAATGATACAGACAATACTGTTTAGTTGAGTTGCATGTGGAAAATCAGGCAACACCTTCCATCGTCTGTCCTTCCTACGGGCATCATGTCGAAGTGGCAACGCTTGACCGCCCCTTCCCAGCACTGAACAGCTGGTTGGGCTCTTCAGCTGGATCACCAGGTTACTACACTTGCCGTTTCCATTGAATTGAGCTTCCTGCAGCTTGAGTAGTTGTTGTAGTACCCTTCCAGATCTGTGTATCTAGGATCTGATTTACACCTACTTGTCTTGGACAAAGCTCAGGCAGTATAAATTTCTTCAGTTACATACTTCAGAGCATCTGCCTTTGCTTCATATCCCTCTTTTAAATTCAGCAGGAGAAGTGAAGTACTGTTTGTCTTAACCTACTGCCTGGAACTAGCGTAGAAGTAGTGTCTTGTCTACCTTTCATAGTTTGGCAGATTAATTTTTTTTCAAAACATCTTTTCCAGGACTAAGAAAGATCTTTAAATGAAGTCTTGAAAATTCTTAATGCTACAGCAGACTAACATCATCTTGCTTTTTTCAACATCCTCTTCCAGTGTTTCTCTTTAGGCTGATTGTGTAATTTGGATCTAGATTTTTTTAGTAGGATTTTTCTGTCCATAACTTTATAATGTGTTTTGTAATACTTAAAAGAAATACATTTAGACAGAAAACAGAATAACTTGTTTCACATTGTGATGTTTGCCCTTTTTTCTTTTTTTTGAATATGGTATTTGCGGACACTTTATCACCCTTCTCCTTGCCTTAGTCATTTATTCTTGTGTTTCTTGTCTTTTTGATATCTCCCAGATTCTCAGCGATAAATTGCAGTAGCTGTCTGGATCATGTTCAGCTGAGGAGAGTATGATTGCCCGGTCCCTTAGGTGTCTTACGAGACCCTTATCGACACAGAGGGCTCTCTGCACGTCTGCGTTCTGCTTCCACCCCCAGCTCTGTAGCCTTTCACACAAGCTGCTGGGGCAGTGTTTGCCAAAGCCTCTGAGACAGTGTTTTTCCCTTCTATTGTCATAACCTTGGTACTGAAAACCCTGATATTGTTGCGATGCTGTGTTCTTGTGGGCCGCGGTCGCCAATGGTGTGAGAATCGCCTCTTCTCTCTCCTCTTTTCTTCCCCTTCAGTTGCAGCTTTTGGGTTAAAATATGGCAAGCAAGCTTAAACAGCAGTCAGCATGCAGCACCAGCTCTAATCCAAACGAGCTCGGATCAGTGCCGATAGTATTATAAGTGGAAGCAACCAACAGAGTTTGAGCGGCTCCTGATGAAAAACGGCATCATTATGCAGGAAAACTAAATGGCAGGACCTTCCTGTCACTTCTGTTCCCTAAAGGCTGCTGCAGAAATGTTCCCTTTCCACCTGCCTCCTACCCTGCACGTCTTGCATTTTGTCTTAGGCTGGGATCACAGAAGCGCAGCCTGTGGAGAGTCTTGAGATGCAACACGGACAGTACTAAGGTAGACTGAGCCGTGCTGTTGACAGATTGGCCCATTTTGGCTCAACAAGCTGTTGAAATTCTTCAATCTGAACAACAGCTAGTTTCCTTTCTATGTGCCATTTATAGTTTTGAAGTTAACTTTTCAAGCAGCAAGTGTGAATCGATATTAAAATGTGTGCAAAAACTTCACAGAGGTTTCATGTTGAGAAAGAGTGGACTGAGCTTGCTGCTCTTGCCAGAAAATTCATGACAATGAGACAGAAGTACTTGAGGAGGGATATCTTTTCTCCTTATCCCTGGAAAAAGTGCCAGTTCAGACCTCAGTTTATATCATAGAGAAAAAAACATCAGCACGAGGGGCCCTTTCTCTCTGTGGGAGACCTCCCAACAGATACAGATCTTTCGGGGGTGTTATTTGGGAGAGTCCAGAAGACTCAATTGCTGATGAGTGTTTCACCATCTCTTCTGAAGGCCTGCCTTCTCTGCCCATTCACAAGCCTTAGTTTGTTTTCTTATTTGCTTTCTAATTTTTAGCCCCTAGTGTTTCTAATTATATTTTCTTCTCAGCTGAACAAATGCATTACATTTTCCTTATAACTGCGGAGAATTAAAACCTTACTGGTGATTGTGTTTGAATTGGAAGTGACTCTTGTGGAGTCCTAACGCATGAATAAGGCTACTGTGTGTAGGAGCAATGGCTTTACAGATGATTCATTTTTAGTGAAGATGTGGTTTGTATATAAACTCTGCAAAATTACCACTAACCCGACGTCAATCTTTGAAACGTTTCAGAACCCTTGGGACTTGCATGTCAGCCACCTGTTGTGTGCAGAGTTCAAGCCTCTAAACCGAAAAGCTGTTCTGTAGAAGTAACTGAGTCGTGCATCATGCCCTGAGGGTCACCAGGGAAGATTCTGGCATTAAAAAGATATTGTGGACTATTTCATTGAAAGCAGTAGCATATATTCTCAATTAAGTATGTAGTGTTTTACCATCAACTCCAATGAGTGCAGATGGGAATTACAAAGGCTAATGCTTGCACGTCAGGTTGACAGTTAACATTTATAACATTCTGACCTAAAATACGAATTCATAGCGTTTAAGTACATGGTATGAGAATATAACTTGAGAACTTTAAAAAAAACCCCACAAACAAACAAACAAAAAACCCAAAAAAAACCACCACACAGGAAAAAGTAGGAGAAAAACTATTGTTATCAAGAGAATAAGGAGCTTGGCCAGAGAAGGAGAGTGAGAGTACTTTGTTTTCCTTAGAAACCTCAATGATTTTGAGAAAAGCCTGGTTTTACTCTTTTCCACGTGAAAGAAGGTATGTTGTTATAGCTAAATTATTTTGCCTAATCCTTAAGGTATTCCTCACATCGTATTGAGAAATCATTGTGGATGTAGCTATGAATTAGTGGGTATTTGTGTCAAATTGGTGTAACCTTCTGCTGATAATTTTGATGATGTTTAGTAGTTCAGACTGAGTTTTATATCTTCTCTATTCCCCTCTTCCCTTCCTCCCCCAAAACAGAAGCTGTACTTGATTGGGCATATCTTTCTATTTAGAAATATACAAAGTGCAGATTTTCAATGCTGTAGGTTCCCTTTTAATGAAAGTAAGACTGTTTTGCCTAATTTCATCCATACACCTGTACCACATCAAAGAGGAGTTTTCTATTCCTCTCTTTCTGTTTGCTAATACCAAAGATTTCCCTGTACAAAACAAATTCTACATTTTAAAATGAACTTTCCATGCAAAAGTTAATATGAAAAAACAAGTTTATAGTTTTTATAATTATGTTCAATTAAGCAGAATATTTTGTTCTTTTTCTATGTTAAGACCAAAAGGAAAAGCTGATGCAAGAGAACAAAGAGCTGCAGTTACGCCATCTGGAACATCAGCAACAACTAGATGAACTGAAAAATCACATGAAGTTTTTGACCAAGGTGAACCAGATTTCTGTCTAGACTACAAGCAAAAAGCCCCATTCTATTTTTTATGCATAGTGCAAACACTTCTTGAAAGTAAAAGAATACAGAAATGTAACAGTGTTTATTTATTCATGATATTAAGCAAAATGTCATGTCTAGTGAGCATGCATCTTGTTATTGTGAATGTATTTCTTCGAATATTCATTCACATCTGGTAACACCTTTTCATTGACTATTTCTGTTTCAGGAAAGTGATATTGATGTGGCAGAACTCAGTGAAGCCATCTTGCTTATAAAGGTAACTTACAAAGAAAGAGCATATGGAGGGTTGGAACTGGATGACCTTTAAGGTGCCTTCCAACCCAAACCATTCTATAATTCCATATATTTTGCATTTATTCTTTTTTTTTCTTTTTTAAACCCTTGGTTGACCATTAGGTGTTTGCTACACAATGCCTGGGATTTTCAAGGGCTGAATTATTTGTGCATTTTTGAGTAGCTAATGCTTCAAGCTTATATGTGTGCTTTTGTCATTTTTTCAGTTACACTGAAGCAGAAGGGAAGATGAAAAAATAGCCAGGATGAAGCCTGGAGTTATATAGATAATTCATTATAACATCAAAAGTGAATTAAAGCAGAATCACAAGCTTTTTTAAAAAAAAACTTACTTTTTCTCAGTTAAATGAGTTATCATGCCTTCTTGTTGTTCCTATAATATTTATTTTAGAAAATTTTGTTTTTTCTGTGATTTATGGGAGTGTAGTATAAGCATGGAAGTTCTAAAATGTGATACAGTAGTGCTTAGCAACTTCTCTTTGTTTATTAATCAGAAAAACAGAAATACCCATAAAATGTTTGAGTTGGTTCGTTTGTTTGGGTTTTTTTGTTTTCCCCTCTGGCACATAAGTTGTTATTTTATTGTTTACAGCAAAATGAAGTGGGCGTGGGAGGAAGAAATCAGTGAAAAAAATAAGTTTCCACTGTTCCAGTGACTTAATGTTTTATTTTCTTGAGGAAGCGTTTACTGTAAATAGAACCTTTTTCTGCTACTGAAATGCAAATGATAATTCTCTAATTAAAAAAAAGGCTGGATGAATTTAAAAATCCCAGTATTAATATCAGAAGCAATGTAGACTTGAGAATAATAATTCAGGCTTTGTCCAGTCACTGAAATAGGATTATTAGTTATATAAAAGGCAGATTTATTAAGGGGTTTGTATTTTCATTGGCTAGACAGGAGTGATCGCTTCTGAATATCTCGTACATTTTCATTGGTTCCTGGTAGTCATGAGGTGACATAACTGAATACAATCCTGACACTTACTGGCCTACCTCATTCGTATTTTTTGTGTCACCACATGCTCAAAATTTACTAAGTTATGCTTACTGTCTTATTGTTGTTCCAGAGTTACATCCCAGTGTTACATTTAACCAGATACAAGCACATCAAAATATTTTGCTAAAGTTTGTTCTAGTGATTTTTCAAATTTCCTCCAGGGTCGAAAGCAGCAGAAGAATGGGGACCTCACGTTTTTGGAAAAAGTAGAAGATGACACCCATAAAGATTTAAAACACTCCATGCGGGAGCTGCAATTAAGGCATGCGGAAACAGTGCAAGAACTTGAAAAGACAAGGAATATGCTAATTGTGCAGCACAAAATTAACAAAGATTACCAGGTACTAAACTTTGTTCACAGTGGAAAATAACCTGATAAAAACTCTTTAACATTTGTAGCACTGGAACTTGCCATAATTCAGACTTGCAAATTCAGCAGCAAAGCCAGTCTGTTTGTAGGTAACTTAACCTAAGATTTTCTGTTGTTGAAAGTATTGTTTAAAAGCGTGAGATCCAAATGACTATAACTTTAGTCTTTTAGCTCACACTGATCAGAGCCCTCAGACCATCCTGCGTTGGGATTCTCTCTGAGCTCTTATCAGGTCCTCACAGGAAAAAATAGTGAGCGTACTTATCAAATAAGCTTCGTTTTCCACAACACACTGCTTTTACTCTCTTTTGCTAGATTATTGCAGATCATATTTTGACTTTTCAGTTAATCTGAGTTTAAAATAACAAAATCATCAAGGAAACTATTAGGAACATTGGCCTGAAGGAATAGCTAATCTGCTTTTCTTAATAATGTTTTTAGATTTTGCTGAAATTTAAACTGATTGCTGTATTGCTGAATTAAAAATTGCTGCTATTTTTGTGTACTCTAAATGTTCTTTCCTCAAAAAACCTGTATTTTAATTTGTAGCCGAAAGCATGTGCAGCATCAGTGCAGACAAGCCCCAAAACTTCTTTTTACATGCAATTTTTTTTTCAGACTGAAGTAGAAGCAGTGACACAGAAGATGGAAAGTCTGCAGAAAGACTATGACTTAAAACTGCAACAATATGTCCATCTTCTTGATATTAGAGCTGCACGCATCAGAAAACTAGAAGGTATATTTAAAGTACATTCTTCTCTAATTTTTTTTTGTATTTTATCTTGCAAATTATTGATGTGAATTTGTTCTTCAGTTGAAACACTTCTCCATTCCTAACGCTAGTAGGAAGGTCAGTTCTTTCATGGAAAAGTATCTGTGTGCTGTTTCATTGACTTAAATGATAAAGGTATTAACAAGGCAAAATTCAACAAAGCAGTTTGTGCATGTATTTGGATTTGTTCACAGTTTACCATCTGTGAGGCCGGGCAACGTGTAAAGAAAGGTCTTTGCTGATAGTTCTGTCCACTCAAGATGTTACGGAGGTTAGAAGTCAGATCTTTCCCTGGCAAATGTCGTGCAAGCCCACAAAAACATGTGTCTAGAGTCTCTGCCACATTTGTATAGTGATACTTATTTTGATCATTGAATAATTTCCTTGGTAACTCCCTTGTAATCTGTTATTAATTGTTAGGGGCCCATGTCTATTTTTATGTATATTGGAGCAGCTCTATTGTGGTATTCTTGGTTTTTGTCAGTGTGCTAAATGAGCAGTAGATCTACGATTTTATATATGTGAGTTCTTTTTTAGTAACGCCTTTAAGAAAGTAACATTGTTAATATAACTGAATTATGTTTTTTTCCTCTCTACTCAGTCATTAATTATATTTGTTTTTTAAACAAGACTGTCACATTGTAGCTCTATTTTAGCTCTTTTTTATTTGTTGCAGCCCAACTAAGAGATGTTGTCTATGGTACAAAATCACATAAATCCAGACCAGAAATATTACCAGGGGATCCAGTGGATGAATTTGCTGAAACTTTACATTTAGAAAGAGGAGAGAACCTTTTTGAAATTCATATCACCAGAGTGATCTTCTCTTCTGGAGCTATGCACGCTTTTGGTGACCATGAACCTGCAACGTTTTGTACTTACGCATTCTATGACTTCGAACTTCAGATCACCCCGGTGGTTTATGGGCTCAGCCCCTCGTATGACTTTACCTCTCAGCACCTCGTGCAGGCCAACGACTGCTTCTTGCACTACATACAGCACAGCAGCGTCACGCTCGAGGTTCATCAGGCGTACGGCACAGAATATGAAACGGTTGCTACATGTCAACTAAAGTTCCGTGAAGTCTTGGAAAACAATGGGAAGATCTACAGCAAAGCCAATTTAGTTGGTAATTAACATATCAAAATGTATTCTGTTGAAGTGATGTGTATCTGGCCAACAAGGAGTTGGTGTATGACTATTTCAAAAGCATAAGAAAGGGGTTTACACAACATGGTATTTCCTGTTGAATGTGCAGCGTGTTTTGGTGATTCTACTGTGAGCTGTGGGAAAGGTCTGACAGGTGGAATTTTGCCCATAATGGCTGAGGACAAAGATGGTGTTAATATAGTGATCCCAAAGTGCGTGACATTACAAGTATGACGTGCTGGAACTGGCATTAGAGAATCTTGTCTGAAAATAGCAAGTGATTTTTTTGCCTTACATAAAGGTTACTTGCGAAGTATTACTGCTACACATGTAGAGAATTACTAATGAAAGATAGTATCACCTTACTCAACAGAATTGTACAAAAACAACATGGAAAAAAGTAGTTAGTGGAGCAGTGTGCTTGACTGCATTGTAGCACTATGCATATGTTAGAATTTCTTTAACTTTAGAGAAAGACACTTCAAAATAAGACGGATACTCTTTTTCATTTTGATTTACTGTTTTATATATTAATTGATGTTTTAGTTACTTAATGCAAGTTTCTGTCATCCTCTAAGACTCTTATTGATACAAAGGGGCCCTACGTACTTCAACTATGAAACACAGAGTAATTTCCGTTGTCTTATATCTAATTTAAAGTATTCTACTTTTGCATATGCAATTTATCTGTTTGGCAGAACATACATGAAAAACAAAACCATTTGTCCATTATATAACTGTCAAACATCAGTGCTTTATATCTGGCCCAGGTGTCATAAATATATCCCCTCATTCCGTATCTATAAAGGAAGAAATGGTTACAGTGGTTGTAATTTAAACTGGTAGGACAGAGGTCTTCATATAGTCATAAGGCGTCAAAATGGTGCAAATGGTGGTGATTACAGTTAATAACATTTCATATAGTAGCATAATCTATGGGGGAGTTGATTTTGTTTTGTGCATTTTTTTCCTCTCAATTCATTGTTTTAAAATAATTTTAAGATATCCTGGATAAGCTGATTTTTAAGAAGTACTTAATATTCTGTGCTGTTTGCTTTTTCTTTTAGCAGTATTTTGTCAGGTCATTGTATTCAGGCACCTCTATACTGCCCACTCTTGTCAAAAATCTGGTTTAATAAGCCATTATAAGGTGGTATTTTTGCCAGTAATTTAAAGTGCATGCCACTTCAGGGGACGTTTCCAGCTGTTGACATACAAAACTGTTCTAAGCTTTATTTGCCTTAAAGAGATTAAAATAATGAATTTGACTTGACCCTATAGCTTGGAGAGTAAATATTGCAAATTACAGTATGAAAAAATAGTCATGTTTTGGTTTTGGATTGTACATGTAGAGCCAAAGGAGTTGTTTCTGTTTCTATAATAATGTGGACTCCTCATCTGATGTCACAAATGCTGTCATAATGCATAGTCACAAGATTATTAATCTTTAATTGTTGTTGTTTCCCAGCTTTTGACATTAAGTACTTTAATGTTGATAAGAAAATTAATGCAATCTCATATTTATTTATTCCTTAGGAACCAAAAAAACCATTCAAAATTATGGTACTCTAGAATACTGGATCAGGTTACGAGTTCCTATGGATCAAACTATTATTCTGTACAAAGAGAGGTCAAAGGCTCTCGGGTATATAACATCCAATTTTAGGGAACATGAACAACCATCCCAGGTATGTTTTGGTTTTTACTTCATAGTTTTGATAGAATAAACTGTTCAAAATTACTTTTCCAGTTCAAATAGTTTACTTCGAGTCTCAATATGTTCAAGGTTAACAAAGTTAAAGGTTCTTGAACTGGAAAATATGTTTAGCGGTTGAATGACATGTTTGTCATATAAAGAGATAAAGAGCCAGATGAATTGTAGCTTTCCTGAAGAGACCAATTCTTAAACTTCAGTTACTTATTTTTACTTAAATTGTCACCAGATTATTTGAAATTATTTTATTTAATTTTCCTAACCTGTAATGTCAAGTTTTGTTAACATTTTGTTCTAGTACAATATTCAGGAATGTTAAACCAACTGGATGTCAGACTGTCAGACCAGTATAACAGGCAAAGCAGTTCTTCAGAAGGGTCTCGAAGATCTTAATGTTTGAGTATTATGAGAGAGAGATTTCAATTTTATTTTTTTTTCTGGATAATGAAGAGCATTCTGGTAATATAATGCACTGAATAATCATGTCTAAATGAGGGTCACAGAAAAAGAAGGGACTTTCAGACATCTTTAACAATTGCTTAAGAAATAAAAACAATCAGGTTGAAATATATAAATGAAAACTCGTTAGAGTTTCTAACAGGCATTTTTTTGTCTATAGCTGTGTAAATTACTCTAAGTCTGCAGTAACTTCAATGTTTTATATTATACCATAATGTAAAATTATATTATACTAGAATCTCAATGGATTCCATGTTGTAATCTGAGAAGTATGTTTAGTGTATGAATTCCATTAAAGGTCACTGCAGGCATTTTCAGAATAACTTCATGTTTGATAACATTGTAACATTTGCTTTAAATCAAAGTATTTTAAACTAACTCACAAAATCTGTCCACTGATAAATGCCAAAATCTGTTACTTAGTTTCCACTATTCTCGATTATGTTATTTCTCGCTGGGTTACCAATCCAAACATAGTGGCAAGGTAAAACATGTGGAACAGAGCATTTTGGTGTAATTGTACATTTGCAAATTCAAACATGGCAGCTGAAATATACTGATTGTACAGGAGAAAATAGGAAAAATGGCAGAAATTAAGAACAGCTTCTACAGAGCTGTTTGAAACAGTGCAGTTTTCAGAAATGTCTTATGGCAGAAACTAAAAGTCATATAGTTATAGCAGATGGTTACATTATGTTAAGGGTTCTGTCAATCTGCAGCTGCAGAAGTAGCTGCAGTTGTGCGTTCCAAAATTTAAGCTTTCACTAGTTAAACATACATATAAAATTTTCTGTCCTGTATAGCAGCAGAAATGATGGAAGCATGAACTGTACATAAACTGCTATAAATTTCCAGTTCTAATGTAGCCAGAAGTAGTCGTCTTAAGTCTGCATATTAAGGACTTAAACTGTCATGTTTGGTTTTCTCATTAACTATCGATGTGGATTATTTAATGAAAATATTTAACATTTTATCACACAAAATCAAATGGTTACATGTTTCCCCATATACCGGAAGACAGAACTCTGGCTCCCAGAAGCAAGATAATTATGTACAATTAATGAAAATAACTGAGACATGTCACAGTAAAAAGGGAAAGCCTTTTGAGATCAATGTAGATGAGGATTACTCATTTATGACAGTCATGTTATTTGTTTTGTTTTTATTCTTTAATTTCATTAAAATGAATTTCCCAGTTTTCCAACTGCCATTTCCACAGAACGTACAAGCCATGCTGATAGGTGATTAAAAACACTTGTGATATCACGGAGTTTACTTCAAACATTTATTATTACTCTTCACATGCTGATTTATAATTTTTGTAAATTATTTATGTGGACAAGGGCTTTGGAGGAAAAAAAAAAAAACAGAGGAATCTGCAGCCCACTTTTAATTATTGAAAAGTACATATATAAAAGGGACTAGTGTTAGAAAAATTTCTTGACACAGAATAGCTGTCAAGATCAGAATACTTAACTTAAAACTAGCACTAGATATGAATCACTCTTAAAACTGTGATGTTCACTGCTTTGTAGATGATCAAATGACAAGCAGATCGTAAAACTTTAGAACAATAAAGCAAACAACTACAGACCTGAAAGGATTAACCTCTTATTTCCTTATACCACCAACACAAGAGAGAGATGTCGTTGAATTTAGAGAACAAGTAATATTTTGACAAATAAGATTAAACAGTAGTTGGACTGTCATTGAATTAATCAGTTATTTGTTCTATTTATGTAGTTCTTAGAGTTCACCAACATTCTAATGTTTTTAATTTAACTTCTTTTTCATTTAAAGCAGCAGATACACAGAACTGCCCAAGTCAGCACTTCAACAGATGGCAATTTAAATGAACTCCACATTACAATAAAATGTTGTAACAATCTACAATCCCGAAAAAAACATCTTCAGCCAAATACTTATGTTGTCTACAAGTTCTTTGATTTTGCAGACTATGATACTCCCATCATTCCTAGCAGCAACAACCCACAAATAGATGACCATATGTGTTTCCAAGTGCCAATGAATGCAGATTTAGACCGATACCTAAAATCAGAATCGTTAACCTTTTATGTATTTGATGATGGTGAAACGGAAGAAGGTGCTTATGTAGGGAAAGCCAATGTGCCTCTTATTTCTTTAGCACATGACAGATCTATCTCAGGTAAGAATTAGACCTCTTTAAACTTAACAAAATCTTCACTTCTTCTATTATATATCTTTAAATCTCTTTAAGAACCAAACTAAAGAAAGAGTCTTCAGAGATCTGTGGACCGGCTGGATCATTGGGCTGAGACCAGTTGTCTGAGGTTCAAGAAGGCCAAGTGCCGGGTCCTGCACGTGGGTCACAACAACCCCAGGCAGCGCTCCAGGCTTGGGGAAGAGCGGCTGGAAAGCGCCTGGGGGAATAGGGCCTGGGGGTGTTGGTGACAGCAGCTGAATATGAGCCAGCATGTGCCCAGGTGGTCAAAAAGGCCACCAGCATCCTGGCTTGTATCAGCACCAGTATGGCCAGCAGGCCCAGGGCAGTGACCTTCCCTGTGCTGGGCACTGATGAGGCCAAACCTCAAATCCCGGGCTCAGTTCTGGGCCCCTCACGCCAAGAAAGGCCTTGAGGTGCTGGAGCGAGTTGAGAGAAGGGAACGGAGCTGGGGAAGGGGCTGGAGCACAATTGTGATGGGAGCGGCTGAGGGAGCTGGGGGTTCAGCTGGAGAACAGGAGCTGAGGGGAGACCTTCTGATCTCTGACCTGCCTGAAAGGAGCTTGGAGCCAGGGGGGGTCGGGCTCTGCTCCCCAGGAACAAGCGCCAGGACCAGAGGAAACGGCCTCAAGTTGCGCCAGGGGAGGTTCAGGTCGGATATTACGGAAAATTCTTCACAGAAAGGGCTGTGGGGCATTGGAACAGGCTGCCCAGGGCAGTGATGGAGTCACCATCCCTGGAGGGGTTTAAAAGATGTGTAGATGAGGTTCTTAGGGACATGGGTTAGTGCCAGAGTTAGGTTAGGTTTTGGTTGGACTCAGAGGTCTGGACACAGTATTCCAGATGCTGTCTCAGCGGTTTCAAATAGAGAAAGCACGAAACTTCCCTGGATCTGCTTGACTCCATTCTTGCTCATCCAGGCCAGGGTACAGTTGCCATTCTTTGCTGCAAAGACACAGCTTGGCTGGCTTAAATTATGTTTGTCAAACAGGACCAGCTCTTGTTGTGCAAGGCTGCTTGTGATCAGTCAGCCCCCGCCTGGGCCATTAGCTGGTGCTATTCTGGGCTGGTGTGTGTCTTTGCATTTGCTCTTGTGGAACTTCATGAGGTTTCCATCAGCCCGTTTTTCTACTGTATGAACAGCAGCCCTGCCTTCAGTGCATCAACTGCTCCCCACAAGCTGATATCAGTTCCAAATTTACTGTGGTGGTTATAATATAAAAGCTGCTTAACAATTATTTCATTGTTATCTGTAAAGCATTAATGAAAACTTTAAAATATGATTCTATAGTTATCCCATATAGATGGATAATCATAGAAAATTTGCAAGTGAATTTAGGGTGTTTCTTCTATAAAGATTTAGCAACTCGCAGATTTTTTAAAAACCTCTTATTTTCTTTAGGAAAAGTAAGTATTAGTAAAACATGGAAATGTTTTAGTTGGATCTTTTGAAAGATGTCTGTAAGAATTAGTTATCTGGTATTAGATTATCTGAGAAACCTACAAGACTATTAATGAACACAGTAATCCAGTCCCTTCTATATCCTGTAGTTTTGAATATCCACAGTGTTATATTGGATATTTTTAATCTAAAAAATACAATATTTTGACGCTATTTAGCTTCTAAAATGAAGAGTATTCAGTTACTTAATTCCTGAATCTCACTCAGTTTTGCATTGCATTTTCTTGTATATGTATAGAATAAGATAATTTGAGACAAGATTCGCATTTTGCTTTCAGGTACTTTTGAACTAACAGATTCTGAAAGACGTGCTACTGGTACCATCACAGTTGAATTAAAATGGAAGTTCGTCTACTTACCACCAAGTGGATCAACAATGGCTGCAGACTTAGTGAATTACATTCAAAATGAGAAATCAATGGCAACTAAATTACCAGCGGAGGAAAAAACGCAGAGTCCAGCCCTGCCTCATTCTTTTACTTCATCGGTGACAGTAAGTAATTTAACAAATTCACAGAAGTTAAGAGATATAAAAGACCTATTACAGCAGTTCATTTAGTTCTTCCCTGATGACCAGGGTTTGTCCTTACTGTGAAATAATGCATAGTACAAATGCTTCATATAACCGCCATCTTCAGCTTCCTTTGGGACATGAAATCTTTCTTGTGTCCAAAATTTTTAAAGTCTTTTATAACGGTAGATAACTGGTTAGCAAAAGAGCAGGGAGAAGAGGGAGGAGAAATAACAAACAATAAATGTTTTCCCTATAAACCTGATGCTTATTGATTCTCTTTCCAGTGTACCTGTCCCACATAAAATGTAGTCACATGCTTGTGCCACTTTAGGGCTGTGGTTGAAATTTGTGACAGTCATTAAATCAGCAATTATTTCTATGGTCTCTTAGAAATTCAGACAGAACTCAGTCAGTTGGGGTAGCTTTGAGCCAAAAGAATTCTCAAGCAGCCAGACCCAAGCCATATGTACAGATCTGTAGGGGTATCTGCACCACACTCTTTCATATTCTGGTGCCTGGAGTTTGATGCTGAGATACCCAATAGCTTCTTAAAAATAATTCATAAATTAAAGGTAGTGTGAGGAATTTTTAGTTTATAAAAATCAGTGGAAAAGGACGATAATTTCTACCTTCATCAAGAGAGTAAAGCATGAAAAGTAATAAACCACTTTCTCTTTATTGTTTTTTGTCTTTTGTATTATAACATCATGACAGAAATATTTCTTCATCATTTAGTTAGCTTTGCAACTATTACCAGCCTCTTCTCTGTGTTGTTATAAAATTCTCCGAGGGAGTGAGGTGAGGAAAGGTGTCAAAGACATGGTACACCTACAGAACAAGAAAAGGAATCAAGTGCTCTGTAAATGATAATAATAAATCATTCTGCCACATATATGATACCACTGACTTCAGTCCTACACTTGTTTCTCACCTGGAACTCAGACTGCATTCCATACATCTTCTGTACGGTTTTATACCCATTTGTGGCTGAATTTGGAAAGGATTTTCAATTTGCAGGAGGTTGCTTGTTCAAACAACATCTCCATCATCTTGCCTGTTAAGAATTTAATGTAGTGCAGTTAGGTTTGGCTTTGAGAAAAATCGGCATCCCTCAAAATTTACTGTAATATAAGATGGTTACAAAATGGCAATAAATGGTCTTTAACTCTGTTTTATTACAGAAACCAACACCCAAAGCAAGGCAGCGTGCCACTCAAGCAGACAAGAAAGTATCTTTCGAGGATCTTAGTGCAAAACAGATGGCAGTAAGTTTTAAGTATTTTGCTCATGCGTGTTGAAGCAAGAAAGACTACTTATGTCTCAGTATGGACAATTTGTAGAGCTAATAATGAAGAACACTCAATTATTTTAGCAACAGCTGTGGAAAACTGAGCTGTTAGCCATCTAGTTACACACACAACATACCCTCAGCTGTCCGGACAGTAGCTTCTCAAAAGTCAGACAATTTTTCACAAACTAGGATTTTCTAAGGGAGACAACTACTCAGTCTCCATCAAAGTCTTCATTACTGGATGGGCAGCTCCCCTTGCTGTTCTAAAAATCCAAGCCTCACTGGTTAGAGACAAAAGGACTGTTAGAACTAAATAATTAAATAGCTGGTGCTTCTGTGGTGCCTAAATCTTGTGGTGAAATGGCAAGAGAGTGTCCATGCAAGGCAATTAGAAGCTCAACAGATTAGAACTGAGCAAGAACAGTCTGTTTCGTTTTCCTGATCATTTTTGGAATAGCACAGAATCTAGTTCTTGGATAACAGTGTGACACAGAGCAAAGCAAATAGTTGGTTTGGGACTCGCTAAAAGGTGGGAGGAATGGTTTGACTCGCCCAAACCATTCGTGAGAATTGTCCAGCCTTATAGGCAGAAGCTATAGCAGAGGACAGAAACAATAATGCCGATGTGGGGAAACAGAGGACATCATTTCCTGGCCAAATGCTTCTCCACCACTAAATTCATACTTACTTACGTTGTGTGTTACATACATACATACTTACTTTGTGTGTTATTTTTCTACTATATGTTAAAGGCTTCCTCTTATTTTTCCCATCATTTAGGGCTCTATTGTTGAAAATAACATGGAACTTGCACAGAAGACGAAGGCTTGGGGAGTTCCAGGTGTTTCAGAGGTATGAGATTATTCAGGTTTTGTTTTGTTATGTAATATATTGCATTTGAATTCCGTGTGTATGTTATTTCTTCAGAGTCATGCATCGGGAGTAAAACTACAATGAATTAAGATCTCAAAAAAAAAATCAGTAAAATATGAAATAAATTATTCATTTTGATAACAATCTAAGGGAGATTGCTCATTGGAAAGTGAGGAATATCTCTACTGATTGTCTTCTGTGGTTGGATGAAGTTTATTTTGTCTTCCCTCTAAAAATTACCATTATATAGCAGAGGGAAATGAAGAGAAGTGGTGGAGTAACTTTGGAATATTGCTAAATACATAGCATTCCAAGGAGCAGAAAAGAATTTGTAATTCGTAATGGTCCAATTGGTTGTAAAAGTAAATGGTGGCAGATTGGCAAACTAGTTCTTGGTGGTGTAACACTGTGGTGTAATCACTGGTTCTTATCTTCATTTTTCGACTTTAAAGCTCTTCTGGGGCTTTGATTGAGAAGTTAAGTCTCTTTTCCACCACATCAGGTGGTGTTGGTCAAGTAGAATATAGTTACTTCAGAGTAAATTATGCACTATTTTACCTGAGATAACATTTGTATTTTGTAGCAAAGCTGATTCTTTTTTATATTATTTTAGCTTGCTTTTGAAATGGAAAATATTGTCTAATGGGAGTTATAAAGTTGCCAACTGAATAAGGTGGTGGTGGGTTGGTTTTTTTTTGATAAAACTGAGTCTTGTAGAACTGAAACAGCTGAAATATAAATGAATCTGGAAATCTAACAGACTGTATCTGACAGGTACCAAATGATTATAATAGTTATGTTTTCACAAATATACATCATTAGAGAATTGTCTTTCTACTGTATCAATTGTTCGTTACGGCAGTTGACAACTTATTGTTTCTTGCACTGCATAAGCAATATAATTGTTTAAAACCTATGTGTAATGAATGCGAGCCATAATTCTTCAAGTTTTGAACTTTAGTAGCTTTTTACTATTCGAGGACTGTTATAAAGACTGTGGGTTTATCTATTTTTATATAGCATGTGGTATACGAGGTTAAAGAAGAAAAGCTAGCAGATGATAAGGCAAAGGAGATGGCTGAAGAGATTCAACAAGAAAAGGCTGACCTGTCACCGCTGTCAGAGGGGCAGCTGGCTGAGCAAAGCTCTGGTACCTCTGCAGATGAGACAGAAATAAGTGAAGAATTGGAACCAGAAGGTAGAATTCATTTTTATGAATAAGAAACAGTATTTTCTTAATAAATCTGTCTCTTTCCATTTTCTTAAGTGTTTCTTCCTAGCAGTGGGAGCTGCCTCATTATGAGAAGCTTCATGACAGAAATTATATTCTGGTGCACTGTGTCACCGAAGCTGGGTGGTGGGTATGGTGGTGTTATTTTCTTCCCAAATGGAAACAGTATTGTAATCGAATGCAAAAATCTGGTATCTGACCTAGATTCATAAAATATTAAAGGAAACCTGGCTTCTATTTTAAATGCCTTTGTATTGTCCTGTAGAACTATGCTGTTCTAAAGACTGTTATAATGAATATACTCCTTTTGTCTGCAGATAACAGCCAATGCTGATATTGGAAATACTTTCAGACAGTGAGAGGGGTGGTATGTCTTATCACATCTGTGACATAAAGTTGTTAGAGACAGATTTAGTTAAAGTTCATAAAAGCTGGGTCATCCTGTTCCACCTCTGAGCTTAAACTGTGTATCATTGAAATAAACCAGGTCCATGACACCAAGTTGAAGTAAAAGCACAAGCAGGATGCTAAAACTTTATGTGCAGTTGTTTGCAGCTTCTGCATAAGAATTCATTAGAAAAAACGGAAAATCATGATATTGAATCCTTGTTGTGTTTGTAAGTACTTTGCTCCAGAGGAAAAAAGACCTGAATGCTTTAGGAAATATCTACCTGCAAACAGAACTACTTTGCAGAAAAGAAAAAAAAAAAAAAGTAACACCATGCACATATAAAGAAGAGTGTAAATATGGTCTAAGGGAATCCACTAATTCAGACCACATTCTTATAGAACACTAACTGTTGTTCATACTTCAGTTAATGACAGGAATTATATTGTTCGACTCATCAACTTTGATCTGGGAAACATTACCGATTTTTTTTTTTTTTTTTAGCAAATCAGAAAAAAAAAATACAGTTTAGACAACTTTAAAGGTCATTGATTTGCCAGTGTTAATCTGCGAGGAAGAGAAGATTTACCTGGCACTGGTACTTTATTTATTAGAGAAGAAAATATATCACTCTCAGGTTTGTCAGCAAGTCTCAGATGGACAACAAATACAGGGGTTTTTAACTACACTGTTGGGTTTTTACTTTTTTTCTTTTCAGATCAAGATGATAGACAAGAAAATGATGCAATCGAATCAATAATAACTGACAGTGATGACTGTATTGTTTCAAGTCCACTATCCAAGAATATTAAACAGGTGAGTCAGAGTATTTATGGCAATTATTTAATAAGTCTAAGAAAAATATTTAGGTAAAAATATTTAAGCCTAATATCTCCTAAGCTTTATTATATCTAAGGTCAGATTCTAAGACATTTTCAACAAACGTATGTTTTCCTGTTTCCAGTTCAAATAGACACCTTTTCACAGAAAAAAGAAAAAAAAAAAATAAAAAAAAAAAAATAACCTGATGGTATTGTTGTAATCTTTTCCATTATTGTTATGCACACTTAGAAGTACACATTTCTAAATTTCAGTCTGAATTCAAATTTCAGTCCTTCCCGTAATCTCCCTGAAGAAAGGTAACTTTTGTAACGTGAATGTCTAAAGAAATTAGTCTCCTTATTCAGTCTTACCTGTTGCCTTTATATGGGAAAATGTGCTTTTCTGCTGCTTCCAGTGATTTCTGAGGAAGGGGGGGATAATTTCAAGGCCTGTAGTAGATCTACAATGCTTAGCTACCTGCTGTGTTCCATCCCAGTATATTGATCTGACTGAATGTTTTTGAAATGGCAATTGCATAAGCTTGAGGTTAAGAACATGCAAACCTTGCATATATTTTTCTAGTTTATCCACACAGATTTCTTTTTTCTTGACTTCCCAACAGTTTTAGAACTGAAGATCAGTTTGCCGTGAAGCTTGTACATGTACAGTGTCCGATGAATTCAGTGTACTTCTTTTCCTGTTATCATTTGTGGGCACATACAGTAACGATATTCTCTTGACTTGTTCTTAAAACCAGCAATTAATCGGCATAAAGTCATACGTACAAAATGACACAGCATAATACAAATTTGCAAGATTTACTTTGAGCAGTATTTCAGTAGTATACTTCTCTAAAAAAACAAGCGTATTTCATAGTTTTAGATCGAATGTTGACTGCACAATCTTAAAAAATATATAAAACTAGCACTTAAAGTTGATTATAGTACTTCTAACAATTAATACTTCTCTGGTCTATCTTAGCCTTTGTTTAAAGGACACGGGGTATCCTGTTATATCGTATCAGTGGAAGGGTTTTAGAAATGCCAGCCCTTACGTATGTTGCAGAAAGATACAGAAGGTACTTTTGAAGATGAAATTGCATTGTTTACATGTAAAATGTTAGAAAATTGTTTCACTTGTAATTTTGAGAACTGCAATGGCTGCTACTCATCACCTTCAAGTCAAACTGTAATACAGTTCATCTATATACTTCTAGTCATCCTGTATTTTATTTTATCAAAATTAAGAACACTTCTGAGAGGATTTTTACTGTAGATTCATTTCAGGTTCATTAATTTCTACCTGTCTCCATTGATCTGTTCCTCTGGTAACAAAATGCATGTTCAAGAAGGGTAGATAAGACAAGAAAAGCTATGAACAATTAAGGCAACATGTTTGATACAGATTGGATTTTAAAAATATGCATTGGTATATTTGAAATCTGGGGTTAATTATAGAATACAGCATGTGAAAATTGTGATTGAATTTGTATTTTTTTATGATTAAAAATCGGTGCCTTTTATCTTTTGAGATAAATATCCTGCTGGTAATCAAACACTGTAAATAAGACTTGTGATTTTTAGAGATCGTTATGCTAATTACCCTATAAATCTGAGTTGTATGCCAAACTGTTTCAGCCGTTTAAGATCATACTGTTTCTTTTTTGCATGTTGAAAATTAGACAGTTCATGGTTATTTCTTAGATATGTTGATCATAAAGGGTATCTAACAGATTTTCCAGTACTTAGCTGTACCACTTGCTTCTTTCTCTTTTTCTTCTTGTCTATGATGTATAATTAATCATAGATTACTTCATTTTGTTTCATTTCATTTACAACATTTATGAGCTTCACTTTGTCGGTATGAAATGCTTGTCCCCTTCTTTCCTTTCCAAAGTGGCGTAATTAGTGTTAGCATCTTTTTTAACAGGCTACATAAAGTTTAGTGGCTGGATTAAATCAAGTCATTAACATAATGTGCTATACAATTTGCCCCTATCTCTTTGCGTTTCCAGTACATCAAAGTGCCACAGAGTGCCAGTGTAATTGGGCCTTGCTAGCTTGTCAGGTTCAGTCAGGCTGATGGCTGCTGCTTTTACTAAAAAGCTTCCAGGCATGATAATTAATAGAGAAAAGAAGTCTGAGAAATGTAAAAGTTTGGACAGTTCTCTATGAATATTTCATACATTTGAATAATCAGAAGTTAACATTATCAATTTGATGTATAATACATTGATTAAAAGCCTTGTTTCAGATCCTCAAAATAGACATCAAAACTAGGAATTTGCATTTTCTTTGGCATGGTCTTTATATTAAAAAAAAAAAAAAAATCTTTTCTATCCTCTCCTCCATTTCACCCCCATGTCTACACTTCATCCTTACAGGAGATAATATAGCATTCAATTACCACCATAAAATTTACTGCTGTCAGGCTTCCAAGTTGTGTTAAAATGTGCCCACAAGGCAATTACTGGCCAAACCAATTTATTTGGTGGTGGTCCCATTTTTTTCTATAGGTGTGTTTACATTTCTCTTTTTTGTTGCAGAAACTGCGAGTGCATCATCTTGCACTAACAGCAGTTTATAGGAACTGATAATGACAGTTTTCAATAAACTAAGATCTCAGGGTCTAATTAATTTTGACATGAAAATCTCTTTAACACCATTAAAAAGCAATAACACTTGCTTATGGTTCTGGTGGGCAATGAAACAGGTTTGTGCAAAGGTGGGAATATGTAAAGCATAAAGCTTATGCACAGCAAAGCAGTAAATACTTTTCCTTTGATTATACCTTTTTTTGTACAATTACTTGAATGGTGCATTTCCTCCTATGAGATCTGCATTTGGGGAAGTAAAAGTGCTGCACCAGCATAGTTAGTAAAACAAGAAATAATATTCATGAGTAAGATAAAAGTAACTTATTAAAGCTTTATAATCAATATTTTCAAAGACTACCGATGGGTCTAAGATTAAATAAAATAAAATAAAATTTGCCGTTCTCCATCTGTAAGGTGATTGTTTGCTATTACGGTCACTATTAGACAGAAACTAAACTAAAAGAATAATCCAGGAAAAACCTAAATTGTCTTTCGCCACTGATAAGGTTTGAGGTGATGGCAACTTGAACAGACATTGCTCTGAAATGATGGATTTACAACTTCTAGCACTTGTCAAATATACTTTAATGTACTAATCAGGAGCATATCCTACAAGTCATTCTTCTTGATGGAAGAACTGAGAAAAGAGGGAGAAATAAATCCAAAAAAACCCCAAACACCAGTTTTTAAAATTATTCAAAACAACAGAATCTAAGTCATTAGGTAACCTGTTACTCTTTAGGTAACAAATAAAACTAATTAGACAGAATATTAAGTAGAAGATTTAAGGCTGAGTGCATAAGCCCACAGGAGTACCAACAGGAGCCATTTTTAACCACGCTGGTGCTATTGTTGGTGGTTATGAATATGAATACGAACGCTCCTCGTTGGCGCACGGGAGAGGCTGCATTTATCACAGCACGTTGACACGGGAGTCACTTGCGGTGACTTCACAAGCAGAGCGGAGTATTTTTCTAACTGCAGGTCTGAAAAGCAAAGGATGGCACTTGAGACTAAATTTGAGTTTTCATTAGCTGCGATATGTATCACCAAGCATAAATTTTTTTTGCACAGTGAGTAATATGAGAAAGAATCAAATTCCATTATATTTGAATGTCTGTGTTGCCCACAATACTATAATGGCATGATGGAGTAGAGGGGGGAACAGTAACAAATATTAAATATTAAAGCTATAAATAAAAAGAACAGCTGTATTTAAAATGTGCAATTCTGTATTTTTTTTCACTACAGATACACTCTTAACAAATGAAAATGCTATACCGATATTTCTGCTTTCTTCCCATAGTAAGGGTGGTTTTTTCTAATAGGATTAACTTTCAAATAAACATTTTAAAATTTTAATTTGTTTTTTAAATCAAATCAGAAGTCTGTGATCTACATATAGAAAAATACATGCATCGATACATAAGCAGAAATCCTATTATGTTTGTCTTTGTTTAGTTTTTTGCATAATACTGCTACTTATCTCATTTCTGTAGCCTAAATGTTGACATATATTAGTGTGCCAAAAATGTACAGAGTTAAGACCTGTTTTTATTGAGAAAATTTCTGTCTTTCATTCTTATTTACCTAAGGATCGTGCTTTCTTTTGAAATGAAATGTAATTGTAAGTTTATAGAGCGTTTGAATTACTTAATTCTGTGACTAGTTGGCACTGATGGAGCTAACTGGCTTTGAGATTTGATAAAGTTAGTATTTGTTTTTTATTTTATTTGGTGGTATAATCAATGGTATTTAAACACTAAAAAAATGAAGTCTTCTCTTTGAAATAACCTGCAGTAGAGATAGATGTAGTAGTATTGCTTATTTAGCCTTTCCCACTTTTTGGGGAGAAAATAAAACTTCGTGTTAGGGAAGTTAATATAATGTCTCACCAGTCAAACAGCTCCAGATATGCCTGGTTTTTTTGTATCCGTTCATCACTAGAAACAGTTTATGCCACAGGCAAGTTGCAAACCCAAATGTTTAAAAGTCTTTAAAAACAATTCAACTTCAGGAGAAACATAGAACAGTTTTTGGCTTATTCTTCAGAAAGGCTGGGAGAGGCAAGCCATTTGAAGGGAAGAAAGTATATTATTCAGGTGATCAAAAGTTGTATTATGAGCAAAATACAAATGTGACTAGAATTTCAGATGTATAGTTGTCACGGTCGTGGTGGGAAAGCTTCAGATCCTTTAAGAACTTAGTATTTTCTAAAATGTTTGGTGTTTTCTACTGAATTAGAAATTGGCTTTTCTGAAAACATCAATATGTTGATGGGCGTATTTCAGAATTTGACAGAAGAGGTAATATCTAACCATTGACTTTTCTCAAGCCGTAGCAAGGAATTTTTGACTTTGAACATATTAAAGATGAATTCCTGCTCTGAAAATGATGAAATTGGACCCTGCACTAGGTAAAATGGCAGCAACCAGAGACATACTTGCTGTCACAAATAGATTTTTTTTGTTTAGTGTGTTCTTAATTCCAGGCAGAGCCCAAGGGGTTGCATCAAACCCTATCATGGTGCCCACCTTGCACCAGTGTGTTCTCCTCCTAGCACACATGGAGAACAGTGGTGCTGGGGAGGATCATCCGTGCCTTGCCCTCCTTCCCACTCAGTCCATCTCCCAAAGAGCTGTTGGACAAGGGGACATCTCTTTGCCCCGGGTCTTAGGCCGAGTCTAAAGTGCATGCACCTCTCCAAAGGGATGGCACTTCCAGAAGGAACAGGGAGCATTGCTGTATCCCTCTTTCTGTTCTCACATTTATACCATTAGGGTGAAAACAGAGAAACAGATGTTTTTCCTAACATGAAAAGTCACTGCATACAGTTAAGGACTAGAATAATTTTTTTGTAATGAGTATTTTTATGAACATATATAAGATGCTGCCATATTAATCACAGTTACTTAACAAGTAATGTTTGTCTCTGAACAGTTAAATTAGATTGCCTTTGTTGCGATTGCATTCCTTTGCAGCTCGCTCTTACCTTGTTCGTAGGATGATTGCAGGAATTCAGCACTTTTTAGAGGAAGAGGATAATTTCTCATACGATAAAGATATTGGGTCATATTGATAGTGATTGAAGTGTTGATAGCAAATGGATGATTACCTGTGATTATTGAACAATAGCTTACATTTTATCTCATGTGCTCTCTGCTTGAAATAGCAGGAAACAAGTGAATCAGTAGACTGTGGAAATAAATACATGAAATATTGAGGAGTAAGGCATAAACATTTTTGAGCATTGGTCAAGATAGGATTCAAGTTGATGTTACAAGTAAGATGTTTCCTTAATTTTGAGTTCTTTCAGGGGCAATATATTACTTAAAACTGTAGCTGTAAAAAGTAAGAACATTGTTTCTATAAGCAAGGCACCTTCAATGCTGCTGTTCTCTGTCTGTAGAAAGCACAAACTTTGTTTCTAAAACACTTAATTCTGTGTGATACTATTGTGGACCATTTGAGTCAATTGGAATTTCATTATTCACAACGAAGTCTTAGCACTTTATTGTGACCAAAAAGGAAATAAAAATATGGAATATGCAGCGGCAGTCAAGACTTTTTATGGAATTAAAAAAAAGCTGGTTTTAATCTCAGACATCATCAGATGAGATAAGTTTTATTGAGAGTTCAAATTCTGATGTCATGTCCAATGCATTTAGTACTTGAGCTAATCCTCCAGCCTGTTGAAGGAGTTCAGTGGTTCTTCCAAATCTCTGGGTGCTGTCAATTACAACAAGTCAATATCAAATGGAAAAAATAATTTTGCTGTAGTCTAAGTATCTTGCCCATGTTTTGTTTTCTTCACTTAAATGACAGCACTGAACTAGTTCCTCAGAGACAGTCTTTGAAAGCATTTAGTACTCTCTAATACGTGTGTCCAGTCTCTCTGTTAGAGGAAATTTCATATTATATTTTGTTTTAAATACAGAATTTAAAGACTAATTTTATTCCCATCAAAGTAGGATGATTTGTGGGAAGTAATTGCTCATGACAAACTATCCATTTTTCACTTGAATAGTACCTAATAAGTGAGACCAAGGCTTAAAAAAAAAAAAATCACTCTGCATGGTAGGAATATGAATGGTTGTTTAAAAATTAATTCCTATCGTGTATTGGATGCCACATATATTTTCAGCATGGCTACAGAGTATGTGCGTTTTTATACTAACAGTGAAATATGTCATGCTGGCTATGCTGTTCTTAAGCAGTTCTATTTTTATTTGTAATTTTTTTTATCAGCTTGTGTTCTCCTTTGTATATGCTTTATTCATGTTTAATATTAATAAAAGCTGGCCTTGAAGTATTCTTGACTGTTAAGCTCGAAAGTAATTTATTTTTCTTACAATTTTCTAATAATATGACTCATTAGTTTCCGTATAAGTTAGAAAGCAGAATACCCGGGCTTACCCTACTATCCTTGAAAAACTGCAAGATTCTTTGCCTACGGTGTGCAATTACAAGTGTTAAATATGTCAAACGAATTTTAAGAGATGTAAAAGGAATACTTTATAATACAGGATATTGTATTTGGACTTAATTCGTAAACTACTGTCTGTGTACAAACTAGTTTGACATGGCTGCTAAATACTTTGGGGCAAACAAACCCACTCAGCATATCACTTTAAATACAGATGCTGATACATCTGTTCAGTGCCAGAAGAAAAGAGTTGTTTCTGAAGTAAAATTAGACAATAGAGCCAATTTCATTTTTTATGCATGTGAATGTAGAGTGCTTGAGGTTATTAGTTGAAACTGAGTAACCTTTCCAGGCTTTCATCTCTCTCTTTTCAAATTTGAATATGAAAAGCATATTCAAGTCAAAGACCATCACTTTAATGACATTTGGCAGTCATTTGATTTATTAGATTTTAGAAAAAAAAATTCCTTTAAATATTTCATCATTCTATGCTAATCCCAGTAATATTGCCAGCTGAAGCCATGTACCTGTATTAGCAGAGACAGAATGGTGTGGAATTTTCTGTCATCCTAGTAAAATTTCCATGAATCTGCTGAATAATAAAACAACCTTATTGAAATATTCAGATTTGGGTTTTTAGTTAAAGTGTCTTAGGATACATAATAAAAGGAAATGTCTTTTGAAAGGAGGGGGTAAAATTACTTCATCAAATATTGAAAGGGCTTGACAGCAATGGAAATTGTTCTATATGATGGATATTTTTACAATAGGATACACCTGCTTTTCAGTTTGATTAATTATATAATTTACTTGGAAAAATATGTTATCTCCATAATAAATTACAACATTGACTTACAGTTCTAACACTGAATCTAGAAAGCTAATCTTTTGAATATAATTTATTACATCAAATGATTTAAGTTTACAGTCAAAAATTGTCACAATATTTCCATGTAGGGGAATATTTTTAATTAAGCTATGAACTTGGATAGAAGTAAAAAAAATTTTTTTTGACATTTCTGAACTCCAACGTGTTCTGTTTGCTCTTTGAAGAATCTCAGCTTTGAATGCTCACCTATGTACGCCAATTTTGAAACCATAGTGGTTTTTCTTTCTTTGAATTACAGAGTTACCGAGAAAAAGATTTGTGACTCTTTCTCTCAAGTCTGACATTCTCCCTTAAATACATAAAGCTTATTAAAATTTATCTGTATGCAAATAATATAGACTTTGCCAAACAGTCTGAAACAGTTTCATGTAAGCAACAGAAAAATGTCATTTTAGCTGAAGATAATAAGAAAAAGCTTTCGTGAAGAACAATTGGGATATTACTTTTACTATCATTATTGTTAATTTTAACTTTTAAATGTATAGTTGTTTTAAATAGAAAGTTCAGTAGATGCAGTTGAATTCCATATGAAGTGTTACTTTACGTGCCTCACTACTTTGTGACCGGATGGATTTTTGTTGACCTATTTGTAGTGTAGTTTGCAGCAGGCACCGCATCTAACAATCCTCTTTCAGTTGGAAAACTTCGGTACCTGATATAACTGAGTCTGTTTCAAGCAGTTACAGGATCAAGATACAAGTCACATTGCTGTGTAGCTAAAGATAACGGCATCTGAAATTTGTGGTTCAGATGTCATTTGTACATGAAGATAACCTTAACCTCATCTTCTCCAGCAGAGTATGACTATTTCAAAAATATTTTCAACACCAAATGTGAATCAGTATCTGTTGCAACAATATTCTTGACTACAAACCCTCGGGCTTTAGGATCTCGTTCTGTCCATGTCAAAATGGATCAGTGTTGATGATACAAAATAGCCAATGATTTACATATACATGTGCTTTGTGTCAACACTTCTAGAAACACAAAATAATTTGTATGACGTTTGTGCTTTGTTTTTTAAATAGGCAGCTGAAAAAATCCGGATTGAAATCATATCACTCAGTCTTACTGACTCAGGAATTATATCAGATGAAACAATACAGCAGCTGTTTGTAGAATGCAGATTATGCAATTTCCTCGCAGAGGAGACCCCGCTGTCCCTTCCAAAACCAACAAGTGGGCAGAGGATTCACTACAACTATAGCAGTGGTAAGTACAATGTATTCCTGAGCAGCCTGGTGTCTTCTCTTAAATTCTGCCTTAGGAAAATGCCTCCTAATAAAGCCTGCTTGCTCCTCATATTTTAGTTGCATTTATCTGTGTACTGATTGTATTTGTCTATTTCCCAAATATTTTGGGAAATACTAAAGGTTGTTTTTTAGCAATGGGGTAAGGATGTGATTATCAAGTATAACATGAATTATTGAAGTAGGCTTGCATATGAAATGGTAACATTACAATATTTTTAAATTTGCTGCTAACACAGAATTTCAGTTATGCGTAGCCAAATTTTAATCTTCTTTTTAAAAGAACATGAAGAACTGATTTCTCTCTTGGTACGTGATGATACAACAAAAGAAAAACATTCCGTGTAACCATGTACAACTAAAAAACAGTTGAGAAGAGAAAATAGGTAATTGGACTTGATTATCACTTGGGAATACTCGGTGTTCCTTTAATAAGAACTTTCTGAAACAGGAAATTATTCAGCCATGTTTAATACTAATACATTGCTATTTACTTCATAATACTTAATCCTGCATGTTCCATATGCTATTCTCTAATAAATGAACATTTGAAAATACTTTGTCAAGACACAATGTAAGTTACACTAGTAGCATACACAGAACTATTGTAATAATTGATAATTCTCCTGTTAATTATTTTCCCAGCTGTTTCATAGTATTTCAATTATTCATTAGGTTTTTTTTCCTGTTAAAGTCTATTTCATTTAAGGTTTGGTCTGAGTGCTTCATGTTGTCTTGGACTTTAGTGAATATTTAGCCAAGAGTATCCTGGAGCATGTAAATCAGTTTGCTATTTGTGAGACACCACTAGTACAGACATTCAAATCAAGCATTCTTTTAAAAATAATTTTGTAGAAGTGGCTTTGCAGAAGTGATGTCAGTCAGATCTTTAAAATTGCTACCATCTAGAAACCGTCTGATTTTTAGCAGGAGACTTGCCAAAGAATTTACTCATCTATATCCCCCTAGTACTCATGAACTATTGCATTACCCCATAGCTGAAGCCTGAAATCCCTCGTAGATGTCACATCAAGCATCACTGTAGTGGGACTGCCCATTTGAGAGAGAATATAGAAGACAGGGCACAACGTGTTAACTTCTGCGTCTCTGAGAAAGACTGTAGTCTTTGTAAGGCTTTAGCAAAAAAACCCCAAACCACAGAACCTAATAGCGTTGCAACCTCTTTTGCATTCCCTCAGGCTTACTTTCATTCACATAAATAGGATTTCTGGCATCATATAGTAAATGAGACATCAGATAAGTAATAAATCTTTTTATGAGCTGAACAATATTCATCTTGCTAGCTGCTGTAAACACTTTTCCAAATGTTCTAGATAGGCAGACGTAATTGAAATAATTTTTTAAAAACCTCATTGAAATAACACCATAAGCCAATAAAAGCTACTTAACACTTTTAATTTCTCTTGCTTCTTGAATTGTCATTGAAAATAAGAAGCATTCAGAAGGTATAAAAATTCTTACACAATATTCTGATTC
The DNA here is from genome assembly GCF_036013445.1 of Caloenas nicobarica. NCBI lineage: Eukaryota > Metazoa > Chordata > Aves > Columbiformes > Columbidae > Caloenas > Caloenas nicobarica. Next base: position 5,928,886 of record NC_088253.1, on the reverse strand, counting down.
CTGTGTATATTAGGTATGGCCTAAGCATAATATTAGTTTTTTAAGTATTGACTCTGAAAAGTTAAAGTAAGAAAACACAGCAAAATTATGATGGATACAGAAAAATATTTTAGACTCTTAATACGATTGTGAAACTTTAATATATTTCAAGCTGTGATATTTGAAAATAGTATCATGCTTTGTAGAGACTGTAATTCATAAGACTTTCCAGTCTGGTAGTCCTGTATCGTATTACTTCTGCTAGTCAAGACCTGCCTTCAAAACTTTGATTTTTTTATTTGCTGCTTAAGTTTCAAATATAGAACTGTTTAAACTTTAGAATATCCTAATGAATCAATATCAAAAGGTGGGTTTGGTCTTAATTGCTTCAGGATTGTATTCTGCAGTATAATACTAATATGATTATTATTTGCAGAGTTTTGCTTAGATAATTGGTCATCTAATTTCTACTCGAGATTAGCTTTGCATAAAGGAGAAAAAAATCTAATGAGTCTGCTGTTTGATTAATGTCAGTTGGAAAGCCAGTAAGATAATAGTAATGAAATCTGCATGTGTGTTTACTATAGCTTTACTGCATCTCTTATTCATGTCTAATTAGATTGGAGTGTCTTGAATATTTGAGGTTAATTGAATATTTTCTTTAATAAAAATGAGATTTGCATGGATAGAAAGAAATTTACTTTGAGCTTAGATGGAAACTAATAGTCTTCCAGATTTTTGCATGGAAAAAATCAAGGTAAGTCCATAAGAAATCTAAAAAAATCATAGTTCTGATAAATAAAACATTTTACATTATTTATAACTGGAACAGCTTGACTGTTTTAAAAGCATCTTAACTGATACAGGAGGCTTCATAATAATTCATTGCTTGAAAAACGTTTGAAGTTTTTCCATACCTTTTCACATCATTTGCTGTCATTGCTTGGGATGTAAGATATCAGAGGATTAATGGAATCTTGTTGGAAAACTATACAGTAGAACTCCATGGATCTGGACATACAAGATCCTAAGAACTTCCCTTTTCACAAGTGGTTAGAGCATGTAAGTTGACATTAATTATTTTGACTGTGACTTTTTGACTAGGAGTGGTTAGAAGATCATCTTCTTTCTTCCAAGGTCTTGGAATAGGAGCTTGACTGGGAGGTTTATACGCGCCAGGGCTATACTGCATAACCGGTGAATTGATTTCCCATGACATCAAGTGCTCTTTCTGGTGATAGCTGTACTGACTGAGGAGAGGAGCTGTTGTGCTCATTAGTGGTGGAAAGAGGTGTTAGAATATCCAAGAATGCTTCCAAACACCACAGTCCCATCAATTCAAAGAAAAGTGGATTTGCCAGCTTGTGCTCACACCGTGACTCTGTCCTGTAACTTGGTAAAAAGGAAGGATTCTGGTTTTTTGATGGGATTTGTTTTGCTGTGGTTTGGTTTTGGTGCAAGGGTGTGGTACAGATCATAGTGGTACAGATCATAGTAGGCAACTAATTCATATTTTAACTAATGCAGATTAAAGTTGTGTGCCAGAAATTATTTCTTTCCAGTCATGTCATAATATGTGCTTTCAAGTCAATGTGATGGCAGTTTCACCGTGAGAAAAATATGGGGAACATTTTGCTCTGAGCAAACAAAACCCAGTCTCCCTCACATATAAATGCATGTGTTGATATTTGACTCTTAATTTCAGTAAAATAAACATTTTTCTTGTCACGGCTACAATTACAGAAATTACAAAGGTAAGGTTAGTTCGTAAATGTTGTTAACAAAAAGCATTCATCTTTTATTAGATATGAAAACTTAACTATGAAAATGCTGAGATGGCAAGAAAGTTACTAGAAAGTAAGACTGATAGACGGTCTGAAGTGTGTCCTTATTGCTGTATACAATGGTTCCCGAGAACAGGCAGCAGGAGAAGATTTATGAAATTTTGCAAAGATTTTATATGACATTTAATTGGAAAGCTCGCTCTCTCGAGTGAACAGGTGGTTACTTGAACAACTTGAAGTACCAAAACAAAAACAGACTGAAAGAGGAGGTGGGGGGGGAAAGATGATGAGGTTTATTTTTCTATTAAAAACAAACTTCTAAAGATCCATATCCTAACAGGTGGATTCCTCAGTATAGCTGAAACGAAAACATTAAGGCCTTGCATCAGAAAACGCTGTTACACTTCTTTACGTTTATTCCTTTTCTCCATTAAGGCTCAATGCTGTATGAGGCGTTTTTTTCTTCATCATTGTGGTGAAGCTGCTTCATCACATAATCATTGCATTTTGTTAGAAAGTGAACTATGAAAAAAATATGCTATGACAGAACCAGCTATGTTAATGCTTGGAACTGCAGTGATTTTTAACGAGGTTCCAGGGTCATTGTAATCTCCACATTTCAGTGCTTCTTTAGGACAAACTTTAGATGCAAACTGTCAAAGGTTAATTTCGAATGATTTTTGCAATTGATTGGATAGAAATATGAGATCTTCCATGCCTTGGAGCAATGTTGGAATTGTAAGTCCAAGCAGTACTAAGGGGTTATATGAAAGTATGTTGTTCATCAGGATCTGAAAATATTTTTTTGCTATGGTTAATCATTTTCCCCTTGAATGGAGTTCTTGTGCTCAATGTTCTACTTTCTAGTCTAAATTTTTCCATTGAGTGAAATGGATTTGAACTCTTTAGGTTTGTCAAGAATTTCTATTTAAAATTGTTTTAGATACAGAATTAGGAAACTTAGGAAATTCCATTTGGGATGCTCATGGGGAAGGGAGGAATCTGTTGATGTGGCAGCTCCTTTGAAGTTCTCTGACTGTCCATCTGTGTCCCTGCTGCCTCCCCGGCGCTTCCTGCAGTGGCCCCAGGAGCACTTGGCCATGAGAGCAGCACATGTGCAAAGTCGTCCACATGCCCAAAAGCAGAGCAGCTGACAGGAACAGCGTCTTGTAACCTGGCTGAGAAAGGAGGAGTGTTGTGGGTGGAAACTAAGAATTCCAAGACGGAGCACCAACGTTTTGCTTTCTGTTAGTAGAGATAAAAGGTGGTAAATTGTGGATTCCTTTGGCTGAATGATTCAGATACCAAATGTACTCACCGATTTCTTAAAGACAGGAATTTCTAATAGTTATTCTGCTGGCCAGGTAAGAGCTGAGGAGCAGCTTTGGAGAAAACCAGAGAACTGGTAGCTCTGGAAAAGTGGGCTTCCTAGAAGGGCTTTGGTAGAGAGGTGCCCCTCAATGATGACAACCAATGGTAAGACAAGGGGCAATGGGTGCAAACTGGAACACAGGAGGTTCCACTTGAATATGAGGAGAAACTTCTCAGTGAGGGTAACACTGGACCAGGCTGCACAGAGAGGTTGTGGAGTCTCCTTCTCTGCAGACTTTCCCACCCGCCTGGACACCTTCCTGTGTAACCTCATCTGGGTGTTCCTGCTCCGGCGGGGGGATTGGACTGGATGAGCTTTAGAGGTCCCTTCCAATCCCTGACATTCTGGGATTCTGTGAATTTGAGCCTTCTTATCGCTCTTGTGTACTCCTGTATTCTGATACTCTCCGCTCCTTGGTAGAATTTGTAATTTCTGTTTATACAAATAAGTTTGAGATAGTAGAAGAGATTACAAAATATGTGAAAGATTCTGTCAGTACGTAGGAAAAGGAAAACTTAATGTGACATGGAGAGTGAAAAAGAGCGTTTTTGAGTACACTGGTGGAGTAACCAGAAGGGAGTGAGGCACGTGAATATTAAAGATGGTGGAATTTAAAGACAGACAAATTTCTAGCTCCTCCTCCTTCCCTCAAAAACAAATGAAAAATGTTCCTTAGAGCTATGTTTGTTTCTCGGAGGGTAATAGTCATTCTAATACTGTCCTAGCAAAATTTTTTCAGGTGCATTTCTTTTTAAAAAAAAAAAAGGTAATTCCTTTAACACTGTTTTTCAGCGTTTGCATCCTTAATTTTTATAATATTTCACAGTGGTTTACTGATACTTGTAGGCTGATACCATTTGCAAGAAAGAAGCTGCTTTCTTAATATAAGATGCCCAAAAACTTCTGAAAGAACTTCCTAAAACTCTGTTTCTCCATTTATTGTTTATTTCCAAACTGAGGTTATTTTTCACTGTGGGTCATATTAATCGTACAAAAATTAAAAGCTGCTCCTTGTGTTTATATTTGAAATTAAACCAATAAAGGGCTTTCAGAGCACTCTCACACGCTCCCCAGGCCATGGATTTTCTCCAGTCCATTGGTCTAGATGTTTCTCTTACTGAAATATTGTGGCAGGAGAGGAGGATTAAATTACTGAGGCTGTCAAAAAGGACGAGCACTCTGCCATACATTATCATTATCACTGGCTTCCTCGGTGGAAGAAAATGCAGTAAATCTCTTCAAATACAAAGCAATAAAGACCACTGGCTTTTAAAATCCTGAGTGCTTTTGCTGCTAACAGCAGGTGACAGCTGTGTTGGCTGTGTAGTTGCTGCTCGGATCTTTTGTAACAGTGTGCACATGAACCTGCCGGTGACACCAGCAGATCATGTGGCCTTTCCAATTTGATTCTAACTTCGTTGCTTTTCCCTAGGAAAGACAAGGGGAAGAAATGGTTAGTTTTCTTGGTTCCTCATGCACTTTCTTGTCAAACAATTGATAACTAATGATACTAATTCCTGTTTGTTTTGCAGTGATACATGTGGATAAGGCAAATAATCGTGCAAGAAGAGAGTATCTCAAGTCTATGCTTCTAAAGCCAGATCTGCGTAGTGGCAGGTACATATTAGTGCTGAAAAACTCTATAGAAGGTCTTTGTAAATAATATTTATGGTTTGTCTTGTTGTTTGAGTTTGAGAAGGTATCCCTGAGAAATTAATACAGAACTAACTCATTAGAGAAAAATCTTGCTTTAGCTAGGAATGATACCTACATTGTGATGTGGCGGTTGATCCGCATTTCTTCCCTGGATAGGTTCGTGTGGCGTGGAATATTGCAGCCTCTCTTAATGTTATTTTAGTGCTGTGTATTGGTTTTATTTTTTTTAACAGCCTCATTTTGCAAAAGGAAGATTCTATCAGCATTCTATCAATAATGTATTTGAACAGCATATATGTACCTGATGGTAGAGTAATATATCTGTTGCTTTCTGAATTCAGAGTACTAAAAGGAGTGTAAAAGCTTCAGAAAGTGTTCCTTGGCCCTAGAATTCCAAAAACTTATCTATATATTGATGTAGCAGGCAGATATTACATGTATACATGTGAGAAAGAGTAGAAATTATGGCTGTCCAAGCTCATGATAATAAATTTGTTCTTATTCAGTTTTTTTGATTGAGATAGCATGTTCATTGCTTTGAGAGAATGAATGACATCCTTTGATTCTGTTTCCTCTTGAAGGTCAACCTTCATTAAAATGGAGCAATTATTAATGTAAAGATTCACTTAATTTGCAGAAACATAGAATAGCTGCTGATAGTATTTGAAGTGTAGGAGTAACTTTAAAATCTTTTAAATACATAATTGTTCACAAGTCACAGATTCACCCTGCAATAAGAGAGAGATTGATCTCCGTTCCATTTCCCTTCTAAAGCTGAGTTTCATGTCTTGGCCAGAAAACAGGTTTTACTGGAATGGAACAAGGAACACCATGAAATGATTACTTGTTGGGATGGAAATATCATACCAAAACATTCTTAGTTTTGGAGATTTAATTTAAAAAAAAAAAAGAGTCTTAATAAGCAAGCAGAAAGACTTATTTTACCGTATAGTTGGGAAAGCAGGTAACGTGTTTTACTAAAAATGTAATAATACTGAGGAGAAGAAATTATTTTTTTTCCTGAGGGGTAATTCAGCAAAGGAAAATAACTAGTGTGTGGACTGCAATTTCACCCATAAATACTTAGATATCTATACTAGATATTTAACAAACCTAAGGTTAAAAAAAAGGTAAAATAGCAGCTGCAAGCTTTTGCCCTGCCACAGAAGCATTATCCATCTTTTACATATGCTACCATGGTACTGTCCTCTGTGTTACTAGGTAGGTTGTTTTCTGCATTTACTGGTGTGTCTGGTCTGAGGGGAAATTTCACTTATGCATTGACTAAATAGCAAGGCAGGGAGTTCATCACTAGTCCAGTTCCCCACTTTATCTTAGCAAGAGGACCACCAAGAAACAAAATTTATGGAAAGATTCTGCCTCTACACCAAATGTTTTCAGCTCTTTGCGTTTTAAACCTGGCCTAGTTATATCTTCAACACGTGTTTTCTATCACCAGCCTTACAAACTAATATCAGAGCTTTTTCAGCTGAAATAGGACCTGAACTAAACTGATGCTTTAAAGCTCAGGAAACCAAATTATCAAGGATATAAATATCATTGAAAATTGCCTGCACATGGTTTAGCCTGACACTTTATTGGTGTTTGTGCTATGCCAGGTTATAGGATGGATAGTGTATTATGTATATTAAGTGATGTATTAAGTTCTCAGGTGAACTTTCTCCCTGTCACAGTAAATGCTATTAGAAATGATACTCATAATGATTTGGTTCATATTGGAATGTAAATAAATAGATACATCATGTGCTATTTTTGTCTTCCTAAAGGAGAGCCACTTCAATGAATGTACCTTAAAAAAGATAAACATTCTCAGGTGTTAAAAGAGATATTAATATAATACATAAAATTACTGCTAAGCCAAAGTTGCAACTATAGCCTAATCCTATAGTTGAAACAGGAGCAAACTTGGCCCTGAAAATGCATTTCACAGCTTTATACTCTACTTACAAAGAAATAAATGTAGATTGACATGGCATTTATATGGGAAAGTGTATTTATTTCATAGAGTCATTTAGGTTGGAAAAGACCTTTAAGGTCACACTGCCAAGTCCACCACTAACCCTTGTCCCTGAGAACCTCATCTCCACGTCTGTTCAGCCCCTCCAGGGATGCTGACGCCACCACTGCCCTGGGCAGCCTGTTCTCGGGGTTGACAACCTTTTCTGGGAAGAAATTTTTCCTAATATCCAATCTAAAATTTATTGGGAGTGGGGTTTGCTGTTCATTAAAAGATAAGATTTCAAAAAGAGTTGATTTTTCTCTTCTTTCAATTTCGTTTCTTGATACGGAATCACTGTGCTTATTAGAAATGTTGGGTTTGCTTCCGCATTTGGATAGATGGCTTTAATGGCAGAAAATGCAAGAATGTTCAGTATTTAAGAAAAGCAAGAAAATATGCTGCTAAATAGAATGGTGTAAAAACTAAAATATACAAGCATGAAGTAGTAGGAGACTAGAAGGCTGTTTGAAATCCTGTTTAGGTGAGTAGTTGTTGCACACCCCAAGGATAGCTCTTCTCTTTTGACAAGCATCTTTGTCTGTGTTTTCAGACAGACAATGTCTCTATTGTTAATATAGAAATTTTGTCAGAACACTTGCTGCTTCTTAGAGCTGTCTTGTTACATGGGTAGTCTTTTTGTTTCTTTTTCTGTATAATAGGGATTCAAATTACATTCCTTATTTATGGTAGGAGGCTATGTTTACTAACATTTGTAGAACTTTGGAGAAAAAAAAAAAATTATTATTTTATTATCTGAACCCCAGAGTTATTTACTTATGTTCGAGTCTTTAAATCAGTTAATAACAGGAGGCATTTCTGTCTGTCTGTCTAACTTACTGTGTCGTAGTTAGCTTTTATTTTTCAACCTGTTTGTGTTCCCGTGTTGCCTTTCAGCATTTTAAGAGTGTAGAAATTTGGGTTATATAGAGAAATGTACCTGATTTCTCATGCCAGGTAGTACCTGCAGCGCTTGCAGACCTGTGGTAGAGTATATGCTCTTCTGACAAGTGTCAAAAGCGACAGATGTGATGAATGGAGGAATCCATTCTTCTAACAGTCACCCTGCTGGGATAACAAGAATGAACAGGTTTATGCAGGAGATTCCTGACAGGTGCATCGTTTCATGGTAGGAAATGATTGTTACTTTGAGAAATTGACTGTATGAAGTCGTTGTTCTCCAAAGTAACAAAACCTGTGCGTCCATGTTGTGGGAATATAGAGCACGTATATGGTGTTAGCTTCACATTAATATGCTAAATTACCACATGAAGTTTTCTCCTTGTTGCTTAAAAATGACTGATCTCTGGAATAAAGAGTTAGAATCAAATCTGCCTACATGACAGCTTTGTCCAAGCACTCTAAATTCTCTGCTGGTGATAAGACCTTTAAATCTTCTCATAACAACAATAAATATTTGTCCAGGTTCTTCTGCTTCATTTTAAAGCACATTTTCAGCTTAAGGCAATCGTTATCTTTTTCTTTCCTTTTGGCCCGTGATTACCAGGCAAGTTTCATTTAGTTCTCTAGTCTCTCCTGCAGTGGCTAGCAAATATCTTCCCACATAGTACTTTGAACAGGATGTGAAGATTTCTTCTTATTCTGTCAGCAGCCATGGGATTCCTGCAAGGGGTGAGCACTGATACCTCGTGTTACAGAAATGTGGAAATGAGCTAGAGAGAAAGTCTAGGTTCCTACAGAGAGATACAGGAGAGGAACACTATATATAGCTTTATGTAAGAGATCCTAGTGGGAATTTGATATTTCAGCTTCCATCAAAGTTTCTTAGGGCAGCATTAAGGTAAGACGGGACACCAGCTGCACATTGCGTGCTCTGTGCTGAAGCAGCGCAAGGACTCTATTCACATGCAGTATGTTCCAAGGCAAGGTAAACTGTGTCTTTTTAGCCAGTTCAACCTGAAAACGAAACACTTGCCATTTTTGGCAAATGAAGAAAACAAGTTAAAGCATATTGAATGTAATATTTAAATATTTTCTACACGTAAAGCACTTGAAATATTTTAATAAATACAGAAGTCCAACTGATTGTGGTACCATTCTTGCAGTCTACTGGTTGGAGTATTGTCATGGGACCCAGAGTTCAAGCTCCTCCTTCCTGATTAGCAGCAAAGATTTAATCCAATATTAGGATCCTTTAGGCATGTTGGAACCGTGAGGTGTTAGAGGTGCAGTTCTTTTGTTCTGAACAGCTTGCTGTATTCATGTCAAACACTTGCATATGATTTGAACCACAAGGAGGACCAGTAAGAGCAACTCTTTGCTTTGGCTGTAAGGAATTGTCCCAGGTGTTACTAGGCCTGCTTTTAGTTCATGCTTTAATGAAAATTTTAGTAGTAGTTGGTACCCTTAAGTGATAAAAATTAATGCAGCACTAATCTCTTCTGTCAGTGTCTTAGCTGCTAAACTTGTTTCTCCTGTTAATTTTGTTAAACATTGACACTGAATCACAACAAAACAGATCTGTTCCCAATACCCAGCAGTTTTATAAGTTATTTATCTTGCACATCCAAGTATTTATTTCTTTTTGATTGAGTTTGGCAGTTTTGCTGCTGCTTAACTCTGTGCCACAATCTTAAGTTAGATCCATTACACTCAATCAAGCCACCCGCTCTTGGAAATAGCTGTGATATTTTTCCTTTTTTGCCTCCAGAGATTTTTTTTTTTTAGCAGCATATTTTCAGTAGGTGTCCGGTTTTAGTTACAGACAAATGTTTATGTATATATTTTCTACAATAAATATTTGTTAGTAAGGGCCAAGCACAAAAATAGACTTATAAAAACATACTGCAGTTGTTGCTATGTTTAACATCTTTTAGAAAGGTTTTATTATGTTTTGTCTAAGATACCCTTTCATGTAGACTTGGATTTTACACAACTTGATTCTTACTCATTTGGAATTATGCTTATTGTAACATTTTTAGGCTGTAAAGCTCACAAGTATTCACAGTTTAAACAATATTGCTAAGTCATACCAAAGAGCACTTAGCTCTGAATTCCTGTCATTTTGTCGTCTCTGTGTTTTTGGCCCCAGCACAAGCCACTAACTCGAGTCAGCTCCAGCACAATACTGGAATTATGTGCTTAAAAGAAAAGCCATACTTGGATGCAATGAGTAATTTAAGTTCACAGAAGAAATGCAAATATTTTGTATAGTTCTTGGGCTTGGATGTCTGGGATGGACAAACAGCCTGCGTTTAGACAGCACAGTAAACACCCAAAGGCCTTTGTATCCAGGCTGTACTCAGGGGTAGTTTTCTTATGTGTAAACCAGCAACAGATTAATGAAGATGAAAGACGAGATGTATTGCTCAGAGAGAACAAGCACAGGACAAATTTCTGTGTAAGGTCCAATTTCAAATAATGAGTACACAAGACAACATTAGAAAGATACTGTTTGGAGAGAACTGCCCTGAAGTTCCTGTTCTTTTTGTGGAATGTGTTCTTGGCTAGAATATGCTCTTCAATTATCTAAATGAGCTGTGAAAATTCTCAATAACTTCCAGCTAAATATTTTACGGTTGGTGTTTGGAAATACTTGCTTCATTGAATGTGGCTAGTATTTCTGATATCAGGAAAGCGTTTGATATGGTTTGTCTTGCTCATTTATCTCACATCTCCCACACCACTCACTGTGAAGCCAAGAAAATACACCGCTTAAAATTTACTAAGGCCAGAACTAAATTATCGAGTGGTGCAGAACAGAGAATCTCTACTGTGAAGCAGTTGTTGCTAATGGTCTGATATTCACTGTACATAGATTTTTAGGATGATTTGGAGAATCCAGAGTACTAGTTGATCCTATTGACTGAATATCTGTTGCAATGGGACAGGTTCTCCTGGGGCACATGTTCAGTTTAGTTTAGTCCAGCCAGCCAGGAATCCAATTAATATGTTCCAAGACTACTATGCAAATAAAGCACCAGAACTGGGGGCAACTGAAAAGTTTTACTTCATAAGTATGTTCCACATCAAAGCTGAAATAATCATACATGGATCTTATGTGGCCTGACTAAATTAAAGTGATCGAACTTTTAGAAGAAGTTTATGGTATTTAAAGGTTTTAAACAACAAAACATAACTATATTCAATCTAAACCTTCCCTGTGTGGATGAGGTTCTTGGGAACATGGTTTAGAGGTGGACTTGGCAGTGCTAGCTTAATGGTTGGACTTGATGATCTTAAAGGTCTTTTCCAACCAAAACAGTTCTGTGATTTTATTGCTTGTGATATTATTGCTTAAGAATTGTTTTTATTTCTTCACATCAAACAATTTGTATGGTATAGTCAAGAAAGTAAAAAAAATATATATATATACACCCCAGCTGTTTTGAGATATTTTATATAAATGAGTTTACCTATAAAAGCTTCAAAGTACATAGATACAATCTTAATTTTTACCAATTGAAGGTAAATCAAAAGAAATGAAGTGATTTGAAGAGTTCGTTCAGCAGCTGAACTAAACAAACTTAGCATTTTCAAATGTGAAAAAGTCTTTAATCCTTAGATTATGTTGCCTGCCACTGGCCTATGAACAAGAATTGTGCCACAGGGTGGTGGGGAGGGGGGAGAAAAATGAAGAAGATCCGTAAGTCTTAAGAACTGTGGTTACAACCTCTCTGTCCTTCCTGATTTAGAAGAAAGGGTCTCGGGCTATTCTTGTTATGGAAAACGTTGAATATGATAAAGAGTTTTGGTTTATGCTTAACTGGTAAAACAGAGCATGGGTTTTGCCTTATTTTCTGTTTACGTTAATTTTCCACCCTTTTAGATGGTAAAATATCTTTTTTTTTAATGCTCAGCCTACGATTTACAGTGGTCAGTGATCCCCCAGAAGATGAACAGGATCTTGAATGTGAAGATATTGGTTTTGCTTATGTCAGTTTGAGGGACATATTCCAGAAGCAAAGAGATGTCATTGAGCAAGATATTGATGGTAAGTTTCAGAGATTACTGTCTTGTAACCTTTTGTAACCTAAAAATTATTTGTTGAATTTCTGCTTTGTTCTGCAAGCTTTACTGTGCAAGTAATTGTTTGACATTGTTTCAACAATACATTATTTAATATTAATTAATGGCAAAAGCCTTTAAGATCTGTGTACTATTGTTATCCCTTCAAATCTGTTTAAAAACAATCCAAACCAAACAGCATTCCCCACTTAAAGTAATTAGTTTATAAAACCCAAGAACTTTCAGGACGTGTCCACTTAATATAATTCTTTAGTTTGTACAACATGCTTCATTCTAGTAAGACTATAAATAGATATTTTGTTATTAAAATTTATGTCTGTAATTTTGTATCGCTAATGTCCATGTCTTGTTTGAAGTTATGTTATATCCCCAAGAGCACCCCAAGCTTGTGTCCTCCCTATGAAACCTGTATGTGAGATGATAGGAGAGATTGCTGGCTTTGTTAGGTACCAGTTGAGAGTAGCATCCTTCTGTCACAGCCCGTGATCGGGCTCATGAGGGAAAGGCAGCATGAGCAGGAGCGGTGGAATCTTCCATTTCCTTGCTCTTACGGCAGCATTTTTATAACATCAATAAGACTCAAGAAGGTTCTCGGTCCTTTCATAGATGGTGAAGGAAAACTTTCTCCTTGTGTAGACTTCCCTGTTCCCCATGGTAGTAGTGGTTATCAGTGGCGCATTTTTTTGTCCTTACCTGTTCCTCGCCATCCTCCTTCCCCATCGTGGTAAAGATCAGTGAAGAAGCGAGAGTGAATCTGCTATGAAATAGTTACTCTCCGGTAAAGGTAAGTGAACCTGCTTGGTTACTGGACACAGTGTGCCCGCGCTTGCTAGGCACAACAGCGAGAATTCTATTTAGCCCTGTAAGGATGCCGAGCTAATGTGACGTTGCTTCTTCTGCTGTGTCTGATTACCTTACCCTGAGTGGCGGGGAGCTGAGAAGTGAGGGAAAGAAATGGGCTTTCTTATCCATTTCCGTTATCATGCATGATTTGCATCCATGCTGTAGCTAAAATACTCAAAGTATGCATCAAAGTTCCAGGAATACGATAAGGAAAATTCTAAGAATCATCACATTTCCATAGCCTGGACAAATAATATACAAATTTGATGCGCTTCTTACTGTGGCTGAACCACTTAATCCTTTCTCCACCAGTAATTTTTCTCCAAGTAGTTGCACATCTCCAAAAAGGTATTTCACAGTTTCTCACTGGAAAATTATTTTTGTTCGGGAGTCTATGGCCATAATTCCTAGTGTCATAATTCCCGTTTGGTAAGATCTGTTAGTGATATAAATATGATTTCATACCCATGAAAGTCACCTTTCAAAAAACTCTTAAAACTCTTAGTTGTCATCGTGATAATTATTACATTATGACAGGAAGGACTGTTTATTGTTACTAGCTGTTGTTCTGTCAAAAGGTAATCGTTACTATGTAATGACAATTGCTTCAATGCTGCGAGGAGTATTTCTTCCCCTAATCATACGACATTTGAAGTAATTTTTACTTTATGTACATTTTATCTATGAAAGTGACAGTAATAGATATAAATACTTTTATTCCTGTCCACACTTCTCCACTTCCTTGAAGATGCTGTACAGTTTAGATTTTTTTATTGCATCCATATCCATATTTTCTGAAAATTTAGAACTTTCAGAGAATTGAAATTATTTTACATTAATGCATGTCATACCATGGCAAAAGTAGAATATATCAGTATATTTTCTTTGAAGTCATTGTAAAAGCATCTGTTCTTCAGATCTGGACACAGACTTAACGACACAATAAACAATTCCTAAATAATATTGAACCTACCATATGAAGATCTGATAATTCTTAAGTGAGATACTACAAATTTCATTCTGTTTGAGGACTGCAAGCGTGTGTCTCTTTTGTATCTTGTTCCTTTCATTGCTGCTTGTGTGCCAGTGGCCTACGTGAAAATTGAAGTAATTAAGGGAATGGCTAAGCGAGAGGCTGGATAAAAAAGTGTATAGACAAGACACACAACAAAATGTCTCAGAGATAATATGACGATATTCAAACTGAGAAAACAGAATTAGTGTTATCTTTTGGTGTCATTAATTATGGTTATCCTGCTGTTCTTATAAGTAAAAAGAATAATGTCCCCTGAAGTCTGCACTTCACTATTTTACGACATACAGAAGCCTAGAATTGAAATAATTTTGCATTGCACCAACTGGAAAAAAAAATTTACTATTGAAATACTAGTAACTGTCCAGGCCGATTTGGACCAGTCGGACACGCAGTGTAGAAAGTGCATTAATCGGTATATTGTTTACTTTGAAGTATTAATAAGTATGCGTATGTGTCTTTAATAGAGTTTGGAACATCTATACTTATGTGTTGTGAAAAATAATTAATTTATATAGGCAATTATCCTGCAGATAGTTTCTTTCGAAGTTAATTCCAACTGTAATACTTTTATTGATGTACATTCCAGTTCTTATAGTGCTCAGTTTCCAGTAGGCTGAGTGCCTGAACTAGAAGATTTCTTGTTTATTTATTTACTTTTCTCTTTTGTTAGCATATGCCAGGTGCCTTTTAATCTGTCCAAACGCTGAGGAAAATGATCAGAACAAAACCTAAACCTTAAGTGAAATCGCTAACGCTGTTTTTCTGCTGTTTTCTTTCTAGTTTTCGATGCTCAGGATGATAGTGCGGTAATTGGGAAGCTCCAAGTCACAGTGGAAGCTCTCCACGTGCTGCGCTCCGTCGACAAGGAGCGGGAGGATGACTCAGAGGCATGAAAGGGAAGTTCGCCCACAGAAGTTCCTTCTCTCACTGTAAATACATGCTTGATAGCGCTTCAAGATGAGATATGTGTAATTCTTATGGTATATTTAATGTATAATTAATAGGAAAAGGATGCTTGATTTGTAGTTGTAAAGTTTTGTATACTTTTCAGTCTGTTTGTTTTGATATTTTCCCCCTAAGGCTAAGAATCTCTCCACAATGGACAACATCTTCTAAATAATTAATACCTACATGATTGAATGATGTGCTTTATTTGCATTTTCAAGACTTTTTCCTACATAAAACAGTAATAAAAATGCAAGTCAAATTTTTAATTTTTAATAAAAAACCGTACGCCTTAGAAAACTGATTAAAAATACTTTTATGTTATCCCTAATCACCCCACTAAATGGAATGCCTGTGATTAGCCTCATTAAGAATTTTATACTGTGAAGATTTTATTAAAAGCAATATATGAAAATTACTTGGATTAATGTGTTAATCTGCCTCTTTAAAATGCTAATATCCATTTTATGCACATTAAATCTCAGTATGTGTTTTCTTTGATGCATGCAGTTCCTATCAATTAAATATAAAAAATGAGACTAGTTGCAGGACTTATTAAATTACTGCAACCTTTTTTTAAATAACTTTAACCCTTCTCCTAACATTCTAATCAGCTGTTTATGATTATCATGATTTGAGGTAGGGGGAGGGCAGGCACAATCATTTTTCTGTACAGTAAAAGGTTTACTTTCAGCCAACATCTGTCAAAACACAAAAAGGAGCCATACGGTATCAGATTTTGTTTCACCTAGTTTGCGCTCTAGGGACAGGCGACTGTGTTTTCATTTGTTTTTTGTCACTTTCAGAACTTAGATGAAACATATACAGCAAATTGTTGTATCTGAATAACCAGCGTCTAGCTCGGAAAGTTAATTTTCCAGTTTTTAACCAATGTCAGTGAAGGATTTAATTGATATTTTTAGTGGAGCTGTGAATCAATGCTGCAAACGGATTGTCTCTTGAGAACAAGGATATAATACATTTCATTTTTTAATTTACTTTTTTATTTGTCGTTTTCTTCAAAGGATTTTATAGGCTGTGGATTTCCACTGTTTGCAAACAGGCTATGTTTCTTCATAAGCATATGTAAAGTATTCAGAGAGATAAGTAATTTATTAAAATCTACCTAATTTGCCGTGATATATTAAATCTCTGCTTCAGTGATCACAGACCATTTCATTTAGAGAATTAGGCATTCCCTCTTTGTGTGATTAAAGCTCTGGAAAATGAGTTCTTTGCTCCTATTTGTGAACATTCAAAGCCTGCTAATGGCAAGAAGATGGAATAGATTATGAGACAATTCATTACAGTTCAACAGAAAAAAAAACCCAGCTATAATGCAAAAATGCAAGTATGAATATCTGCATATAGTTTGAACCATCTGTGCTCTAATGGCTTCAATAATGGCTCTTCGTCTTCAGTAGGCTTTGAAATGACATCCATACAATATTAATTTGTTGATGTACATTATGAGGCCAATGGAATGAATATATTCTGACCACAGAAGTCTCTGAATTCCAGCATGAACCGAGGGTTGACTCCATTTTAGGACGCACCGTCTCCAGTAGTTGTTCTCCTCCAGACTTTGCCAGTCCTCGCAGTCCTGCCAGTCCTTCATTCCTCTGGAACTCTGTGCAGACCACAGACAGCTGCGTTCCTAAACCCCTCCATTCTTCACTTAATGGCAAGATGTCTGTTGTCGTTTGGGCTGGTGCTTAGTTCATCGTTTTGGCCCCCATTTCTAGCTTTTTTTGGCTCTGTGCATCTATATTGTCAGTAAGACTGTTATTATACATTACAATAATTTGAAACAGCTAGATTCAACACTGAGATTAACTGAGTGGCTTTTTAGAAATTTAGTTGTGGTATTCTGGCAGGAGGTTCTTATTATTCTACTAATACTTTGCAAACCAAACTAAATATCCTGCACATAAACAAAGAAGCAAATTGCATTGAGTTTTTTTTGTGTGACTGTTTACTGACTTGCAGGAGAGCTATGTAACTGGTGCTTGTTTTCTTCTGAAATAAACCACGTGGTAAAATTAGAAAATCAGTGATGTTCATCTCACTTAAACGTTTACAGTAACACCCTTAGCACTTAATCTTCACCATCTGAAGTTGAAAACTTAGAAACCAAGCATTCATCTATTCATTAAACACAGACCTCTTCGGTAAGTTACTGCAAAATATTCCAGTTGACATTTGGTTACATCGTGTTAACTGTTCTCAGTGACTCCAACATTAACGTGGATAATTTGCCTCAGGTTCCTAAAGCTATTTGTTTGTAAGGCTATTACTCAGGTTTGGATTAAAAACAAGGAAACAAACAAAAAAACCCCCAAACAACAAAAACCAACCAACCAAACAAACCCAACACCTTGATTTCTCTTCATATTTATTACTAAGATATGATATTCAGTGAGGATTTTTCCAACAGATGGATTGTATTTTCTTCTGCAACATAAACATATGAACATACTAGGAAGTTTTGTTCTTGCATTAAGTAGGCTGTATTTCCAACATGCTCTTAAATCTCAAGTCTAAGTACTGCACTGTGCAGGCAAAGTCGAAAATGTAATCTAGCACTATTTTGTCCTGATTTTAGCTCTGAATAGCTCGAAGAAAACCTAAGGCAAAAAGTATCCTTTTTTGTGTGTGCAATATGTTACTAAACACATTCCTTTTTGCATTTAAAAAAAAAAGGAACCTTATTAATGCTGGGTACTACCATGTTTTGAAATGTTACTTTCATTTAAATTAATTTTTTTGGAATAGATAATTTTTTCTCTATGGCGTAAATTGAGTGCAATAATAGTCCTGCATAAGGTGAATTGCGCGGGCTCAGATGATCAATTTTGTTATTTTATGTCTTTTCCCATTAATTGTTACATCTTATAGCTCTGTTGTGATATCTTCTTGTGTAATATAATAGCTGATATTCTCCAGGTGTCTCAGGTATGTTTGTCAAGATGGAAACTTAGGTTCAGCTCAAAAAAAATTAATTTATTTATTAAACGTTGCTGTTAACCTGTTATAACCTCAGCCTAGGGATGGAAATTATAAGAGCAAATACATCATGAACCAAGGTAATATCCATGTGAACTTGATCGTTTTGTTGTACACTAAGTCTCAGCTTATCTCATTATAGGCTTATAAGAGTAGATATCACATGACAAAAAATTGTAATAACTTGCCTCACAGAACTTGTACAATTGAAGATCAGTATTTATGTTAATAGTAGTATTGGTTTAAAATGCTTTTTATTATTTAAAGGTATAAGAAGACATTATGATAACTGAAGGAGTCACCAAAGATATCAAGACTTAATATTAGCTGTTAAATTTCATTTTCTTGTTTTGTATTAGAACTGAGAAATAAATTCAAATACAGACTTAAAACTGTGCAACAAACTTTATTGCACGTTTTGGAGCCAGAGAAGTGTTTTCTATTGCAGTTAGACAGGTCTTTTTGCAGGTAGTGATAATGATTTATCCATCAGTTTTTCCAGATACTCCACAAGTGACTTCCTTAACATTACTGTCTGATACAGGTCTTGGTAATTGGACTAGATCCCAGTCCTGCAACTAATAATGAATTGAATGCATTATATTGCCTGTATGAAAATAATTGCAGAACGTAAGTTCAAGTTGATACTTTTGTATGCATGTGATAAAAATTTGCTTTTGGCACAGTATGCTACAGGTGTACTGCTGTGTGCTTTTTATTAGTTCCTTTCTGGTATTGATGACAAATTTTAATTCTCTTTGCATCTATTAAAGCGGGATGAGGTCACTTTTGAAGAACTTGATTTCATCAGAATAATTTATCAAGGGAAGAATTCGACCTCTGTTTTATTTTTTATTATAGTATAATCTTAATATTCACAGGACATGACCTTGAAAGTCACCTTAACATAGAGACTTCGGACTTCATTCATAAGCACCAGACTCCTTCTAAATTTGTGCATCTGTGGGCTTTAGACGTATTTAAAAGCTTTTCTTATTCTGAAGTCCTTGCTGAATTAGTCAAATTTCCATCCAGTTTTGTGAAACAATTGACAAAAAATAGCTATGTTATTGTTAACAGTGCGGCTTGCTCAGGTAATTTTTCTATATATTTCAGTAGTAAAATGTTTTCCAATTTACTGTGGTTTATTGCCAGTTTAGTTATATTAGGCTTAGATTACTTTAAGAGTAAGAAAACAAGCAGATAAATCAAACAAGACCAGGTTCCCATTGAAACTATACTCTTAATGACTTTCATTCGTGAATACTTAACACATTTTAGATATACAAAGAAACTGTATTCCCTGAGCTGTGAGAAACAGGGATATAAAACCTGGTACCTCTGTCCACACCCATTCTCTGTATCAAAATATTCCTTATTTCAGTAGTCCAACATTAATAGCTGCAACAGTGCAGGACACGTCTTGCACATGATCTAGCAATGACTTAACATTTTTGTGGATTTGGAAAATAATATATTTTCTATTTAGACAAACTGTCATTCTTGTTGAATGCAAAATTATTTCCTTGTGCATGAAAGCTGCAAGAGCTGAACTTGCCCTGAAAAACTATTGGAAAAATGTGGTCCTTCTGCTACCAAAAAATTAAAATCAATAAAGTGCAGTTTCTTTTGCTTGAAGAACTATCATGCAACGACTGACTATTCTGATTACGTACTCATAAGTATAAATAGCTACAGTTGCTGATAGCATTTGACTTAAATAATAACGAAAAATCAAAAGTGTATTACCATATACAGGGCAATTTTCCCAGAGAAATGAAAGGAGGAAACTCCAAACAGCATCTGACTCCAAACACACAGTACACTAATAGTAAATAAAACACAGCAAACTTAAGAAGAGAACATACAGAAAGTCTTTCTACATTTTGGAAACTTTCTTTAAGCTTCTCTCCTCTGTAATAAGCGTTTATTGCTGTATACCCAAACCAGACCCATTTGGAAACTTTCCAATAGGTTGGTAATATCAATGGTATAATTTACATCTTAGATGAAATACATAAAATTTGAACTGTTTATAAAGCAATATCAGTTGTGTATCAGCATGCAGTAAATATAACCTGAGCAAGAATACGTGTGGGGTTTCTGTAGCCTATCTATATTTAAGTCAAACAAGTTAGTGTAACTTGTAATTTATTTTAGAATGGAATTTACAGTTATCTGCCCAGAGTAACAGAGCTTTTCACCAAAGTTTGTGAGAATAACGAGAGATTACATTTCCACCCACAAATCAGACAAATAGGACAGGGGCCTGTAACAGAGCCCCTGTGCAGCTATCACTGGATCCGACAGCAGCAAACGTGTTGTGGGAAGCGCTGGTTGCTGTAGCTGTGTTAAATACCTCTTTTTGAGTTGGCCTGTTCAGGGAGCGCACAGAAGTTGACTGTTTTGAAGTCTGTAGGGTGCAAGACTTGCTATTTCTCCATTTTCATTGCTCCCTGGGGAACAGTCTCCCTAGAGCAGGTAAGTGGAAGGAAGACTTTTCTACTAAAGGTGAGGGTTGTTTTTAAATCAATGTGTAGTAAAGCTTTGGGAAAAATTGACAAGAACTCCTTAGATGCTATAAATCAAAATACTTTTTGTGTTTGACTTGCACTTCAATAAGTGGGAAGTTCCCATCCTATCAGGCCCATGACCTTAATTTTTGCACCTGGTTGGTTGTAAACTTTAATGAACTTCGGGCAAGTTGACAGAAAAAAACCAGAGCACAGAAGGATGTAGAGCTTAAGCTCTTGGGATACAGACTTCATTTATTGTTAAGAGAGCAGTGACCTGGGTATTTCCATATTGTAACTGTGGATATTGTCTGTTAGAATTTCTTTCTTGTTGCACTCTCAGTGGACTTCAGATATCTTCTTTGTAACCAGAGAGCTCTGCCTCCAAAATCCTGGGATCACAGAAGGGTTGAGGCTGGAGGACCTCTGGAGGTCACCTCGTCCAGCCTCACCATGTCCCCAAAAGTTTCCTCCAAGCAGAAGGAATCCTTGAAAAGGTGCCAAATAAAAGCATTTGGGATATTGGTGAAATAGAGGCTTTTATTGAAATGAGACATGAAATTGGACACGAGGGAAATTTTTCACGATGAGAACAACCAGCCATTGGAATAATCTCCCCAGGGAAGTGGTGGATTCCCCAACATTGGACACTTTTCAAGACTCAGCTGGACCAAGTGCTGGGACAGCTTGTCTAGACCGTGCTTTTGCCAAGAAAGGTTGAACCAGGTGATCTTTGTGGTCCCTTCCAACCTGGTATTCTATGATTCTGTGAATTAATTAGCCTTTTCTGGAAGCTTCCCTTCTATCTTTATGCATGCCATGTGAGGAAATGAGGCTTTAGAATGGAGAAGAAACGTAACTCCTTGTGACTGTTCTGTTGTATTTAAGCTGATTGTGCACATCAATGCCCATCACCTGGGAGAAAACAGCAGTGTTTCAGAAACCGTCCAGCTTCCCCGCAGGCTGTGAAGTGCAGCCCCCCTGGAGCTGAGGCAGGGTCACCACTGCGTGGTGCTGCCCTCACCATCTCAGCCCAGGAGACGGCGGGAAGGAGTCTGGCTGCTGGTGTAGCAGGTGGCGAGGAAAAAGTGTAGGTAGGACCTGTGAGATTTGGGAGTTATGTCTACCTAGAGTAAGTTAAGTGGCTGTGAAGGATGTGGTAATTTTTTAATGTGCCCGAGGAATACGGGCTCCTTGGGTGTGCTGTGAGGAAACGGAGGGAAAAGGTGGGTCTGAGGTAGTCACGCAGGAGACATCCTGGGAGACGAGGAAGGAGGAGAAATAGCATGAGGAAATGAAAAAGAAAATGGGAAAAGAAGTAAGCACAGTAAAGAAGTTGGTGTCCTGTACAATGTGAGTTTCTTAGTGAACTTCTCCTCAGCAGGTGTGTGCGGGGCTGGTGTCGGAGCAGAGCAGAGGGAGGGCTGCAGGTGTGGCTGAGGGACAGGGGATGGCGTGACCCTGCTTTTGTCTTTGTTCATTTGCCTTCTTTAGTATTGAGCCTGTTCTCTTGAAGCTTTGCATTAAGAAAAAGGAGGTTTCCGTAAACTTCTGTGGGTGTTTTTTTGCCTTTGGGGCACACTTAACCAGGGTATTAACAGAAACGAGTCTGTCACATATAGGTTATTTTATACCACGGGAAGAGAAAGGACACAACTGAACTTCACAGTCCATTTGGCTGTCCCTCCAGGATGACCCTCAGCCTGAGGAACCATATTTCCTACTGTCCATTTGCAATCAAACCCTGCATACGAGTGAGGACGCAAATGAACTGGAAGCTCAGTCCTGGCACGTCAACTCACCAAAGGGCATTCAGAGGGAAAATCACCAGGGAGCAGGTATCAACTGTTGGGTTTCACCTGGAGTTCAGTCCTGTTAAAACACGGTAATAAAACAGCCAAATGCTTCTCAGCCATAGGTTAAAAGACAAAAAAACCCACCAAACAACAAAAAAATCCCACGCAGTAATTTGTATAACAGCACAGATTACAGGATCATGAGGTAATCTCAAGTAATCTCTTGTGGTAAAATGTCTGCTCTGCTCTTTTTCTATGCTTTTTATGATTAATTTTGTTTGTAAAGCAGTACTGTTGATAGCAGTTACACATGTGCATTAACATCAAAAAGTAAGTTCATTTCAGGAACTGCTGGAGGGTGGATGTTTTTCACATCTTGAAATCCTTGTTTATGTTATGCTCTGTCTATTAAGTAAAATACAGTTTGAGTGACTAACTGAAACTGGAGATTTGTATTTTAAGGTGGGGTTATGTTTAGAGAAATAATTGTTAGCCACATCACTGAGAAACAAATACATAGTGCATTTTCTTTGGGTTTAAAGCCAGATGAGACATTCAGGATAACTTATTGTGACCCCCTAATAAGGGGTTGCATTTAGTTGCCTACCTGAGTTATTGAAGGATCTCAGGACACTTTAGAAGACACGTCTGCAGCCCATTTCTCGCTTTGTTACTGCAGTTTGACATCCAGTGTGTTTCACTCTCACGTTTGAAGCTTAAATATTCCATGACGTTTTGTATGATTTGGTTCCCAGTATTTGAAATCCTTTGCTTGAAATCTTGGTTCTGCTTAAATCTGCTAAAAACCCACCCTAGGCCTGACCACTTCATTCTATGGATGTAAGACCAGCCATGGTTTTATGGGTTTATTACAAGTATCACTATTCTACTTGATTAGGTTTGGTGTGAAAATACTTTTGATGCTACCCTACTTCTTTACTTTCAACAATCTGAAAACTTTTAAAATGAAATATAGATTTCAAAGGGGAATCAGTTAGTTGCATATTAAATTCCATAACTAATATAATCTTTTAACCCACAAATCATAGTTGTATAATAGGGTTAAGTACACTTGGAAAAAATACTACTTTGTCTGACTGATTTTATTCTTTGATGCCATGCCTGTTTTTAACATTTGCTGTCAGGGGAAATTCGTGGCAAAACTTTTCTTTTTCAAGTGATACAAAATTTGACACAAAATAGAGAACACCAATTTATTCTTAAATATGGATTTATTGTTAAACATAGTCTAATTATGCATGTAAATATCATTAATATTTTGCTATTTACATCAACTTTTGTATTAGTCCTTGCTCTGGTTTTTAGGGTGTTAAATTATTGCTTATATGAATTGCTTATTCAAGGAAGAATTATTTATCAAAAAGTGCAGAAAAATAATCTTTTTGAGATTGGTTTCTCACAAATCGTGTGACAGCAGACTAAAGGAATATAATTGTTCTCCTCTTTAGTTTTTCAACAGCATTGAGATCACAGTTTATTTTAGCTTGCAGCATTTTTCTAGTATATGAACAAGATGTTTCCTCAGCACACTGTCTGGAGTACAAAATGGGAGTTTAAAAGTGAAACATTCCATTTTACAAAATTTATATAGACCACAAAATAAAGTTAGGTGAGTACTGAAAGTACCCACTTCATGTCATTGGATAGGCCATCAAAATGAGCAAAGTGTGACTTGTGGGTGAAAGTTGCCCCCTACTGTCTGATGTGACATTTACTCACAGAACAGTAATTCACAAAATTTGAGATTAGTTTCTCTACTGTTTCTTTAAATAACATATTTTACTTTTAAATTTTTGAATTTCATATGGACGTATGGTACATAAAAGGTCAGTTGTTGCAGGAAGAAAATGAGCTCAAAGAGTACACCAGTGAAAGTCAACAGGTAGCACTCAACTGATTAAATACTAAAATTAAGTGATCTGTTTACTTTTATTTAGACCTGTACATGAGTGTGAAGCAGATTTGGCATTTAATATACATAAAAATTGGAGGAATTAAATTGAAATGACCTTATTGTTTTTCCTACTTGTTTATTGCAATGGAAATTTCGTTGGTTTCTATGCAGTGTGACTCTACTGTTTAATGCACACAATGTTAGATGAAAGGTGAAAAGCCAATTTAGGAGGAGAAAACAGAGACTGCAGGTACAAGGAGATAAATGCATAACTAAAAAGAAAATGTTAGTGAGATATTGATCGGTGTTTCACTCCATGTATAAGACTTTGAGGTAAAAAAAAAATAATGTGATTTTGAGGAAATCTGTATCCATGCTGGATGTTACAAACCTTTAAAGGAATTTAGTTTAAAATATTCCATTTCAGTGCCTAGTTAGTTGCTGCAGACTACCCCTTTCTGACTTCTTATTTCGATTATACAATAATCCTATGATATACCAACCACACATGGTTAATTTGAGTCATTTTTTTGTTTGTTCAAATTTTTGTGGGCATTTAGATATATGCAAGCTTTTAAAATACACCTTTTCAGAATCTTGTAAGTTACCTTTTTGTTTAGCCCTTAAATAGTAGTTCAGCTTAGCTACCTATGGTGGGCGCTTACTGAGAATTTGTCAGCAATGCAAGTTAGCAGTTCAAAATCATTACATGCATAAATAATGTAAAGGCTGAGGAGAAATTAATCACAAATGCCGAACCTTTGGGAAGCTTGTAAAGCATTGTCCTACTCACAATGTGTGTGTGTGTTCTCATTTATACTGCACAAACGGGACTTGAAAACAGCTAGAGTGGTAACAAAGCAATTGCCAATGTTTATGCTTTCACATTATGTCTGGCAAAACAATTTTCATGTAAAGACCTTAAATGATTCCATAATTAATTCCAAGCATAACATTTTAGCAGATGACAACTGATATCACATTGATATTGTTAAGATTTATTACTTTCTTATTACTAAGATTTAGATACCATTTCGGTGGATATTTTTATGAAATAAGTTTTTTCAAATCCAGTCTTTGATTCGCACCTTCCAGGGAGGAATCCTTAAAGCATTTTAGAACCTGTGTAGCAACATATAAATTATTTTGAAAAGAGAAAACCTAGGGGGAGAAAAACGCTTGGAGGCAGTTGGTGGAAGTTGAGGATATGTCAGTGGCAAAGCAGCGACACAACTGTGCAAGAACTGAGACTGCAGGGATAATGGTGTGGGTTTGAAGGCAACGCATTCTTGTCCTCTCGGTCCTAGTACCTGTTGCTCCTGTCTGCATTACTTATTTCTGTAAAAGTCCTGTTTCTCTTTTTGAGGGCTCATTGGCACTGTTGGGGGGGTATCAACCGGGAGTGGCAGATTCTCCTTGGATGTTGCTCTAAATGTGAAGCTTTCACACGCCTGCAGGGGACAACAGGACAAGTGTAAGGAACGGTAACCCAGGGGCATTTGCTAAATACTTAGAAACCTCCTGTGGCTCAGAAGTGCCCTGAGTGGAAAAAAGGTAGGGGGTGAGAGAATGTTAGGAGGATTTGCTACGTAGCCTTTCCCTGGTTTTGTTATTTAGGCACTCTGAACATTGCAGCAATCAGGGTAATCAGCTAGATGAACCTTTGATCTGACTCCACAGTATAAATTTTAAGTCATTTATATAGGAACATGAAATTAAACATTATATGTTAGCTTCTTGGGTTTTAGGCTTTCTACTTTGCTGCTCACAGAGCTCTTCAACAGTGTACTGTGTTCAGCATAGACCCACTTGGGACAACAATATAGCACATGCTTTTAAACTGGAAAAAAGGACAAAAAGCAATTGGGAACTGATATTATGAAAGCTGAAGCACAAGATAGGTCATGTATTCTAATTGCTCAGGTTATTTTTTCTTGAATTCCTTGCGTGCCAGAGGCTGTGAGCTGTACACAGTTTTAAGTTTGGGGTCACAGTGGAACTTAACTACTCTGTAACCCAGTAATCAAATTATCACTCTGTGGTTTGCTGACTTGCCACTATCTTTGTTCTTTCAGCCACTACTATCATTTCGAGAATTTAGGGTTTAGTACATATGCTTTGAAGTCGTTAGTATATGTGAAAATACATACTTGAACAAGCAACCACTGTGTTGCACAAGTTTGAACTTCCTCTCATCTGAACTGTGATGTGGTCCCAAAATGCTCAGTTCAACAAGGTTTCACTCTAACCCAAGCATATACTGTAAATTTATCTGCATCAAATTAAAAACAAAAAGAACAACATAGCAATTGTATTTGTAAGCATTCAGACAGGGTCAGACCAATTAAGAGATCAGTATTTCTGAAAGCATGTAGAATGATAAACCTAAAAAGCAAGCATCTGGCAATATTACAGATATCTTTCTCAGAAGAAGAAAAAAGAAAGAGTAAAGTATTTTAATCCTAGAAATGTACAGAAAGGTTGACCAGATATTGGAGAGGAGATTTTTTTCTGAAGTTTCAGTGTTTTGCTTTTTGACATTTGCTGTTGTAGTTCAGATGTTATCGTATGAATGAATGTTCAGTCACTCCTTAATTTCACTTTTATATTGTCACCTTTACATCAAATGTTATTGAGTTTGTTGCTCTTCTTGTGGCACAAGCATCATTACCAGCATGTTTTGTCTTGTCCTTATCTACCATGTTCCTGCTGATCAGTGACCAGAAGTGAAACCCTACCATTAGCTGTGTATATAGTGGTGTATATTTGAGACTATATGCTGTATAAATTTCAAAGCATGTACTGGTATTTAGTATAAATGCAAATGTGATACAGAATATTGACTTTTTTTGTATTTCCCTCTATATTTTCACCCTATAGATTATTGATCTTATCATATTCCTTAGCTGGTATAGCACAGAAGCTCACTAAATTCTTCCACTGATTGTGCCTTGGATCAGCATAAAAGCAGCAACAGAGAGAGATGTTGCACTGGGCAAGCTGAAGTATCCCAGGGAAAAGCCTGTTTTTTGGTTTGTTTTCAAAAGGGCAAAAATCCATCTGTCAAATTAATAGCAAGGTCCTTTTTAAAGAAACAAATTTCTACTTGTGTCAGTACATTTACTGTAGTTTCCCATTAAACTTTGTTGCAATTTATTTCCTTCTTCACTAAATGCAGCATATTTGACTGAAAAGTAGTTGCAATAATGTGAAGTTTTCTGGAAAGTCATTAATACCTTATGTGAGTGGAAATGTGTTCAGTTGCCTGTTGCTGCACAGCCATTAATCTGATGAATAGGGTTTGCACGTGAGTTCACTCCGAGAGTTAACATCTGATTTTACATGGAAATATTTGAGAGAAAAAGTACAACACAGCCTGAAGCCTGTTAGAGAGATTTTGAGAGATTTATTTAATGCGGTTTCTTGCCTTGGTTCCTATTGTCTACTTAGAAAAGTATGTTGTTTTGAAATGTAAAATGAAATAAGGAGAAACAATTCAAACAATGTTTCTACTGGATAAAAAGAAAATATCCCTCACCTCAAACATATACAAAACCTGTTGGTTTTCATTACTCATCTGTTGTTCTATTTCATTATCATCTGCATTAAATCAGATGATTCCCCACCTCTACACCGGTGCTTTGGAGATAAAATAAAGGGGCAGGAACAACCTTCATTTATAAACATGAAATAACATCAGCATTTGTACTGGGATAGTATTTATGTCAATAATTCATTTCTAGAACAAAGAATGAAAGAAATTAGTAGTTATTGTTTCTCTCTGTGGAGACAAATGTTTGATGCGAGAGCTACTAGTCAGCTGAACATCCCAGGTCAGAGGGCAGAACTGAATCTCAGCTGCATCTCAACAGGGTTTCTGGTTTCCTACTGAACTCAGGCAATCTCCAAACATAAGTTGTGTCCCTGTTTGCATTTCTTGACTCTGGAACGTTGTTACTCAGAGTTGGAGAGAATGTGAAATAGGTGGGACTTCTGTATTAATTAGCTGAATATGTTGAATGAGCCATCATTAGTAAGATTGTATGTACTCAGCCTCTGACAGTTACTTCTCCGTTTCCTTATTATAGTGCACTGGATATGGATGACTGAAATAATATTTGATTGAAGTCTCCCTTGCTTCTTCCTATATTGTAGTATATTGTAATATACTGAAATATACTGACATTGTAGAGACCTAAATCTCGAAGCTAACTCACATGCAATTAGCAATTGCGTTGCTTTGACAAAGAATACTATTATGTTGTGTTCGTATTGTGTACTTGGCTTTAACAGCAAGACTGTTATAGATGCACCACCAGAAAATATTTTGTCTTCTCAAAATTGCTATCTAAGAATGCTCTGTGCCTCAAAATTTTTTAAATCTAATTTTAGAATCTTTTCTGACCTGAATTGGTAAATTAAACAAGCTCATGTCAATACAAAAGAATGCATGAAATCATCTGTCTCTACTGTCTTTGGCCTAAAATCTGATGCCTGTTTATCTCTGAGCGCATTCAATTCCTTAGTATGGTTGTACATACGAGGTTTGGGGTTGGGCGTTGTTGTTTTTTTAGAGTTAAATCTGCAGACTTCTACAGATTTTCTAATTACAAGGAGCTGTGAACTATACTCAAATGGCAGTAGAGTGTCCTTAGATATTTATCTAACATATATCACATTGTGACCTGCGTCCCGTTGCATGTGTGGGGTTGCCCATAGAGACCGGCTGGCCGAGGTGCCAGCAGGATAAGCCGGGGCTGTTTAAATAGTCCATGACCAAATGCGGAGAGCCCAAGGCAGGGAAATGGAAGCTCATTCCTTCACATCCTGCTCCTGTAGATCGCAAACATTGACTATGCGCAAAACCCTCTGATCCTTCAGACACCACTTGGAATGTTTGGCTGTGACTTGTCTTCTAAGCAGCTTGTTTCGGAGCCGGTTTTGCCTTCATTTAGCTTGGGTATTAACTCTGGAAGATTATAAAAAGACACAGATACAGACTGTGCAAAAAAGGGGCTTTGTTGGCCTGCTGAAGAGTGGGAAAAAAAAAAAATCCACAGCTCGAATAATGAAACGTGAAATGAAATGTTGGTGGGGGAAAGGTGTTTAACGCTGAGCTGCAGTCCTGTGTTGTAGTGTCATAAGGTGGTGTCTCCAAAAGCGGGTTATTCCAAATGGGCCGTCATTGAATTGAGATGAAATTACTCCCATTATATTTCTCTACCCAGTGTCTGAGTGATACAACAATAGGTACTTATACTCAGGGTGTGTTTTTTAACTGACACGTATCAGCTGCTTGTGAAAACTTACATCTGGGCTCCCTTGATTGATAAGAAAATGTGCTGTTCGCAGATCATATCCTGTTGTTCTATTATGAAACTGAATTTACTTAAACTTGGCTTTCCAGAAGAAGTCAAATGCTCTTGAATGGATAAAAACACCATATTTTGAGTCAGTAAGTTCTCTTACATCTTAATGTATATTGTCCAGAACAAGAGAGGCACGTATGCCCTGGAGTTAATACATGGATGTGTGTGGCAGATGCAAGGCCTGCATATGGATTTTCAAATCCACATCAAGGCTTATATCAACTCAGCGTGAGACAGCAGTTGAGAATGGCTGTTTGTAGAGCTCTGGCCAGCATTAGCAAAAAAAAAAAAAAAGGTAAAAAAAAAAGCAAGATTTGCATTCCACAGTGGTGTTGTAAGTCAGGCTCTGTAAAGCTTCCTTCATGTGGGTGCACATCATTCTTCAGGCACATCCTTGCTTTAGACTGTGACTCACATGGATAATGTGTTAATCTGACAGCTAATCTTGCTAAAAAATGGATTAACTACTAGGTACACATGACAGAAAATATCTACCAAAAGGCATGATTTTGCTTTTCAAATACTCTGTTCCAGTGGGTTCTGCCTCCTTTTGTTCAAGGGGACCATCTGCTCATCAAAAACTGTTTATACTTGTTTCTACTTCTTGAAGAAAGATGGCTCTTTATTGCCATTTAACCTCAGAAAACTTTTTGAGTTTTTTCTCCCTGATAATTCTTCTTGACATTTTCATATCATCAAAGTTAACTATCTTGCCCATAAAGCTATTGAGGATGCAAAAACATCTGTGAACCGTGCCCTGCAGTTAAATACTTCCCAAATCGGGATTAGCGGTCACTGTTTTGTTGGGTTTCTTTCCCAAGGAAAAAAAAATACAAAACACTTGAGTCTTTTAACAGAGGATGGATTTCTGATGGACTGAAATGACACCTTTTAATTATTAGCTTTGTCTGTAATAAAATGTGAAAAATAATTAAGTGTTTTAGAATACACTAATTTCTGCAGTGTATTGTTTCTAATAGGCTCTGAAATAACTTGGCAGGAGTTTCACAAAACACCTTGTAAAATAGGAATGAGGTAAAGGTCATTCCACCTGCTGTGGCGACAGTAAAACTGCCCTTGTTGGCTGAACTTAAATTTGAATAGAATACTGAGGGCGAGTATTCATCTTCTTATTCTTGGGAGCAACAGTGTGGATAACTGCAAATTGTCACCCAAAGAATGAATGGAATTAAAAATATTTAACTGATAACCAAAGATTCATCTTCATGACTAACATTCAAACTTGCCATCTTCTAGAGTTACTAAAAATAAGAAAAAGTTCCAAGGTGTTATTATATAGATAAATTATAAAAAGCCAATCCTATTATATGAGGTATTGGAGATAGATACTGCAAATTTTTTTTTTATTTTATTGCGGTTGTTTCAGTTGCAGTGTTTTCTGAAGTGAAAATAAATCCTGATTTAATTTTTCCATTATCTTTTCCCAGCAAATGCTGCAGTGTATTGGTTTGTATTTTGACGATCAGAGGCTTTCTTGCACAAGGCTGCAAACATCCACGTGTTCAGAAATTTGCTTATGTATTCACTGCCAAGCAGGGGTTTGCTTCTTCAATAGTGATCAGATATTAGTTTGACTGTGTGTGGAAATGTGCAGTAAATCAGTGATGAATTTTTCCATATGTCTTGCATAAAATCCAAAAATGGTTATCTAATGCAAGCCAGAACACCAGAAAACAAAATCTACTGTCATATATTAAAAAAGGCCTTAGCACAGTTATGAAATAAATAACGTAACATGTTGATCTTAATAAAATGAATTGCTATATCTGTTTTAGTTGAAGGATTCTGTTGTTTGGATAATGAATTTCTAGAAATGTGAGATTATCTTGCCACACCTAATTATGTAACATAACTGCCGCAGGGTTTAGAAGCTGCAGATCCATGAGTCAGTCTGTGGGTCAACAGGTACCCGAAGATGCTGCAGGTAAATGCAATTCCCTGACTTTTCAGATGTGATCCAAGTCACAAAGGAGAAGCTCTATTAAGTGCTTTCAAACACTGGAGCTCCAAGGAGAGTTCTCTGAACTATGTTGTGCTGGTTTAAATATATTGATTCTGTCACCATCGGACAGAACTGACCTATTTTCTTCATTTTCTCTCTTCTCATTTCTTTATAAAGAGAGAGAGTGAAAGAGATCTCTCGATGTTAAACATTATCTACCTCTCTTAGACAGTATTGTATAAGTGATTACAGATTAAAACAGTAAATATCACACACAGGAATTTATTTGGCGTCTTTTGGGCAGGTTAGCTTTTAAAAGCAACTTAATTTTATTTTAATTAGGTAGAATCTGAAAAGTGGTATTTAAATAGAACATCTATGATATTTCATACAATCTAAGTTGAAGCACATTTCAGCATCTGGATAGACTAAATTTAATGTCATTCATCTGTACAGACTGCCTTTCCCTGAGTTAAAAAAATGGTGTGTAAAAATTACCAGATATATCTGTCTTATGACTGAATAAATTAATTAAAGTACCTGAAGAGGATTATTATCAGTCATTTAGGGAAATTTTCTGAGTGATGAAAAGATAACTGTTGGTTCGTTGGTTTAAAAAAAATCTTCTCCCTATAGACAATTTTCTGTTTTATAAATCATTACGAAGTAATTAATTCAAAAATGAGGTAAACTTAATGAAATCAAGCTGCAAATCAGTATAGTATATTCTTAACCTTAAGTACCTTTATAGTCCAACTGAAAGAAACAACTTCTAATAAATAGAGTATATCATATTTCTCTTCTGAGAATCCATTACCTTGCAATAAACCTAGATATTCCCCAGTGCTTTTATTATTAACATAACAAGCTAATTGAATCAGCAAATAATTATCAATCTGAAAATCATCTTCATGGCAATTACTGATATTAAATACACAGTTTATATGAAGTGCATAGGGTGTGTAATTGACCCAACTAAACAGCTGTTTGACTTCTAGTTTATATTCAACTTCTGTGTCCATGTTCAGCGTAAATGTGTTGAACCTGAAGTACTGGGCAGCTCAAACTGAGATGCCTGTCCCGTCATTAAGTAATGTAATATGAACTGATAATTGTACAAGTTCACTGTACAATCAGAAATTCACTTGCTTGAACATGTACTAAAAAAATACTATTTTTCTACAATTAGTGCATGTTAAACTGTGAGTTTCAGAGAGTTGTACCAGAAGTTAACCTCAGTCTCAAAATAAACTCTAGTAGCTGTTCATTTCAGATAAATTAAGGGATATAAAGCATTTGCAATCGATTGCTATCTTTTAGATCACCTGTGGTTCACATGTACCTGAGTGTTGGTCAAGAAGCTTTGTCGTGTGAATATAGAAGGCAATTTGTGGCTTGTAAATACCTTGACCTGCGGACTTGAAGAGGGAGCGAGGTGACCCACAGGGGCCCTTTGCTGCTTTGTACGTGTGAGCCGTGCGGGTCCTTCCTTCCGTCCCTCCGTCTCTCTTGAGGGTCAGCTTTGCCCAGCTGGACTTCTGGGAATGCAGCTTTTAGAACCAGAGCGATTGGCCGACTGGGATATAAAATCAGATTATTATCTGATATTATTATTATTATTCAAGTGTTTCTAGTTGTCGCGGCTCTCCATGTCCAGACCCTGATTCCAAATACCAACGCTTTACCAATAGTCCCTGCATGTATTTTTGGACTTAGTGACACTGGTTGTTTCTTAGACCTCGAAACATACAAAGTGTTTTGAGAAGAACGAAACAATGTATCCTTTTGATATTTCTGCTTGTTTGTTTTGTGGGTATTGGTGTTTGTTTTGCTGGAAGGAGTCAGTAAATACTTTGAGTTTTGAACAAGTGAGGTATAGCAAGGAAAGGACTAATTATACTGATGAACCCTGTATTGTTAGCCAGTGATAACTGTAGACAGATTCTGTTCCTATAAATAGCTCCTCTTTTATCTAACATCTTTCAGTCAGACGGTGCTGAGATCCCTCCTTCTTCACTAAGATTCCTACAACCCATTTTTCAGCAGTATGTTTTATATTTAATACAATAAAATCCACAAAAGGTGCAGTTGCCTTGCCTTTTACTACAGTAGCAGAAAATTATGAAGGGAGTAATGGGTGTAGGGGATGAATAAGAATAGTCAGGTTTGGATTTAATTTTCTAAATGAATTCAGCTGGACTGACAGCCCTAGATGTGCCCTTAAGCAGAGAAATTGTTAGAGAAGGTTCGATTAGGTGATAATTGCAGGACAGAATAGAAGTTGAAGAACAGTTTTTCTTTCTGGATTTTTGAGAACTGGATCAGTTCAGCATATTGAAAAACCAGGAAAACTGAGTTTCTCACATTGTTTATCCTGAAAATCAAAACCTCAATAATGTAAACCTGCTGAAAAGCCTCCAAATATATTCTACAAAATTCCAAACTCGCATTGCCAAGAGGGTATTTACTTATGTTAGGGCTCCATCTACAGTCATGAGGAAGAAAATCTTAGCATTGATGGCAGCTATATCTGCTTCTGGGGCTTCTCGGGTTCACCATGTCTAACATAATAAACTCTCTCTTCTTATTTTGGTCAGCATGCTTCAAGCTGATTTGCAGCCACAGTTAAGTGTCTGATCTCTAATTATGTCCAGTTAAGCAGCAAATGAGTTTATATTGACCATGTATTTATATGCCAGTATTTTGGTAAGGTTGGCTTAAATTTGAAGTAGTTTTACTATTCAAAGACTAGCAGGCACAGCGAATCTAATCATGTAATCTCACACATTTATCAAGTTCCATTTTTAAAATTGTTAGGGTTTTTGCCCCCTCATTATTTCAGTTTGAGAGGCTCTTCAAGAACATCATTCTTCAGATGATGAGCACCATTCCAGCACTTTCAATCTAAACGTATTAATGACGTTCTCCTAGCCTCTCGATTTAAGCCACCTTGAGTTATGATAGATTAGATGTTATCCTCACCCTCAGTTTAAGATAACATTTAGAAACAGCTATAGTACTTTACGTAACTAAATAACTGGAATAGTGCTCTTTTATTTGGTACTTTTTGCCATTGACGTATGAATTGGAATTTGACTTGGGTCTCCATTTCTCTGGAACAGCCAACCAGAAGAGAAAACGGCTGCTTGCGAGGAAAATGGAAGCCGAGCAATACGTAACTGCAAGTGTTTTTATTTCTCTTCTCCTGTCTGTATACTAATCTATTGAATAATTAATCCTATATAAGTAAAGACAAGCAAACAAAAAATACCCAAATCTTCTCCTTCCCTTATAAAGTGGGGACAGGGTACCATCAGAGAATGCACACCTGATTGCTGTGAGGCAAATAATGGTGGTACCCTCTGGAAACCTGCATGTCAGGATGATTATTTGCTTGTGTTCTTGTGGATCTGAAACTGGAATGGTTTCCTGAATGTTTGTGAAGAGTAAGGAAAGAAACAAGACTTGGAAAATGAGAACAGGCAGCTCTAGAAGATGCTCATGTAGGAAAGTAAAGAATAGAGCTGGATGTGGGCACGAAAAATCTCTCTGCACTAGTTTCATTGCAGTGCTCCCCACTTAACTGAGGAACAGCAAAACTATGAGAGAAACTATCTGGTTAAAAATCAGGAATAGTTCTCCAAATCAACAAGACTGAGCTAATGCGAGTGTGAAAATATGGGAGAAACAGTTGTTAGCACAGTTATCTCACCGTTTACCAGCAGGGGGAAGGGAAGGGAAATTTCTTTACTGTTCTTAGAGAGGCAAAAAAAGCGCTTGCAGCACTTGTAGAAAAAGCTTGCAGGATTTAGATATTGGGTGACCTACAGGAAATTCAGTAAAATAATTTAGTAGGAGTTGTGTGTTGAGTTTTGCTTTGTGGTTTGTTTGGTTTTGGTTGATTTGGTTGTTTTGGTTTTTTTTTTTTTTTAAATCATTAATAGATAATACCCTTAACAGCATGGCAGGTTTCTGCTGTTCATCAAGGCTTTTCTAAAAATATATCAGCAAATAGAAGAAAACGCAGAAGACAAGAGCGAGCCTGCTTACAGAGAAGGACAAGGTCTGTGGTCATTTAAAGTGACAGCTTTTTGTCTTGTGGTGTTGTGTCACCAAGCTTTACAGGCTTACAGAACATTGTTGCACTTTTTGTTCAGCCTACCTAAATTGTGTTTGGATGCATACAAGATTTCGGTGAGCAGGAACCAATACATTTATAAATACAGTAACCTTACAGTATGAATTTACAATTTAATCCAAATACATGTGAATAGTTTTTAAGACAAGTAAATTATCTTGAATATACGGTCAGTGAGGAGGAATGTTCACAATGAAAACTGAGGCTGTCCAAAACTTGCCAACTCCTCGAATACTCACATATCTGCAGAGGTTTTAGGCCTCTTATTACAAAAAGTTCATTTGTAGGTTGGTCAGGAGAGCAAAACCACTACACAAGTTGGGTAAAGAAAGGAAACCATTTCGGTGATCAGCAGTGTGTGATTTAGCATTTTGAGAGTCAAAGAGCCTCTTGTGATTGCTCCTGTTTTAGTCTCCCTGTGTTTCAAACCCCCTTTCATATTGAGCACAGCTGCGAACACTTAGAGTTTGGGGGTAGTGTTGACACGGGAACACAAAGGGGTTGAGATATTGCCAGCTTATTGCCAGGGTGGGAGGTCAGGGGGAGGACGTGTGGGGGTAGGAGTTTTCCGAAGACAAACTATTGCGAAAGTAACTCGTGATTCTGGTTAAAGGCTATTTTCTTAGTTGGAAATTTATGATCAGGACAGACCATGCATCTCATTCAAAGATTCTGTAGAGTCAGGTATTCTGAAGGAAACATGCCAAGTAGTTACAGATCTACCACACTGTGCTGCAGACTTGGACACAGCCATGGTAATGCTACTATTGCGTTTGCTCGGTATTTTGATTGCTGTTATAGTTGCAAGTATGTCCATAAACAGGAAGGAGTGAACTTGGTAAAAAATTTTAAAAGGCTTTTCTATTCTAGACCCGTGACTTGCTGGAACTTGAAACTAGAATCTTGAGATTTGTGCTATATATGAATGAGCAGTTGATAAACCGCTTACTTGAGAAAGTATCTTTTTGAGCTATCACAATAAAAGCTTATTGCTCACAATGCGAACTATGAAGTATTCTACAGGAGGTGAAAAAGAGCTGATGATGGCAAGGATGGGGCATTGGTGTGCACAGATCAATGCGGTGGGTATGTCAGATCACAGGAGACAAAGAAAGATGAACAGAATCTGGCCCCTCTGTCTCATTTTAATGATGCTGGTCAGGCCATTCTAGCGATGGGTACCTGCCACAGCAGACTGCACTTAATTTTTTGACAAAAAGGAGATAACATCATGATTTTTAAACTGCTGGTCTGCAGGAACCGTGGCGTTTTGCACATTATGCTTGGACCTGAGTGAGGTTCTCGCAGTCTAGCAACTCTAGACGTTTTCACAAAATGGTTTATAAGAAACTATAGAGAAGCTGGTTGCACTCGGGCTGAGGTTCAACATTTAAATTGTTTCAGTACGTTTGTCAAGCTC
Organism: Caloenas nicobarica; assembly: GCF_036013445.1. NCBI lineage: Eukaryota > Metazoa > Chordata > Aves > Columbiformes > Columbidae > Caloenas > Caloenas nicobarica. The sequence continues at coordinate 5,892,145 of NC_088253.1, read as the reverse complement.
TCTAGTCTGTAGAGAAGGACAAGTTGTCTGCAAAGTGACTCAGAACAGCAATTTAACCAAACCCTGATGGACCACCTTTTGGGAGGAAGCATTTCTTGCCAGAGAGAAGAAATCAAGAGGGCTTAAACCACTAGGTTAAGCATAACTTGTGTAAAAACCCTCAAGGGATTTCACAGAGTGTTTGCTAGCGAACTGAAAAAAATACTGTTCTCATGGATGAGGTTCCTAAAGAGGAAAAAAATTTAAAAAAATGTAGAAAACCTGTAGATAAAATCATGTTTATTTCTGCAAAATTTAAAACAGTCTAGCAGGTAAGGACACTTAGCTGTACTTTTTATAATGTCTCCAAGCATATTTTTACAATCCTAGGAGACAGAAAAGCAGGGCTCCTTTTTGGGGTCCAATAAAATACTGATACATATATAAGAAGTAATGAATAGGATATGTTGGGTCCCAAGACTTTATTCAGAGTTGTTCATAAGGAATAGATGATGTGATAACAAGGATTTCAGTAAAATTGCCTCAATATAATGGCTGTATGATGTGCTGACTAACAAAGACTTTGAAGCAAGAAGCAAAGAAACAATTTCCATCTGTTCAAATTGTTGTGCATTCTTTATAAATACACAGGATTAAAGGAAAAAAACACCTGATTTCAGCATCTGGTTCTTTTCAAATGGAAAGAAATGAAGGTTACTAAGCTTTCGGCTGTTGGAGTGGGTTTGGTGGGGGTTTTTTTCTTGTTTGTTTTTTCCAAACTCGGGTGAAAAATAATGGGGTAATAGGATGTCCAGTAACAACAACCTGGGGTTGCATTCATACAGAAAGAATCTGGATTCTGATCCAAAACATAGGTTTTTCTGTACAAGTCAGAAGGGGTCAAGAAAAGCCTCACAACTTTGAAGCTAAAGCAATTTTGTACAAAATGAACATGTCAGGATGCGTCAGCTGGCAGTGAGTTCCCTGTCCCCTCCAGTCACTGCACAGAGCTGCGGTTTCACCTCGTCACTGTGACACAAGCGAGCCCTTCGCAATTCCTTTCTCCTCCAGCTTTATGACTGTGAAAATTCTACACGCCCTGAACTGTTGTCAGTATTCTACTTGTGGTTACTCGGATTTTAATGCTAGGCTATGCCACCAAATTAGTTAATTTTAAGGCTTGCTGAAAATTGAGAGGTTGGAGCTGAAAAAGTAGGAAAACTTCTATTCCTTGAGGTATCTTGCTGAATTTCATCACCATCAAAATCCACACTTTAACCAGCATGGTTCAAATCAGTCTACCTTGTCACCATCAGCGTGCAAAGTGTCCATCTGAAGAGAATGTGTAAAGCCTTGACTTGTCAGGTGTTTGACTGGACCTTCGCTCTGCAAAGCATCCAGCGAACTCCTGCTGTTCGAATGGATTCAGAAATGCCTCAGGAGCAAGGTCAGTCCTCGACTTTGTCTCTTCTTTCCTCTGCTCTCATGTCCCGTTGCCTGAAAGTGCTGACATGTCAAGCTCAATTAAAGTTGTTTGCATCTTTCTAGATGTTTACACGGTAAGTTGTATGTGCCCTTACTGGCTTTGGTCCTCTGCAAGGAAATAAAACACTCAGAAGACAAAGATGGGGGAAACATGTATAACTTTAAGACGTTACATTATGATGTGCAGACTTCAATCAGAATTTAAGTAGTTGCATGCTTGGGCTTGGTGTTTTTACTTGAATTTATATTGATACCATAATGGAAGGATTATTTTAGTGTGCATGTGTGCTTATCACTCTTTTCCAGTCAAATGTATTACAGACAGAAGTTTTATTGTCACTTTTCTTTTCTGGTTAAATACATATACAGAAGATAAAGAGAACAAAACATGGGTTTATTATGACTGAGACAACGAGACATTTGTACCTGCAGCAGGCAGAGATTCCATATAAAATGTGAACATTTTCAACCTTGCTTATCAGGAATCAGAAGAAAGTTCTGCTTTTAACAATATGTATTCTATCTGGTTTTGTTTGTGGTTGAGTTTTGGTTGGCTTGAATGTATTAGCCAGCACAACTTGCCTAAATGATATGGCTGTATGCGGTGGAGTAGAACGGAGCTAATATTTTAAGTGTGTAAGCATCAAAGATTATGTTTATTTACATTGCTATGAAGTGATGAGCCTGAAAGAAAGTAGATCACAATTACAAAAGACAGTAAACTTTATAATGGTGAGATTTGTAAAGTTGTAGATTAATTTCACAAATGGAGTTAGGGAAGCCCCACTTCTAGAGTTTTCAAAACTATTCCAAATATGATGCCTGTTCTGAAGCACAATCTAGGACAGACAGCAAGGCTGAACTATGAGAGACAAAGGCTTCTACCCCATCTCAGTACTTAACATTTCACAGTATAACCCATAATAATCAGAGATATGAACAATTTTGAACAATTTCACTAGTGACAATTACTTCTTAAAAATTTCTGTTGTGATTCGAACGACATGACCTTGTTGCTTCTTGCGCTGGAGGAATCAATGGGAATCGCTGTAATATTCCCTTAACTTTCTAAAGGTTCAGTTGTGTTCTCCGACAGAACTTCAGCATTAACAGAGTCGGCTTAGGGCAGGGACATGCCAATAGATGCTGCTCCACGCCAAGGAGCTGTGAGTTGCTCTCAGGTCCAGGTAACCAGAAGTCTTTTGCTACTTACCAAAAGACATTTAGGCTACCCCACACCTACAGATCTGTCAGTCACCTTCCTTCGCAGCCCGTGTTCTTGCATAGCGCTCTCTTTTTGCTTCAAACTCCGCGTGCGAGATCCTTTGCCACCCACTGGCGAGGCCGAGATGCCGTGCGCGGGGCTGGCTGCATGTGCGGGTCTGCAGCGAGATGTGCAGCCGGTCCAGAGGAGCCCTTTCCAACCCCGTGTGCCCCCGCTGCTGCTCCGTGCCCCTCAGGGCCTCGTGTTTACACGGAGTACAAGTATTTGCGTAGGGAGCCAGGTCTGGATCAGGTTCACCTGAGATCTGGAGCAGCCACTTGCTCCATGGATTTTCTAGCCTGGGGAGAGCTCAGTGCCCTAGGGGGGCCTCGTGGAGATGTGGTGAGTAACTACACTTTTGTAAGCTCATACCCAAGTTTACTGAGGAGCCATTTTCTTGTGCAACAGATAATTTTCCTTGCCATAGTCCATCTAAGTAGATGATTAGTTGTATTAAATAGTTATTTTTGTCAATTGTTATTTTTTAACTTGGAATAACTTGATTTTTTTAAAGTACAAATATTTTGCTTAGCAGTAAAATTTTACAATTCTACTTTTGGTATAAGGTTTGTTAATTTTGGCCTAGGTTTTGAAAAATTACTTTGCGTGTCATCAAGCACTTACGTTGCCATTGAGGAGAATGATGGCTTTATAAGTATTTGACTTTTTTACGGTTGCATGTTTAATGAGGTTCGACATTGTCTATCCAACAATGTTGCATCTTCATTTTTTAAGTGACAGTACAATTAATAAGGTCCCGTGATACACCCAATGAAGTTGTACTAAGCTCTAACTGCCATTTTATTTGAGAAAACTTAGCTATAAAGCAATGAGACTTGCCTGAAGCCACACAGCAAATCTTTAAGAAAGCCAGAGTGGGTTTGGATTTATTCTTCCTATCTTTTGTTTTAAAGATAATATATATTTCTTCTTCCAGATAAGGTAAGACATGTAGGGAGAAATTATCATGGTTGCATACCCCAGAAAAGAAATAGATTGTGCAGCAATATCCATTAGCATATATGTTTGCACTTGCAAGTTTAAGATCAGTCATCGAAAATTTCATCTTAAATGAAAATTTTAATAAGTATGTGCACTTGAACAACTATACAGTTTTATTATCTGAACTCTGGCTTTCTCTAAAAATGCATAAATATGCATCTACTTGAAAGATTTCTAATATTGCTATATTAAAATTCTTATTATCAATAAAAAAAAAATCTGTGGAATAACAAATGATTTTTCCATATGCAAAAATCTTTAGAACTGTGTGGTCTAAAAATGAGACATTTCCAAATAAAATTGAGCTATGTGGAAGAAATTGAGGGAAAAGTCCTTAAGGTGACTTTTAAATGAAAATGAAATGTCTTTTAGTAAGTTTCAGAGGTACAATATTACAGACTAGTAGAATTGTATCTCATTAATTTCAAACATAGATTTTATGTGAGGCTATTTGATTATAATTTGATTATCTGACCCTGTAATTAAAGTTTATTGCCAATTTCAAAGCTTATGTGTAAAATGAACTGGTTTTCTTCAAAGCAATATACAATCCATTGGACTCATTGACTTCTAGTTTTGCATTTAAATCGAAAAGTCTGTTATAACATGACAAACAGGTTCAGTTTTTGATCATTAATCCTGCTAAGCAATATTCATAAATTCAATTTTGAATCAGTTGGAATACTTTTCTTTTATTAGTTTCTGTGTTATTAAATGAGATTGTTTCTGACTAATATATTTCTGGACTCAAACTGTAGCTCCAAGCTGTTATTCAAATCAAATAACATGCCCCTTACTTGTGCCTAGCACTAATAAATGCCAACTTGTGATACATTTGCTGGAGACTGTCACGAATATTAAAGGAGGCAATAATGCCACTAATGTCTCATAAGTAAGCTTATTTTTCTAAAGGGCTGACATCAGTCATCCTACTGAGGGGGGCAAAGGGGGAAGAACCTTTAAGACTTAAAGCCTAAAGCATTATTTTACTCAGCTAAACATTATTATTGAGGAGGTAAATGACCAAGAAATTACCACTGGAGAGAATGAAAAATATAACATGTAACTTCTGGTGCCACCCTGAGCAACAGAAATGCATCCACTGGCTAAACATAGGCTGGCTTTAGTAGAATTGCATGTTCTGTGGTTTGGAGGCATGTTTTTCTCCCTCTGAGTGTTTGAATTAAAGGAAGAAAAAAAATTCCCTATTGCTGTTCTTGTCAGCCACCTACTTCAGATCTTTCGCGATATTACTGGTAACAGGTAGGGGGTTTGGTATTGAACACAAGTTTAACATGTTGACATGAAATTATCTAATGTATAAATAGGATTAACTTTCTGAAGAGGTCACCCCAGTGTGGGCAGCTTGGGAAGGTGTCAGGTGGGGCAGGGGGATGCCTGGGACTGCGAGACGTGGCAGGGACCCTACCTGTGTCCCGGCTGGGTACAAGAGCAATGCTGAGATCTAGACGCAGTCATTTCACCTGTTTTTCTTTCTCATATCTCAGAATATTCCCTCCTTTTTGTTGGAGGTAGATTATTGATAATGAATGTCCATTCTATGACTCTACGTACTTTTTTAATGCCACTTTGAGCCACATATTTATCCCGTTGTTTCTCTAGCTTTCCCCAAAGTGTTTAAAACTTAAATTAAAAAAGAGGTAGTTATGTTTTGTGCAGTATGAGTTCTTAGCTTTCCTGCTTTCTCAAAAGTTCTGTGTAATAACCTTGCATTTTCTTTTCTAAACAATAAAACCCCCTCTTATCTCTATTGCAGTTCATTAGTGTCAGTATCACAGAATGTACAGAAATAACTGATAGGTTCTAGTGGAGCAACTAATGTATTTGGGTTTGGTTCACTTTTTTTTTTTTTTTTGATGATTCCTCCAAGTAGGTGTTTCAGAAAGGTGCTGTTTCTTACGGACATCACTGAGGATTCCATAGTGTAGCTGGGACACCAGCACTGTGCACACGTCTTGTTCTGGCCTCCAGCCATACCGCCTCACCTTGGGCACAGGTCTCGTTGTGGCTTTTTTGGGTTTTTTTTCATTCTAAAATGTTGCCTAGTTTAACAAATGCTATGATTCTCCCCGAAGAGTGACTGGTATCAGTGCCTCCTCTATCCGTAATATTCCATTATTTCTGAAGTTCGGTGGAAGCATTTGGTTTGAATGCTTCTATATTTTGTTTTTTAAATGGCAAATTTTTATCTGGCACGTGCTATGATACACATAATACTTAGTTCTTACAATGAATACAGTAAGGTGACAGATTGTCACATATAATGTAGACTGATAGCATGTGATCTTAAGCTTGGATAGTATGATGCAAAAGTGACTTGAAATGTACTTAGATTTCTGTCTTCTTGTAACCAGGATGGGTCATCAAATGGTGAATTAGAAGAGCCTCAGCCTGCAGGGTAAGACAGAAGCCCATTCAAAAATGCCCTTGGTATCTACCTGGCTGACCTACATAACAGTGGTTAACTTTGCCCACTGTTAATACTACATGTACTATATATACTGCACTGCTGTTGATATTACCAGAAAAACTCAATCCAGGCCAGGATTTAGTAGCCAGGTCCATTTCAATAAGTAGTTTTCTCTAACAGCAATTGAGTACTTCTTTTCTCACTACACTGTGTTTCAGATTTTTTTGATTAAATATAAGTTATTTTGGATGCAACCTATTTAGCTGAACAGGCATTTGATACCTGGATTTAAGAACCCACAAAATTTGGCTTGTTGCAGCAGAATAATTTATCTGATGCAGTGATATCTTTAGGGTAGATGAAGAGTTATTGTTTAATGTTAAAGGTAGACTGCTTTTCATAACACGTTCATCCTAAGCTAAATATCTAATATCAATATCAATTGTGTGGTGTACCAAAATGCTCTCAAGAGTTACCTTTAATATTTTTGGTTTTAAGAGTAAACTCACTGACTTCAGTTCACATCTAATTATCATTGTTCGTTTTGGAAAGATAGCAGAAGAATAGCCAAGTGTGGTAAGACCCACATCGAGCACAGCCAGTTATATTAACAGCAACAACAAAGGCCAAGAATGATGCATTGATTGCTGGAGCCTCTCAAAGAGCTTTGTGAGAACTCCAGAGCAATGAAAGCTTTTGCCTGAGTAGAAGACTAAGAACCTGGGGCCAGATGCGTGGGCAAGCTGGGGTTGTTCTTTGCTGCATGTTTACGGAGGTGTGCAGCGATACATGCTCGTTATCTCTGTTGCCATCAATTAATACATACTGACGTATAGCCCATAACGTGATTTGGTTTAGCCTTCAATCGCTCGTATCCTTCAGGTTTCCCAGAAGAGCAGAAGCTTGCAGTACCACTTAGCAGGTGCTTGCTCTTCAACATGCGCTTAAATATTTCACTGAATAAAGGTGGGAATGCTGAATGTGAAAATTAACACCAATGTTAGTGCTATTATTACTTCTTCAGTAAATCAGCTTAGTTTTTCAGAAAAAAATGAAGCATCTGAGGATGCTTATTGTTCGACATTTAATAAAAAATTAATTAGGGTTGGCATAGAATCATAGAATCATTTTTGTTTGGAAGAGACCTTCAAGATCATCGAGTCCACCTATAACCTAACTCTAGCACTCTAGCTGGATTGTTTAAACATTGCTTAGGTTGCAATTCTGCTTTGAAGTAGTATTTTAGAGAAACGTTATGGTAGTGACTACCGTAACATCTGGTCTGGACAATAATTTCAATACAAAAAAGTTGATTTTTCTTTCTTTTTTTTTTTTTTTTTTTTTTAGTGATTGGCAACGTCTTGAAACTGTTTTGTACTCCAGCTTAATCTCCCTCCACATTGTCATGGCAATTGGAGAACGTATTGGTATGGTGTTTTAATAAGTTGCCATACTTCTTTAATTTCCTATAATAACTTGAAGTGGTTTTTCTGGCATACAGTTAACAGCAGCTCAGTTAAATGAACAGAGACTAACATTATTTTCTCAAGTCCACTCTTTGTAGTCTCAGAAAACATCACTGTGTCAGTTAGCTTTGAGTATGTAATTAATATTTTTATTTCTAATGGTTATAGGTTCTAAACTGTCTCTTAAAAGAAATTTTGCATTTTAGATCGTAACATGCACTATTTTCGTAGCAACAGTAATTATGTGATTGTAATTTACACAAGAAGGCTCACAAGGACTCTAAGAAAACTCATAAAACTGCTCTAAGTAGTTAATATAAATATCAAATAGTTTACTTCATATTTAAATCTTCAAATCTAAAAATTAATTTCATTGTTAAATTTCAGAGTTTCTCGTAGAGGAAAATTAATTCTTTTAGAATGAGATGGTTTGGACTTCAATTGACTTATATTTAATTGCTTTGTGGTAAAAACATGCTGCCTATGAGTAATTAGGTTTTGAAGATGATCAAACTCTGGTAACCAGAGTATTTACTTTTATGTTTAATGACTAGAGTGCATTGACTTGGATACACTCTGAAGAATATTAGGCACTCTAAATTTGTCTAGGTTGTACTATTTCTTAAAAATGTTTACCAAAAGGAAAAAAAAAAAAAATTCAAAGTATTAAAAAACCCAAACCCATAAACAGCAATTTTAAAGCACAGGAAATTCTTATGCTGAGAGTTTTTTCCTGGTGCGTAGGTGGTGGTGTCTGTACTTTTGCTACATTTTACTCCAAAACAGTGAAAAACCTGCATCTGTATGAAATCTCATTCTGATTTTCATATAAACAACAAATTAGTCATTAATTTCCAACAACTGGAGCAGGTTAGTACAGTAACTTACTTTACTGAATACTCTAGTTCCTTTTTGTGGAACTAATGTCACCTCATGCTTTTAAATGATAAATTATAATATTTGTATAAGTACCACTTTTATTATAACAAATAGATTATACAACAAATTATAACAAATGGATTTTGTACTAAATATTCTATTGTGTTGGGCTTTTTTTCTCAGTTCATATGCTTGGACTGTTCATTCGAGTTTGGAGGGCTCACGTTGTGGCAAATGTCTGTAATATCTTTCCTGTAGGTAAGTCATAGAGGGATGAAGTATTTTTTTCCAGCCTTCAGTTATTCTGAGCATGTCAGTTCTCGAATGCCTCTGCTGAAGTTTACTTGCATAGTTGAAGTTAAGCACTAAATTTGTAGGAATCAGCTCAAAGTATGCCGAACCTTGCAAAGCTGCTCTCTTTGACATATGTCCAAATAGATATTCAAATCAGTATTGCAACATAAATCAGAAATGGTTTTCACATTTTACAGAGTACTTCATACGACAAGAACATTTCCTCTCAGATATAATTCTTTTTCAAAGAGAGAAAATCTTCAACTTGATGATACTTGATGGCAAAAGAATGTTAACTGAAGTGTGGCATAATGCTGTTGCTTGTTCACATGCAAATTTAAAATAATAAAAAAAAAATGCAGAAGTGGAGGAAAGAGAACTATTTATCACATGGCTTATCCACTGAAACAATTCCAACTTGTAAGCCCAAATTTATTCAAGATGTTGGTGCCATTACAGCACAGGTGATTTTATCCCCGCTGCTTTTCTTCCGTGGGCGTTGCTGTCAAAGCTTCCCAGTCACCTTGGTTAACTCATTCCATGTGCCAAAAGTAATTATCCCAAGTTCCACGCTGACTGCAACGATGTGAGACTTTGGGATCTGCAGCTATGATGTCATAAGGGAGTCATTAATGTAAGAGTGGCTTATATGGAGGCCTGAAGGCCCAGGCCAATTAATCACATTCTCATATGAAAGGTATGGATTTAATCATTCCGATGGCAGGCCTGTCAGAAATGTAATTGTCCAGTGAAAGTACAAATGTGTAAACGGACATCCCAGCAAAAGGCAGCAATCCTTCAAAGTAACATTTTACATTATTCAGATCATTCCGCTTGTTTTCCTCCTCCTCCTCAGGCTCCAGCCCCAGTCTGTTATTGATATAAAGGTTGAAGCTCAGGCAGCTTAACTGTTATGTGGAATGACCTTTACTTTTAATATTAATATATTATTGTAAAGTCTATGAGCCTCATAAATGCGATTTTAGAATTCATACGAAATGCCATGTGCTGAACCTATTGCAACTTTTCCTCTAGTCCTGTGGCAGGTTGCAAACTATGCGAATTAATATGCATCATATTCTTTCCCCTTTATTTACTTAGAGAGGTTTGCCAAGCAACTTTATCAAGAGTAACATTATCAGGAGCTTTCCTGCAAGCTTCTTTATCATATTCACATCCGTGTCTGCTCGACACTTGTCACTGTCAATCAAATCGCAATAATACGCAGATGATTTGCTCATTTGGTTTAATAAAATCTCTCTGCTTATTTGCACTGCAGTCATTACGCCACATAATTGCTCTGCCGCTGAGGTGAAAGGCAGCCAGTTGCCTGGGGGATAAGAAGAGACTATTGCTATATGAAGGATTTGTTTCTTTGCCTCTGTCTCTCCCTAGTCACTCATATCCCTAAAATTAATATTGTATTTGAATCCAGTCCTGCTATTCTTATGCAGGCTAACATTGTTATTACTTATTATTTGGATGTGAAGTCATTTATTTTTAGTTTTGATGTCCAAGCTGTCAAGCTAAATTTCATTGTGTACTGCCACATACGATTTTTAACTGCCATTTAAACTCGATTCAAAATCCAAATTATGAAGAGAACATGTTCAAAGGAATGGGCTGACAGGAAGTATAGCTACAATTTTTATTTCCCAGGAAATCAAAGTATAGATCTTGTTATTGTTCTGTGGTGGAGATATGTGCAGTTTTCATACTTCATAATCTTTTTTGTATTGGCCGGACACTGCGATTCAGAAAGAGAAAAAAGGGGGCTATTTATGCATATGAGCAGCCCTTAGGGTGCAAAACGAAGGCATTCACTTCCAGAAATGATATAGCACAGAACTAGCTCAACTTAATGTCGTAAATTTGTGAATGATTTGTACTCCATTTTCCAGTAGATTCTACTATGACGGATGGTGGAAGTAAAAATGAGGAATCTATCCCTGTAACACAAACCTTAGCTCCTTCACTGCACGCTTAATATAGCAGGCGCTGCCATGTGATAATAATCATGATCCCATATTTTGGGATTGATTCCGTCTCGGTGCCGTACTCATTAGGAGCCTAAAATATGTGTATTTTTAAATGTATTCCAAACAGCAAGCACTTAATGGTTCATTTTAAAGAAAATGAAAAACCAGACTAAAATTGCATTTGAGAGAATATGTCTACATTCAGCTCCCTTCTTTTTATTCAGAGGTCCTGCATTGAGCTTTAACTGGGACTCTGCTGGTAGATCAGAGGAAGTACTAATATTTTAAGGCAGTTGAACTTGAAGACATCTTTTCTATTGGTATAAACTCAATGTAATAGTATTCAGATAGAGAAAGAGAGAGTGATTAGTCATAATATTAACATGGGGACAGTTTCTTTAGCTGCCTGAGTACAGAAAGTCCCGTTAACTCACACAAGTCCAAGGAAGGACTGATAAGTCACCTCCAGCCTGTGTGGCAGGCGTTGCGTTTCATCCAGTCCATGTGGTATTGAACCCAGGAGCCAGATAAAACAAGTTTATACGGTGAGATTTTCAAACTCAGTTTGAAGAAATCGAGTGATGTAAAAGAACTCCTTTCAGGAGTTAGATTAAGTGGTTAATCACTCTCACTATTAAAATATCTACTGAATGTCTTGTTTGAAATTGGTTCCTGTTATGGCTTTCCACTAGATTAAAAAGATAGTTATCTCCCAGCATTTTCTCTCTGTTTTCTTTTGCCTTGTAATTGAGTTGTTTCTCAGTAGTTTTTAGCAAAATTAACATATCCCTTAACATGGCATTTCAGCTTTTTATGTGTACATGGCTCTTTGTCTGTTTTTATCACAAGTAAGTAATGACATCAGATATCTGAGCAGTGTTTGGTATAACATTAATCTTTATTTTGAGGGGCAAGGAGGCATAGCAATTGAAATGGGCAGCTAATATTAAGCTTTTTTAGTTCTATTTTTTAAAATATAAGGAAGGACTGCAATTCTTTTTGTCTTTGCTGTATCATTTAGTGTTTGGGTTATATTTTTGTTTAAATGAGCATACCTATGAAGCAGTCGTGACCACCCCTTGACTACATATATTGACCATTATTTACCTCTGTGGAATGGATCGAACATTTGTTTTATCCAAGTATGCTTGTAACTTTTATTTCGTAGGCAAAAATATATTAGGTCTGTTATCACCCCAGCACACAGGTCTCTCGTACTAAGACAGGTCATGATATAAAACATTCTCCATCTGACAGTCTGTGCAAACTGTGCTGCAGTGTAGCATGGAGATACCCAAGCATGAGAGGTGGGCTGTAGTTCTGGGAACCACATCAGATGCCACAACATTACTTGCCCAGGATGCTTCTACTTCATGAATGGTCTTGGACACTCTCCTTCTACATTACACATAGCAGCGCAGATTTATTCTAACTCAGAACTCTCATTATCCTTCCTGAATAATAAAATGTTCGTCAAAGGGAATTGTTACAAGTGTATAAATTTCATTCAGGTAGTTAAACACCCATAAATGGAGATGCGGTGAACAGGAGAGGCAGATGAGAGGTTTTTCTCTGAAATTTGAGACTGCTAAAGATCTTTTCACCAGTCTGTATGGCTGTTACCATTTACATGGCATTTTTTTCAGTAGAATACAGTTCCTCATCCTGTCCTCTTCCAGAATTTACCTTTGCTTTCATATTGTGCTCTGACCCAGATAGCTGCTCACTACAGACCAGCTGTGGCCTCTGTGGACAGATCATGAACCTGATGGTCTTGTGAGGGTGGTCAAGTCATGGAACAGGTTGCCCCAAAAGGCTGTGGTGTCGCTCCATCTTTGGAGATATTCCAAACCCAGCTGGACGTGGTTCCTCGGCACTCTGATCCAGCTGAGCCTTCCCACCTCATCCTTTCTCTAACTCAAGGATGCAGAAGTGCCCTGTGACTTGTAAAAGTTCTTTCTGTAAAGGATATAAAGTTACAATATTATTTATTGTCATAGTTTGGTAAGGAATAATTTCATAGTGAGATCAAAACATTAATCTTCATCACCAGTTGTAAATAACTTTATTTTGCCCGATTGCTTGTTTCTTTCTTTGTTTCTGGGTTGTTTTGGTTTGGTTTTTTGTTTTATGGGGTTTTGTTGGCTTTGTTTGTTTTAAGGGCATTTTGTTTTTTAAAAATACAGATCTACTTAGCTAATTTTAGGCCCAAACAATTCCATGCCATTTTAGTCAACAGGAGCATGTTCAAAATATTTTTAGCTAATTAAATGGTATGTAGGTTTTCTAAAGATTTCTGAAGAGGCCAGGCACAGAAAACCTCAACACCAAACCCCAAAGATTGTTTTGAAACAAAATCTTTACTTCTTATTAATCACAAAAACACTCAGAGAGAAAGGGGGGAAAGTTTTGTTTTCTTGTCCTTATGGTGGTTGTTGATCCTTTGTAATCTCTAATATTAAAAACATCTCAATTCTAAATATGCTTATTTTGTCACGGTGGTTGATTTGGCTTTATGAAATGTAATGAGTGTTTGGACGAAATGTTCACTATTATATGGTCATGGTTTTCTCACATGGAAGGACAGCTGGTGAGTGACTATTGTTTTAATGTTGGCTCGCTTTCTCCTTTCTGTGTACAATCCATTGCGTGTTCCTTTTTAAGAGCATGCTTATGCAATTTACAACGGGAAATAGCAACAGTCTTAAAAATGAATTGTTGCCTGTATTTTTTTTGTAGTGATACCTTAGTTTCGGACAAACTGTGTTTAGAAGTTGATAGGAAATTGAATTGCGTATTACAGAAAATGAAAATACTGTGAGAGATTTTCTGAAAATACAGAGCTTAGCTTGATGTGCAGCTGCTGTAATTACTTAAATAAGGTGTTAGCGTGTTTAGATTAGCACTCTATGCATTTGTATACACAGAGTTGTGCATACACATCCACACAGAGTGAGGCCATCATAAATTACAGAAGACGGGGAATTTCCCTCCAGCTCAAATACCCAAAGCACCCATCTGTGTTTGAAACTTTGGTGGGTGGGATTTTCAGAGGTACAGAAAAGAAAAATTAATTTATAGTTACACAGTCAGCACAGAAATAATGAAAAGTAATTCAATTGTGACAGTAGCTATTTGCTTGGCTGTTGAATAAGCTACTTGACATTTTTTAGCAATATGCTCTGCTATAAATTGGAACCAATATATAAAATAACACAGAAAATACTGCATCAGGGAACATTCCATCCAGGATTTTCATAAGAGAGAGAAATCTAATATTACACCCTGCTATTAATTAACATTAGACTTACTATCTCAAAGAAGGTGTTTAAAATTCTGCAAAATGAGACATGATTATCTTCATACAGTCTCTTTCTCATAATCTTCATTTTCCAAAGGCATTAAGGGAGCTTATATTTGCAAAGTGGAAATTATTAAGGATAATTAAGATGAAAGTTTTATTTGATAGAGGGATTCTCATGATGTTTGGAAATACTCAGTTTAAACCTAATCTCAGTTCACACTCTTGCTTTTTAGACTGAAGCGCTGTGTAATGAAGGGAAACCACAAACAGCCAAGTCACGTTTTGAAACTGCAGAGGTACTACTTGTGTCCCTTAAAAAAGAAGAAAAACTTCCCAACATCTTGTGGTTTTGGTAACTGTCAAATGAATAGAAGATAGGATTGAATGAAATGAAAACTACAGTACCTTGAGGGAACAGAAAAAACTTAATAGGAGGTATGAACTTATACTAACTTAAAAGAAAAGGCTGCAGGTGGCATAGAAAAGCTACCAAAATTCAGCAAATAAATAAAAATCTGAGACACGGACAGAGATGTTCTATTGAAGATTTTTTTTTCCTCGCTTTTTTTTGCCAACATAGGTTCTTATTCAAAGATGAAGTGTCTCAACTGAAATCTTGTTGGAGTTAACAGGAATTTTGTCAATACTTTTAATTAGTCTGTAATGTCCCTAAAACATTAATTTATGACTGATCAGATTGGTTGTGACCAGTCAGAACCGCGAGGCAGGCTGAAGTTTCTGTGTCTTGGTCACGATGCACTAGAAGCTAACAATAACCTTATTCACGTTAAATCGCTTCCTACCGAGCAGATATTTGATTTTCCATCCACCAGTGTTTGTTTTTTCTGAGGCTCTTCAGCTGGAACTGGAGACGGCCCCATCCTGAACCCAACAGCACTTCCAGGACGGTCGGTCACCCAAGTCAGTGTTCTCGCTTCTCTCCCGCTCGTTGGCTGGATCCATCTGCGGCGGAACCAAAAAGTTACTGCTTTCCCACAGCACCCATCAGTTCAGCTCGCGTTGGCTAAAAATCTGGGACCCAATCTGAGACGTAACCAGTTCCTGCTGGTTTCCAGTGGAAAGAATGACTGCACCACGTCCACCCCGCTGCTGGGGGAAGGTGCTAGGCTGCTGGTCTTTTATTTCTCTTTGTGTTCAGTTTAGCTTTAGAAAGAGATAAATGTAGTAATGCTTTTCTTTATAGACTGCCCATAGTATTTCTGTTCACTTTAAGCCAGAAATATATAGACAGAATACAGAACCCTTCAAAAATTATGGGCTGAGAGGGGTGTTTCTCACCTCTGATGGTGTGGTCAGGAGCGTGGGACGTAAGGTGCTGCTACGTGGCATGCCATTTATTTAAGCACATTTCTTTCCACGTGGGGTTTTACTAGATGACGTGTTTATATCCTGCTTTTTCTTTCTGCCTTTGAAGCGCAGAGCCCAGAACTCTTTCGTAGGGTTGAGATGTGTTTGGGTGCTTCAGCTGAAGAGAAAGAGAGGGTGTAAACTTCGAAAGTCTCACATTCGAGCTGTGAGGTTTAACTGGTCTGACGTGAGACTCTTTCTCCCATAGAGAGGACATTGTGTTTTTTTTCTCCAAGTATCAGATTTTGCCAATTCTTGCTGGTGCGTCCTGATCTAAAGAGCCCTAAATCGTCTCTGTTTGGAGCTGTATTAGTTGAGCCAGGCTGACACAGTCTTTGGAAGCTTTTCATGGCTGTTTCCCACTGAATGTTGTAGCTTCCTTTGCATATTCACCCCCTCCAGTCTTTACTCTTCATATTCAGTTCTTTGATCAGTCACACACTAAGTTTTTTTTTAAATATGCAGCTTTTTAAAATTACCAACCACTTACATACCTGCTTAATATGTCACTTTACCAGGAAAGTAATAAGAAGATGAAAGGAGGAAAGTGACTTTTGTGTAGAAATCTGGCTCAGGGTGTGAGCGGAGAAAAAAATAGTCCTACTTTATTATGTCTTTGCATCTCTGAAATTATGTAGGTATTTTTCAGTCAACAAATTAATTTTCAGATGGGGAATCACAGTTATGAATTGGTTTTGGTCTGCCTTCCACTCATCATATCATACGGTTACAGCAAAAACTGGAGTTCCTAATGATATTGTGGAAACTGCTGATCAAAGGTTGTTTACACAGACTCTGTTCACTGATTTGCAAAGTTGTCTCATACAGATGCACTTAATTGACTATTCTCTGCAAAACCGATTTTTCAAAAAGAGTCTTTAATCCGATTACTCTGTAATCTTAGTTATTCTTGAGACTGTGAGATTAGATACATATTTGTTTGAAAGTACGTTTTACATGATTATGATTCAAAATGTTCCATAAAAGGAAGGTATTGCAAACAAAAACAAACAAAGCACATATGGAAATAGTAATTACAGCTCTAAGTCTGATTATCAGCTTATGAAAAATCATCAAAGAATGCCTGTAAAAAATCTAAACCAAAGAATTTTAATTCATAAGTGAACATATGTAGGCAAGAGTTAAATATAAACGCTTACCCTGAAAATGTCTATATATAAATAAGTTGCATGGATTTGTAGTTTTTAGATTAATTGTACGTGTTAGCATTTACAAGACAGAGGATTCATATGATTTTGATACCTATGGAACATATTTTCAAAATGCATGGCAAACAAACTGAGCGCCTCTCAACCACTTATCTTTTCTGGGATATTTTACCCTATAACCGAGTATTCCCGTAAGTAGAAATACAGTGCAATTGGGATCTTAGACTTCTTTAATAGGATTTATTCTGACATTATAAGCCTGTACTCAGCCTCAAGTACACAATTTTTTTTAAAAAAATTATTGATTAAATAGTCCTTCCTCTCCTCAAAATGAGGAATTACTTCCGAAATCATAGCGTGCAGAATCAAAACTCATCATAGAACTGTAATTCTCACCATTCAAATAAGAGCTACTAGGTAAGCAAATTAAAAAAAGAATTACAAAGTACCGTAAGTCAGTTTTAAAAGTTTCATGGGTCTGAATTCTGTACAGTTAGACTTATAATAGTTAAGACCTCTAGCTCATAAATTAAGGAATCTGAAATACATTCAGAATTAAGGTAGTTTTTTCACAATGTGAGACACATCGAAGAAAGTGTAGTTTGAAGGCTATGATGTGATCTTTAATTAGCCATCGATAGCTTCTGCTATTTAGGAGTCATTAATACAGCCAGTCTTGCTTGTTGTTAAATACACTGACAGCCATGCAAATATAAAAGTGTCTGAATATTATATACTTATGTATTCTTTTTTATATGAAGTGAGCCTAGCAAGATAGGCAGCTTCCTATGGGGAATAAATAAATTTCATGTTTCTGACCTCCTGTTATAATAGTGTGTTTGCAGCTGAAGATTTACCCTTTTGCTGCTGGCTGAGCAGGCACCAACAGCAGATCCTGCGATTCCACCCTGAGAACTAAACAACAAAGTTTGCTCATGCACTTAGCGGTTTTGTCTTATCACGTCCTCAGAGAAAATAAATATGCAGTCGAAAGCATTTTTATGTTGGTGCATCTGTAGCTGCATCCATTCTGGTGATTTCATTGTAACAAAAACACTAGGAAAAATAAGTACAACATCTTTAACTGGCATTACTGCAAGAAAAAGTTTCCAGCTTATGCTTGGTTTTAAGAAACTAGAGAAATACCACACTGTTAAGTGTAAGCTAGAAGAGGGTGTTGTATTTGATTTGCTTTGATTTGATTTGTTTCCAATCTTGTTCATTAAAAAACCTGAACTTCTCATTAATCTTTACTAATTTTGATCTTTGTTTTCTTATACTTTGTTAACAGACTTGTCTTGTGCTACGCTAAATCTGGCTGAAACGGAGAACAACAGCTCGAGAGAAACGGGAACCACAGATCTGGGCAGCATTTGCCACCAAGCTGTGAAGGTCTGTATGGGAACTGGCATTTTGGGTAATGAGTTTTGGGCAGACCTTCCCAAATGAAATACCTTTCTGGCATCTACCTGGCATTATCTAGCAAGAAGGGCCAGAGACATTCAGTAGCTCCAGCCTTACCAGAAAATATCAGTTCCAAAGAGTTTACCCAGATATTCCTTGTACTACTGTTCTTCAGAATGATGAGAGAACTGTGACACGATGAATTCCTCCTTATGGACAACTTCTGGTGTTGTGCACTGTGAAATAACCTCTTCCCATTCACTGATTCACAGATGCATTTAAAATGAAAACACCCATTAAAAAATATTATTGTATGTTTATCAACATATTTTAAGGATCTGATAATTTCTTTCTCTTGGTTTACTTACAGAGTATGTCCCGTTATCAGCGATTCTACATTCATCATTCAGTAATTATGCAAAGAGAGACCGGCACAGAGAAATTTAAAATAATCCCTGCGCCAGAGAGTACACCATTTTCATAAAGGTAAAAAAAAAAGCATCTAAATTGACTACTTGACTGCTTTTGTTTTTACTTATTAATAGATTGTGATATAAAGTGTTCATAGTATGTTCTAGTGTACAAATCACAAAAGAACTGCATTTTGAAGTACAAAAAAGATGTTCAGGGGTTGAGGTTTTTAACCATGTTTCTAATTCTGCTTTTTAGCTTTGAAAAAGAAAAAATAACATCTTTCACATTTCCATTCTGAGAGAGAGTCATATTAATTTTGATAGTTATCGAGACAGGTTTGTGTAGTTATACACCTTATTTTTCAAATGCCTTTTATTAGTCTCCTTACAGAACTACAGGGCAGTGCAGTGGGAGATAGGCACATATTTTTTTTGCCGTGCAGCGTGTATCGTGTCTCAGTCAACAGCGTGATTTTTGCCATTTCTCTGCCCGCGGGTTCCGCCTGGGACTGGAACAGCTGCAGACCACCACCTAGTGGTGCTGAGCCTTCTGCTAACAAACTAAAAACCGAGTCCAACTTTCCTCCTCTCTCCCTAGTTGAGATTATTTCTCAAACATTATGTATTGTGAAAAATCTTGGCCAACACTTTTTTCCTGTTGCTAAGCTAAAAACATTGTTTTAAATGAAATTCTATGTGGCCAAGAAGGCCACCAGCATCCTGGCTTGTATCAGGAATAGCGTGGCCAGCAGTGCCAGGGCAGCGACCGTCCCTGCGCTGGGCACTGATGAGGCCAAACCGCGAATCCTGGGGGCAGTTTTGGGCCCCTCACGCCAAGAAAGGCCTTGAGGTGCTGGAGCGAGTCGAGAGAAGGGAATGGAGCTGGTGAGGGGCTGGAGCACAAGTGTGATGGGGGCGGCTGAGGGAGCTGGGGGTTCAGCTGGAGAACAGGAGCTGAGGGGAGACCTTCTGATCTCTGACCTGCCTGAAGGAGCTTGGAGCCAGGGGGGGTCGGGCTCTGCTCCCCAGGAACAAGCGCCAGGACCAGAGGAAACGGCCTCGAGTTGCACCAGGGGAGGCTGAGGTTGGATCTGGGGAGCAATTTCTTCCCCAAAGGGCTGTGGGGCATTGGAACAGGCTGCCCAGGGCAGTGCTGGAGTCACCGTCCCTGGAGGGGCTGGACAGACGGACATGAGGTTCTCAGGGACGTGGGGCAGCGGTGGACTTGGCAGTGCTGTGTTAGCAGTTGGACTCGATGATCTTAAAGGTCTTTTCCAACCAAAATGATTCTGTAATTTAGACTTCTGGGCGAAGCAGATATGAAGTATCTAAAGGTAGGAAAAAAAGTGTCAAAAGTTTATTTAGACTTGTACTAATCTTCTAGCATTTTCTACATGTACCAATCCATAGGGAAAGAAACCTTTTATAAGGTAAGCAATATACAAAAAGCATTCTAGGACAGATTATTCTCTTATATTGGTTAAAATACAAACATTTTGTTCAGTAGAATTCATTCAGATCTGGTATGACTAAGAAGGTGATCTAGTCTACCACATTATTTTTTTGAGGGTTCTGCATTTTAGTTCATGTTGCAGGTCAACTTTCTGCATTCCTCTTCAAAGTCATTCTATTTAAGTTTAGCTATTCTGCCGTTATTGATTTACCAGTGTGTAAACTAGGTATTTGTTTAACTTTCCTGATGTGTCAAGCTCACCTGAGGACATCTGTTTGGATGGGCTTTGAGCTTCAGAAAGAAAAGAGAGAATATAGTTTGTTACACTGCAGTTGTACGATCAGTGCTGCTCAGTGAGGTTTACACAGACACTCAAAGGTTAATTATTGCATTTAACTAAGAGCCATGTTTTCGGGTTTCCTCACGTGATCACAGGACAGAAGAATGCCACAAATCCAGGCACCTAAACCAGAGCGCTCTGATTATTTTAGGAATACATTTAGCATCATTTGGGCACAGAAACACTATTTAAAGTGATGGCCTTGCATCCAGATTGCAAACAGATACTGTTTCTGGATTCACACATATGATGGTGGTGTAGATCTGTACATAAATTGCAGGTGGTTCTAGTAAAAATGATGGAAAAAATGTTTTCCTTATCAGTGGTTCAGAAAAAAGCATTTAAGACAATGTATTAGACAAAAATTAGTTCTTTCTTGTCAAAGTATTATTTCTGTAGTTGGCAAAATAGGAAACTTCAGACTATAGTGGGGTTTGGAAGATTAACAGTGTTGTGTTCAATGGCTTGATAAAGTATCAACCCATGGTATCAATGTTAAAATATTATTCACATTATGATTGTGATATTGTTTTGCACCATCCCGAGCATGTCCACTCAATTAACACTAAAACATTGTTTGAGCCACAGAATTTTGCTGTGTAAGATCTATGAGATCTGCGTGACATGCAGACGCGATATATATATATATATAAAATTTTTACATATAATTTATAAAAAAATACATATATACATATAAATATATATCTATAAAAAAAGAGGGAGGTGAAGAAGGAGCAGGAGGTACCAGGTGCCTGTTCCTGCCTGTGACAGGGAAGGGAGGGGATTTAGGCTATTGTGCGGCTGAAACACCCAGAACAGAAATTGCCAAAGGGCTTTAGAAACTGGGGCAGTGATTTGGCCAGAAAAAAGTTATCAACTGACTGGAGATTTTAAAATGGCCTTTTGAGGACAGGAAGACAGGAGAAGGTTACGGTAATTGTGACAAAGGGATTGCCTTAGTGTGGTATTTTGGCTTGTAGCCTAGAAACAAAAAGAAATCCATCCTGTATTCATTGATTTTGAATTTTCTCTGTAATTTTTGTCCTGGAGATAGCATAGATTTTGTCATCATCGCCCAAACCTTGACAAATCACTTCAGTTTTGGTGAAGCGTATTTTGCAGTTGTTCTCCTGGGCTCAGAAAAAGTCTAATTGCAAATCAAAACAAATCAAAATAAATTTTGTACTTATTTTGCTGCTTCTCGCCAGCAGCTTTTCAGAGATAAATTTTGCATGTGTATATTTGCATGTGTGTCTGTATGTATGTGCGTGTATATATCTAAACGCATAAGTATATATAGGTATATATACACACGTATACGTGTGTGTATATATATACATATACACATCTATACTTACACACACCTATACTTAGCTGTAAATTAACACTGTGTGTATTCATGTACACCCGCTCAGCCATAACGGTGGAAGCTGATGTGTATTTTTAACTTCAATAAGGGAAAAGTATGTGTCCCGTCCACGCAGTTTTCAGAAATCTGCGAAAAGCACGCAGTCTTTGAGTGATGGCGCTAATTCCCGCCCCCACTCCCAGCCGCCAATCGCACGCCTCCCCGCTCGCCACGCCGGCCAATGAGAGAGGTTGACTTATCTAAGCTCCAGCCCCAGCGCTTTCTTCCTGCTGAGAGAGTGACAAGTGCGTCACCCCTGCCCATTGGTCCGCCCGCCCCGAGACGGACAGGCACTCGGACCAGTCCCGTTCCCAGGGCGGATCCCTCCGCTGCCGCCCGCCCCGCGCCGTGACTGGGAAGGAATCGGCGTTTTGCACCCACGTGGCTGTGATTGGCTGGCTTGGGGGCCGCTGCCCCGCCCCGCCGGGCCTTCCCGGAAGAACCGAACGGCGATTGGCCGGAGAGAAGGCTGGGTCCGGATGTGCGCTGCCGAGGGGCGGGCTCTCAATGGGGCAGCGGCGGGGCTGGCGGGGCCTGGGCCGCGCCGGAGCGGAGCGGCGGGAGCGGGTGAGCGAGCACCGGAGCGCGGCGGCACCGCAGGGCCCGGCCCGGCCCGCGCGGGCGGGAGGGTGGCGGGGGGACAGTCCCCGGCGGGGCGGGAGCGCGGCGGGTGTCCCGGCCGGCGCACCCGAGGGGCCGACACCTGTCGCCGGAGGGGGCCGGGCGGCGCCCGCCCGTTGTCCCCGTGAGGAGCGTGTGCCGGCCCGGGCGGCCCCGGCCCCCCCGAGGGAACCGGCCGGGCCACAGGCGGGGCCGAGCGCCAGGCTCGGGGCGGCCCCGGGCCCGCGGGGCTCCGTCCCTCCGCGCCCTGCGAGCGGCGGCGCCGGGCCGGCCGGCACGCAGCGCGGGGCTCTGCAGAACGGTTTGTTTGTCCTCCAGCCGTCAGTCCCTCTGAGCCCAGCCGTCCTGAGCGCCTCGGCGGGCCGCCCCCCCGCGGTGGCTTTTAAACTGTTCGCTCTTCCGTAAGCTCGTTTTCTGGGCATAGATTGTGGTTTCCTGCAGAAGTGTGTGACAGGCTGCAAGCCGCAGCAGCAGGTGTTGGTCGGAGGGTGCGATGCACCCGTGGAGGAGGAGCTGGCAAACAGGCTCGGCGGGTCAGCGTTGTGCTTAGGGCTCGTCCAGGAGGTTCAGGTGTGGGCTGTTGAGGCCCTGGAGAGACCAGCAGCAGGTGTGCTGAGGAGGAACGTGTGCTGGTGGAAACTGACAGATACAGCTGCTGGACAAACATAGGGCATGTAATGCTCTTCTCTAGTGCCCTGCCTATTGAGCTTTCTTTATTCTCAGGTGTAGGAGTGGTCCTTTTCACTTTTAGGTAGGGAATAAAACACATAGAAACATATATATACTTTTATATATGTTTGTCTAGAATTTCTTTTTTCTTCTTCTTGAATCCTTTATGTTTCCAGAAAATATTTAGAAAAGCACTCCGTTCCAGATGGCTGAAGTTTTTATCAAATTGGTTTGGTGGTGTATTTAATCTAATGACGATAGGGGAAAAATTATAGAATCATAGAATCACTTTGGTTGGAAGAGACCCTCAGGATCATCGAGTCCAACCATAACCCAGCCAAACTCTAGCGCTAAACCATGTCCTTAAGAACCTCATCTAAACGCCTTATAAACACCTCTGGGGATGGTGACTCCACCACTGCCCTGGGCAGCCTGTTGCAATGCCCGACAGCCTTATGACACATGATGTGACCGTAGCTATAAATAATAGAAATAATCAGTAACGAGAATAGAGTAGAGAATGCAAAGGTGCATGAGCAAAGTGCTTAAAACTTTGGTTTATGTTAGTGATAACACTGGTTTTCGAAGTACTTTATAGCGATGACGAAGTACCACATGAGTTTATGCTTGCTCAGACCGCTCTGGTTATTGTGTACCTCAGCACTGGTGAGCAGCAGCGTAAGGGTCTGCTTGGCAGCAGGTGATTTCTTGGTACAGGTGTGGCAGGACCTCAGTACTGCAGTGCTGTGCAGAAGTTAAAAGGCCTTTCCAAGAAGCAGCACCTGAAATAATGCTTTTTCACAGGTTTGCGTGGTGTCTTTTTTAAGTTGCTGTTGTACTAGAAGGAAAACACTGGAGAAAAAGATACGTGTAAAAAGCCCGGGGAGGGGGACCGCTTAGGAGAGTCGCTGTTATTTTCTATTCTTGAAACAGCAGAAATAGTAGAACATATTACTGAGCGGCACGCTCAGTGCCTGTTCGTAAGTGCAGCACTGTGAATGACGACCATGTGAAAGGAGACAGGGTGATGATTTTGAGTGTGTTTATTTCATTTTCATAAAATGAAGAGGGTGTATTGAGTTCTTTCGGGAAGCTGATGGCTTCAGTAGTCACAGCTCGTAGGTGCTGTAGCAGTAGGTACCTTGTAGCAGACGTTGTAGCCCGTGTAAGATTGAATGACTAAACTTCCCAGAAATTCCGCTTAATGACGTTGGGGCTTGACTCTCCTAGTTTGCTGCAGACCTTCTGCCTAGTGAAAAGTAGGATAAACGGTCTCACTTAAATGTGCTGTTACTTTTTAAAAAATTATTCTTGTGATTAATGTGGGGTGGTAAATTGTGAGGTGAAGGCACTAGAGACCATAAGCAGTTGCAGATACATTTCCTGTACTGAAATCATTCTCTACTCACATGTAGCATAGCTACATGAGTGAACGTGATTTGAAACAAACTCTAAAACACCTTTGAAGGCTTTTTAAATGACCTTCCTCTGGGAAGCTGGTACTCTGAGGTTGTTAGTTTTCCATCATAAACAGTATTTTAACAGGTGAATGAGACTGGAGACAGTTTGACAATGAGTTGAGGCCAATACCATGTATCGCTTATTACTGGCAGGCAACTGGATAAAAGATCTCCAAGCAGCAGAATCTCTTTAGTACAACTAGAGCTAAAATAATGTTTTATTTGGAGATGTAAACTGTTCTTAATAGCTTGTAAACAGGCATCTCTCTAATTAAAAGCTTTTCAAAAAGCTGGGAGGGTACTGAAATGCACAGCTGCTTTCTGAAAGGTGGAGTCAGTGAGTGAACTCCATCTAGTGCCAGTTATCGAACTTCTGCATCAGTTCCCTGTTTCACTGGAAGCAGGTTAGGCTGTTTTTTATGTACACACCTCATTCTTTGTCCTGCGCAACTCCTGTATCTCTGGCTCTGGAATAATGCAATTTACACTACCTAGTCTCAAAAAAACCACCAGCCCAAACCAAACAAACGAATTAAAAAACCATCCCACTCCAGATTCCAGCTCATTGTGTCCTGACCCGTACCTCAGCTTCCAGCGCGTTTCTCTCTTGTCAAAGCCGTGGCATGCAGGTGCTCTCTGTGCGTCAGTTCCTCTGATTACACCACAGTTTCCCAAGGAAACGTCTTGTATCTTCCTAGCCGAGCATCTTGCTGTCTTGCTTATTCTGGCTGAGTTTCGTGGACAGGAGAGGGGAAAAGTGAAAACCCCTCCTTGCCATCGCAGGACATGCCCCAGCGCAGGAGCTGGGCTTTGACTCTGTTTTCAGTGCCTCAGAATGATGTGAGACACTTTGGCTGCTGAAGAGGAAAAATATCTGGAGGAATAATGCATACTGGAATGTTTCAGATTGTTTGGGGATGGGGAAATTATTTAGTTTTCATCACTTTTCTGAATGGTGCTTGCATTTTTTGCATGCTTGGCTGCTGCATAGTCTAGAAGGATACCTATGCTTTGATATCAATGTTTCTTTTAAAAACTTACCATTGCTAGACTTCCTTGGAATAAATTGTCTGGCTTTTTTTTTTTTTCTTTTAACAAGATTGGCATTTATTTTCCTTTTAGGAAAATTTTTGATCATAACTATTTTCTCTATAAACTAATCAAAGCAATTGGTGAACGGGTGGTGCCTTGCTTACTGTAGAAAATCTTAGTGGTGAGCCCAGTAGAGGCCTGTGCCATTCTCTCTGTTTCTCTCACATCCCATGAATTGCCTTGGTCAGTGGTGTACTATTGCCTATTAAAGAAACTGAGTAAAGTGAATTGCCTGAAAACTCAGTTAATATAGCCAGAAATTGGGGAGTGGGGAGGGGAAGGGAAACCAGGAGAACTGGAGGGGAAAAAAAAAAAAAAAGAGAGTAGAGGAAATAGACTGTGCCAGACAAGAGGTGCGATGGAGGGTTCTTGTACAAACAATAGCAATACTTCAAAAAAAAAAAAAAAAAGGCAGAGAAAACCAAGGACATAATCGATGACACACTGAAACTCTAAATGCTGCTAAAGTCCTCGTTACTGAACCGCTGATCAAAAGAGCACTAAGCCTCGGAGTCATAATGAAACCATTAAATAAGCTACGGCAAAACTTCAGTGTTCTGTGGCTTTGTCAATTCCTGGTGGTGTTCCAATGCAGATGGAACCAGAATGACACACTCATGGTGCAGACTCAATGGGAGGATCATCTCTTTCACCAGGAATGCCGGAGGTTTTTTCAAACTGCAGCGCTCCAGAAACATGCGGAGTCAGCAGCGTGTGCGAAGGGCAGCGCTTTGCCACGCGAGAAGAGCCACCGGCACTGTGCGCGGCTGGGCCGAAATGGCGCAGTCATAACTTCTTCATTTTTACACCTGTAGAGGATCTTTCTTGACTGTGCTGAGCCAATAGATGTGTGTGTTTTTTTTTTTTTTTTTTCCCCAGTTGGCAAGACACAAAACGGAATGCAGAACCTAAGAGTGTCTTTCCAGCAGAAAGAAGGCAGGGATTCACACGCAAAAATTATTTCATAGACAACTATGTTATTGTCCTGGAGTCTAGTAGAGCTTTGGCAATTTTAACTATTGTCAGTCTTAACTACAAGAAGTTTTCTTCTGAAGTTACAGAAATACAAAGCTGGCTGCAGAATTAGAATCCTATTTATTTATGGAGTCCTGTTTATCTGTTAGAATGCGCGTTCATTCTGTGTATTTTTAGGATATAAACCAGAGAGGCCTGAGGACACTCTGAAGACACTGAGAAGTTGCAGTCCTTCATTTGGAGTGCACGTTATGAACCCTTTCTGGAGCATGTCTACAGGTTCTGTGCGCAAGGTAGGTGTTGAACGAGTGGGTGCTGTAAGGTGCTAACGTGCACTGGGGGACGGTGGCGGTTCTGGAAAAGCCCGTCAGACAACCTGTGAATACAGTCAGAGCGTGTGTTTTATCCCAAGGATCGCGATCATCTTCAAGAAAAGTGTAAGCGAGCTTTGAGTTGTATTACCTGGAATGTACCTGTGGATGGAGTCTGCTCCAGAATTGGTTGACTTTTCTTATCTGAAGCATCTTTAAGTAGGAAAAATGAAACAAACTTGTTCAAATGGTTGAAACACTTGTTTCTTAGGACATTTGTTTACTGGCTTGGATAGAGCTTAGCCAGGTATTGCATGTGCAGTGAGCATTGACCAAACTGCGCCTCCATAATGCTATTGCATATGCTGTTGGCAGCAATAATAAAAACACGATAGTTCAAGGGTTAAACACTTCTCAGGTGTTCAGTGCTAGGGCAAATTACATAATTGTGTTGTTGATGCTTGTGGCATAGGTGGTGTTGCTAGTCCGAGTCTCAAGCGCTTCAAAACACTGTAGTCTAACTCATGCCATTAGTCACTGTGACTAGCTTAAATTAGGTCTATAGCCTGCAGGTTTCTCTTGGCAATCTATAGGCTCATTTCGGGGTCTGTAAATAATGCAGTATTCTCTAGCAGTGTAGCAGTGACCAATTAAGTAGAAAAGGGTTGGGTTTGGTTTTTCTTTTTTTAATAAAAGACAGCGTAGGCATAAAAGGTTGCTATAGCCAAACTATTTAAACTGGGCTTGATATTGCTGTCCAGTGGTGATTCTCTCACAGTGGGAATGGGCTACATGATCAGCTCCAAGTGAGATGTTGGTGTTTTAAGCACAGGCAGGAAGTAAAATACATAAAATTTTCTGTGGAAAGTTCTTATTTCATCTCAGCTTTGCTACACTACTTTTAAAGACTTTGAAGTCTAGAGTGTGAGGATGCCTGACAGTAGAAATGATTTATCTTGAATGCACTGTGTGCTAGAAATAGATTGACTTCTAAGCTGATGTTCTACACTGTCTGGTTCCAGTTTCTAAATAAATGTAAGCCTCCTTAAGCATTTGTCCTAATCTGCAGATTTCCTATCCAGCAGTGGTGACTTCTGTGCTTGTCGGCTAGGTTTGATTGAATCAAAGTCTATTTAAAAACAAAACCTAAGGAGACGCCACCCCCACTTCCCTGCCCCCAAGCAATAGAACACCAAACCCAGGATATACTTCATTGGCCAAACTTGTAATTAGCAAGGCTGGGTTTAAACCTGTGTTAAAATATGTTCAGATGTTAAATGTCTATGAAATATGGCCTGTAATCTCATGGTTCTCTTTTAATCTGACAGAGACCTGAAGCTGAAGAGAAAACTTTGAGTGGAGAGCTGCGAACCAGTCCTCTACGAGCCTCTGCAAAGAAACAGTTGCCTTCTATTCCAAAGAATGCTGTGCCAATAACCAAGCCTGCTTCACCTGCCACCTCGTCCCAGTCCACAAATGGAACACATGCTTCTTATGGGCCTTTTTATTTGGAGTATTCCCTCCTTGCAGAATTGTAGGTTTTCACTTTATTTTTTGTCTCTTTTGAGTTGCTGGGCTTATGCTTCAGTGGGAAAAAAAACATGCAGGGATCTAGTTCTTTCGTGGTGTCTCTGCCTTAGTCCTTGAAGAAGGCAGTAAAAGTTAAGTTTCACAAAATTTGTTTTCTGGAGCAGCAGTCTGAATCTCTTGAGGTAGCAGGGAAGAGGAGAATGAGATTAGATTTTAAAGGGTGTGTTTAGTTGCAGTTATCTGAGTTATTACATTTCTAAGTTGTCAGGTAAACGCATTTTAGGTTTAGCAATCCTAGTAGCTTTTTGGTCAGAACGACTCAGTTTTTGAAACGAGTTATTAAAATAGAAGCAAGCAGCTGTCAAGTGGGGAGGTGGTTATGAATGTATAGTGCTGTCTAATGGAGTTAGGATGTGGGAGCTTCCTTCAGTTGTTGCGTAGAACACTTGAACACCACCTGATATGACTTATTAAATGGATATTAGGAGACTCCATTCTTTCCTGTCTTTCAGTGATGCTGAACGTGAAACTTAGGGAGCAGTTAGTGTGATTTAAATAGCTTCTTTTGGGTCCACTGCGTTTGATCCAATCTAGTGGTTTGTAGGCCGCTGCGGGAGCGCACAAATATCTACTTGTCTGCAAAACTTTCTAGTTCTATCAAGTTACATAAACTATTTTGTGCTACAAAGCTGAAGGGACTTCCTCTGTAACAGACATTCTGGATTGTCAAGTATGTCGTGCCTTTTGGAATGGAATCTCTGGAGTCCTTATGCAACACTGAGTTTCAGTCCTTGCATTTAACCATTTAATTGAAAGTGAGAACTCTCAAAACAATCTCCCTTTTTTCAGGGAACTGACCCTGACTTCTTAATTCAAGAAAGATTTTTTTTTCTGCAGCATGCAAAAATATATTGGTATCATAATGTAAACTCCTCTAGCTTAACAAAGCATTATTGGGGAAATAATGAAAATTTTGGAAAGCAGAGAATTGTGTTAATATTTTGCTCTAATATTATTGTTTATTTGTGCAAGCATGAGGAGTTTAATTTAATGGGCCTGTATGCCAAGTAACTGGAAAACCTATGAAGTGACTAATTTGGTTTATCATTTAGTGTTCAGTAGAATTTGCCTACCATACAACTACAGCTGGTTAAACTTACTAGCAACTTCTTGCATTCATTGATTTGAAAAATAGTAAAAATAGCACATTTTGCCCTGGTAGTGCTGTTGATTGTCAAGTGGAGTTTCCTAAAAGGCAAAGGGAGAGGGAGAAACTCTTTTTGTAATGCTCTGGTCCTTGGGGACTGAAGATCCTCACAAGAGAGACAGCAAGTAAGTGCAAGTTTGGGAAAATGACTTGGTCCATCTTGTTAATGAGATGCCTCTGATCACTCGATGCAGGTCTCTAATACACCCTGCTGCCTCTTTTTATTCTCTGTTAGGTTTGTTTTGTCAGCTGCCAGTGTAACTTCGGTTTGACCTGCAGCGTAGTCTTACCTAAAACTGAAAAACTACATGTTTAAAATTGAAGTTAAAGCTTTCATCACATGTCAGAATTAACTAGAGTTGATGGCAAGTCTGCATTCAAAATTACATAGTTGCATTTCTTCTTTTCTTCTTTACTTTGGGGTTTTGACAGAAAAGTGGACATTTCATTACTGACGTGCATTAAATGCATTTACTGGGGGAAGAATTTATTTCTGCTTCTCCACTTAAGTTTTCTCTGGAGAAATCATGTTTCCTTTGAGAGGCTTTTTAAGTGGAGAGGTAGGAAAAGCAAGAGTGAAAGGATATGGTTTCACTGGATTTCTGCTGCCTCTTTCTGAGAGCGGTTTACCCTTGGGAATGGATTGTAAGTTTGTGAAGAAGTCCCTGTTAAGCTGTTGGCGGCACATTTTGGGTTTACTGCTCTCAGCTTGCTGTAGATTTAATGTACTTGTGGAGCTGTTCTAAATACCAATTCTGTTTGCAGTACCTTGGTTGTAAAGCAGAAATTGCCGGGCGTCTATGTGCAGCCATCTTACCAATCAGCATTAAGTAAGTTTAAACTTAACGTTTAATTTTTTATATATACAGATATATTTAAATTCTTTCACTCAAGCAAAATTTCTCACTTGCAGTGTGGTTTGGTGTAATATTCATAAGACATGGGCTCTACCAGGACGGTGTGTTTAAATTTACTGTCAATATTCCTGATAATTACCCAGATGGAGACTGCCCGGTAAGTAGCTGTGTGGGTCTTGGATTTTTCTTGTTTTCTGATGTACTAAGTATGACATTTTGTTAACGCTAATATACTGATCAGCTTCTCGTTTCCTTGAGCTAGTTTTGTTCAGTCGGCTGGGCTCATTTGTGATATCTTGTACGTATTTCCTAATACCTGTGGAAGAATCGCGTTACTCTGATTACTGAGGCTGGCATACAGTGAATTTCATGGGTTAGATGCATTAGAGTATTAAGTAATCAACGAGGTCTTTACCTCACCTATTGATCTGCTACTTCCTTGGCAAGGAAGTTAATGTTTAAACGCTTAAAGAAGTATCTAAATTCTGAGGAGTGATATAATGGAGCATAAACTCCAGGCACCTGTGCTGTGCTTGCTGAAGTACTGCAGGGTTTCTTGCCTCTCTTCTAAATTAAATTGAAACAAAGAACTGAAAGAACTTGAGAAGAAAGCTGGTGAAACAAAGGGAGAGGGAGACAGCGTGGTGTTACCTTCCACCTATTTTCTCTCTTTTTATATTTAGGAAAAAATATCAAAGTTATTACATCAATCAAAAAATTTTTTTAAAATGGTGGCAATCTGACTCTTCCGAGCAGAGCAGCTGGCTGCCTCGGCCACGTTTCTTGACGAGGAAGACTGGGGAACAGGTGTATGTAACCGCTAGGGCTGAGAACAAGCTGTTAGGTCGGGAAGCTGTCTGCTTGATGTCAGGCTTTGTGTGAAGCTATTATCTTTCAAGGGACAGAACTGGTACAAAGCAGTTTCTTTCAAAAATTAGACTTTAGTACCTCTCATACAGCCAGCATTTTTTTGCTAGCATAGGGCTTTAAAACCTTCCTGTTGTAACTAAGTTTTCTTTTGGAAGAATGCACGAACACCAGAGGAATCTGGCTGTACAGAACTGAAAGCACTGCGGTGTTGCTGCACAGTATAGGGTAAAAAAGTATCAGTTGTAGCTCAAGTGTATGAAAAGCTTTCAGTCACAAATAGCTGAACAAGAAAAACTCCTTTAATCATATCTTAACCAGTATTATTACCTGTGTAGACGCTAGAGCTTGTGCAGTTGGCTGGATTAGTTTCCTGATTTGGCGATAAGCATGTGAGAGAGGACAGGACCCTGCATGTGACATGAGCATTGGGTTACGTTTTCACAGCTGGTGTAAATCACTTCAGGTTGCTTTCTTTTAATACCGTAACAATTAATTAGTACTTGGAAGCAACATCTAACTGACCTTCACCCAGTGGATTTAACAGTAGGATCAAAGCTGTTATAACTAATTTATTTTTTCTAATGCAGCGCTTGGTTTTTGATCTGCCTGTCTTCCACCCACTAGTAGATCCTTTATCTGGTGAACTGGATGTGAAAAGAGCATTTGCAAAATGGAGGTTAGTGGTAACATATTGATGTATAATTTGAAAGAAGTTTGTTCCTTTCTTCATTGTGTTTTGTTCTTTTTAGGCGAAACCATAATCACATATGGCAAGTACTAATGTACGCTCGCAGAGTCTTCTACAAGATTGATACAACGAGTCCTCTGAACCCTGAGGCTGCAGTGCTGTGAGTATCTTTCATGCGTACAGACATGGTCTCGTAAGAGGTTTGTTTTTCCATAGACCTGCAGAAGCAAGAGGTTTGTGGAATTATTTATCAGTTCATGGTCTCTGCCTCTAGAGCTGGTTGCACTAGGAACTAAAGTTGAGGCTTTGCCAAGTCTATCTGTGGCTCTAGAGCAAACCTTTGCCTCCTTGCAATTACTTAACGTTACTTCTCTCTTGCAGGTATGAAAAAGATATTCAGCTGTTCAAAAGTAAAGTGGTAGACAGTGTCAAACTATGCAGCAGTCATTTATTTGATCAGCCCAAAATAGAGGATCCCTATGCAATCATGTAAGTACCATGAGCAAATTCACCATGTTGTAACGTTTCGAGAACAAGTTTTGGTATAGTTGTTGATTTGAAGGCTCACCCTGCCAAGTTGACTGACCTGTTTTTTCTTACATTCATAGCAACACTTTGGGTGTTCTGAATATTCCTACCCTCATTTCCTTCTGTTCAGTTTTGAGTGAATCTTGAATATAATCAGACTTTTGTGTTTACTGTTTTTTCACTAAGCAACCAAGACTTAAAAGAAACTCAACAAAGCCACAAACAAACCAACCCCAAAACAAAGAAACACATTGTCCCAAGACACACTCCCTCAAGTAGAGACCCATGGAGTAAATATTGCTTTTGGGCTTTCTTGAAGTCAATTTGCGTGATTGTCACTTGGGTCATACTTTTGTAATAACTTTAAGCTTGACTTCCTAGGGGCTGGAGCAGTCAGCTCAGTAGTGAGTACCAGTAGAACTTCATGTAGCACCTGCTGAATTGCCAGTTTTCATGGCAAGCGAAAATTAAAGCCTAAATACTTCTTGTTGAAAAGATCCATGGCAGTGGATTAATGGATTTAGTACTTAATTGTATGTTTTAACACTGAAAAGTCAGACGTGTAGTTTACTCGAAATTCAGCAAAGTAAACCAAGGAAAATTGCTGCTCTCTGCACTGTTTATGATGTGGTTTGTAAAAATGCAAAGTAAGAGAGAACTATACTTTCTCCATAGTTTTTCTCCGTGGAATCCAGCTATACATGATGAAGCTAGAGAGAAGATGTTAACTCAGAAGGTATGTGCAAAGTCCATATTCTCACCTGTAGCGAGGGTTTATTGCCTGATAAGAGAAGAAATGTTCTCTGTCTCCTTGTGATGAAAATGTACTGGACAGACCTTATTCCACCCCTCTTTTGGATCAGCGGCCGTGCTGAAGCTGATTTGGTCTCCTAACTAAGCGCTTATGTCAGTGTTCTAACTCCAGTGTGTTAAGCAATTAATCATTTAGCCAGCTGCAAAGCTTTGTTAGTACAATTGTTGGCAGATGTGGCAGATATTTTTTTTGTTTAGGAATGGAAGGGAAAGAAGAAGGAGAGATCTGTGAGCTGCCTGTTTGCTTGTCATGACATTGACTACTGCATAACCTGACAGTCCTCAACTTTGTTCTTTTCTGTTTTGAGATCTTTCATTACTGAATCAAAGCTTCAGGGCTTTCTTCCCATTCCAAACTTTCTGACGCAGCACAAGCAGAGTTGAGTACCTTGCTCACGTCTGTAACGCTGCCGTTAATCGAAGGGTTCTTGGAGTGACTTCTATCACAAAACACTCTGACAGATACAGCAAGAGTGTGTTGGTACAGATAGCTTTCACCTGAGCAACACCTTCGGTTTTATGGGAGGGGAATGGGTGTGTTTGGTTTTTTTGGTTTTGGGGTTGGTTGGTTTGTTTGTTTGAATTGTTTCTTTGCACTTGACAAGAGGTGGCACACAGCACTTCTGGGTCTGCACTGAGTGGCATGACAGGTCCATCCACTGGCAGCGCCTCGGGTTCTGAAATGGTGGCTGGTGTCTTTGGTGGAATGGCAAGGAAATGCACTCTGAGTGTCTTACTGACTTGGGCTCCTTGCACTAGAGCTGTGGTGTGGTTTGCTGCGTTTTTTTGTAGTTAATAAAAAAAAATTGTCAGTCCAAACTTCAGTCTTCCTCACTGCAAGCTTTACATCATGTTCTTGCACGTCTTCTGGCAGGAATGAGATTTTTCTAGTGTTCTTAATACAATACGCTGCCTGTAAGCTCAGTGTAGCAATGTTCCCAACTGCCGGAGTCACAGCAGGGCTTGAGGTGAGGTGGCCTTTCTCCAGCCTTAGAACACACAGGAAAACATTTTGATCAGATTCTGACTTGCTGATGTTCTTATAAGAACTTAAGAAATATTTTTGACTTTTCCCTTCTCCTTCGTTCTCCAACTCCTTTCTTCTTATCCTTTAAATGAAAAACAGATTGAGATGCTTGAAATGGAAGGGATATGATGTCCCAGAAGGTGATAGCAAATGTAACGCCAGTGATGACTTTTTGTTCACCTTTTTTCTTTGGAGATGGATGTTAGCTTAAGTGAGAACTAGCATCTTCAGTAACTATTGCGTGTGTGGTACTTGCTGGAGTAGTTTGTCGATAGCAGGAATGGGCAGACTTCTGTGCCTTATGAGATTTGTTCCCAGGCGCCAGTGTAGCTGAGAATGTTCTTTTCCATCCTTGTAAAAGGAAGTTCCCTAATCCTGTCTCCTACCTTTCCCTTCTTGTGTGGCCCTGGATCCCTGTTTATTACCTGTGTAATTCCTGGGCCTTGGCAAACAGCGAGGCCGTTCTAGGGCTGTCCCCAGGAAAGGCGGTGATGCCGCAGTTCCCTGCCCAGCCCATGTCTTCTGCTGGATGATGTCCTGTGAGCACCACGCAATAGGCAGGTGCTGTTCCACCGGGCTAGAGCTGAACTGATCCCTCCGGTTTGCTATTCTCTGGTGTGTTATGGCAATTCTGCCACACAGTGCCACCTTTACACAAAACATGGGGAGGGACAGAAGTGCATGTTCAGTTTTCTTGCTGACTTAGTTTATTTTGTCAGGCAAAAGGCCTCCCATCGTATGACAAGAGTCTACTCATATAATTATCCCTTTCTAGAACGTGGTGCATCATTCCAGGTTTGATGTAGTTGGCCTACAGGTGATCTGATGAGCCTGTAGCAGAGTGGTGGCAGGGCTAGTTCCTGGTATGCAAAAAACCTGCGAGCTGCTCTGTTCCTTTGACCTGCTAGAGTAGGTATCTAATTTACTAATCTTCTTAAACTACTTTAAGTCTGCAGATGCTTGAAGTTGCACCTGTCTTCCTCAACCTGAAGCTGTTTTTCTGTCTTCAAAATTGCAATAGTCAGTCTCAAACGTTTGTTGCATTGTGTTGGGTATGAAGAGCTACCGTTTAAGCATTTAACTGTGATAAGTGCTCAGGGAGGGGAAGGACCATGCTTTGTTATACTCCATGGTATAGCAAAGGTATCGGTTGCTGCTTTGCCTTGTTAACTTGCGCTGAGGAGCCATCAGTGGGGTGCAGTGCTCCTCAGTACACCCAGCATCACAAGGTCTGTGCTGCACTTACAATGTCAGGTTAATGACAGAAATGTTTCCATTTGGATTGATGCTGCTTTCTCTAGGACCAAAAAATTTGGCAAAGAGCAGTGCAGTGGTGCTGGGCCACGGCCTTCAAGCAAAGGACACTGTTCACAGAATATCTTTTAATCATTATGGTGGGGCAGCAGTACGTGAACTAAGTCACTAAACCTCTCCTGTAACATCAGGGTAGTTCTGCAGATGCCACACAGGTTCACAGAAATCAAATCAACAGCTGTTTTGCTGTTTCTGTTTGAGGAGAGGACACGGTGATAGCCTCTTTTGTTCTTGTATTTGCCAAAGGCAAAATGGATGGGGAGGGACTGAGGAGGGTTTGAGATATCTAATAGTTATGACTTCAACTTTCTTCTACCTAGAAGAAGCCAGAAGATCAGCACTGCAAAAGCACACACGTGTCTGGCCTGTCCTGGGTAAAGCCTGGCTCGGTTCAGCCTTTCAGCAAAGAAGAGAAGACGATGCCCACTTAGCTCTTCTGGACCATGGTGCACAAAACACTTTCTGTGGGTGGAGGGAATGTAATGGAGGGAGAAAAGGCGACGCGGCAGTTTCCTTCTTGACTACGGATTAGTAAAACCTGAATGGTAGCAGTGACTCCAGTAAACCTGTTCAACAGATTACTAGCTCGTAATGTTTTACATATGCATCAGATTTTAAAGGCTTGCCTGGAGTTTGGAAGTCTCTCTTGAACACTGCAGTACTTCTACCTGAAGACTGTCTAGGGTGGGTAATTCCTCAGGGCTTTGAAATGCCTGGAGGTTTTGGGTTGGTTTTTAAGCTTTTATTTTTTTCCCTCCAGGAAAAGCAATTTTTTAAAAAAATCTTAAATTACTGGCAGAAATATTAGCGTTGGAAATATGATGCCAGAGGTAAGCTGTGTTCATGTAAACTAATATAGCAGAGTTAAACACTATATTTAATGGTTTTAAATACTTTTGGTTTCTATTGTAAATATATTAGGATTTGAAATTGTAAATAGATGGTTCATTGATTCCATTTAGCACTTTCCAGAGGTAAAACTGGGGATGATGTATGATGTATTGTTGATTTGTAAATGGATATTGTCACTAAAGCGCACATTAGTCTGACGGGATGAAAGCAGAACGTCAGTCTTGTTAGACTTTTGTTACATAAACACTAAAAATCAAAGCTTTTAATGGTGGTCTCTTGAGCTAATAATATCGTAGAGGATTTTAGATTCCCTAGGTGTCTAGGGGATTACTTAGGGTAGCTTGACTAATGTGTGTTAATAGTGACATCTTAAAATAAAAAGAAACGATGGTCTCGCTTTTGTCGCTCTCTTTGTCTGTATTGTGGCCGTGTAGCGGAGACTGGCAGTGGGGTGGAGCACCTGCCCGCACGTAATTTGGGCTGCGATGGGGTAACATGTACTGCAGAGACTGGTTAAATACAGCTTTGTTCCACCCGCAGGAGAGCCCCGTGAAGCACGTGGGAGCTCAGGACCGAATCTTTACTTCTCACAAGAGTCTTCCCAGTGTCAGAGCCTGGCAGAACGCCTTGTTCTTGCCTGACGGGATTTTCCTGTCGAAGCCTGGATGCTTTTCCTTTGGCTCCTCGTACTTGTGCTGATGGCATGAACGCAAACCCTACTGTTTAGTAACAAGTAGCGGTGACTTCATACATGTGGTGTTTGCAGAGGGGTAGTGGTGTGGTGGGTGGCTTGGGTTGGTTTCTTTTTTTTGGCCTTTGTTTTTAACTGACAAGATAAATCCACGTGTCGTATAGCAACCTTTCTCTGTTCCATCTGAGAACTTCTCAGCTCTTAAGGAAAAAGACAAAGACTTCACAAATAATATGCTATTCATATACCAAATGATTAATTTAATGTTCTGTTAAGGATGACTTGAGGGGTTTCTATGCAGCACTTAACATTGTATAAGTTAAGTACTTAATCAGTTTTAGGTAAAGTTGAAATGTTAATGCATGATGTTGCTTTAAACCTTTTAAAGCTTCTGCCTTTGAGATGCAGCGGTGTCCTGGGGCTGCCTGGAGTGTCTCTGGCGGTGCTGGAATTCCGTGTTAGACAGAAGAATGCAGAGAGGACGTGGAGAGCAAGGATCCTCTTTCAGGCAGAGGAGGAAGTGTATCCACAGGTGCATTTCTTGGGGCTACTCTTTCCTTTTTAACTCCCTCATTTTATAAAGTGTCTGTTACAGGACCAGGGTTCTGGACTAAAAGCTAAAATGTTCTTTCTAAACCTTAGTATATCCACTTAGTGTAATGAGAAATATCATTTAGACTAGCTCCTTCCTAAACAAATTCAAGGTTAAAGTAAGAGGGATTCTAAGCATAAGTTACTAAGCAGGTGCTTCTGGACAAAGTTTTTGCAACTGAACTATTGCCTTCAGCTTTCTGAAAGCTCTTGCTAATTCCGTATACGTGAGGTATGGGTCTATGTAAACTGAAGGCTCTGGCAGGCTCTGGTTGTGCGAATTAGTGCAGCAGATTTAAACATATTTAATGGCTTGAAATGCACTGGTTTTTAATTGTGAACTGTACTGAAAGCGGTGGTTGAGTGTAGGTCTTCCAAAAGGATATTTTTGCCAAGGTGAGTCAATCACTGGGGAGATGTCTGTGACTTGGGGTGATTTTGTAGAGCAGTTAACTCAGAGTAAACTCAGTTTCTGCTGTTGTCAATGCAAATCTGTCTCCTCTGGCTCGGAGCTTGGTCCGGCTTTGATATGAGGCTGAGGAGGTGAGGTGTTGAGGCTGTGGTATTTAAAAATGGGTAGGGAAACCTAGAGCCAGTCTGCAGGGGCTCTTTGCAGGCTGCTGCTGATACACTTTCACACAATTGCAAAGTCATTGCTAGAACAATTCTGTGGGTCGTCGCTATTGCCGTGTCACCCCCAGAGAAGCTCATCACAATCTAGTGCTTTGATACATCAGCAACCAGAGTAAAGCTGACAGACTTGGTGCAGGACGTTTGCTGTTTGAGTCTCGCCGCAGTGGCTGCTGTCACGAGCGGCTCCGCCTCTGCGGCTGCACTGAGGCTGGAAACCAGGACCAGCAAGATAACGTCAAGCTCTGTGTGGCTTTGCTGCTGCTGGGGGCAGCTTGTGGGAGCAAAATGTTCAAACCTCAAACCTATGCGAGTAATGGACCTGAGATTTTTGTGGTGGTTTCTCTCTTCTCCAATTCCGACCCCTTTGGAAGGAAGGAGTGGGAGAAGGCTTAAGACAAGCTTTGCTCTTAAGTATTTTTTTGAAAAAACTTGTTATATGAATAAACTGTTAAGTCTTGTCTTCAGATCAAAAACGTTGAGGAGAGCACAAAATTCTGAATTGGCACGTTGGTTGGTGTACTCTTTCCTGTAGTAGGAACTTTCTAGCTCTTTAAATAAAGATAGGTTTTCTAACATTGGTTTTGGATTATTTATCTTGCATGCCGAAGCTAGATATTCTGTGAGAACAGGGCTTGGATGGCAGATAGCTGAACTTTTGTATTTTTTTACCGTGCATCAGTATAGAAAAGAAGGAAAAACCTGTGGATCTTGGAGGAAGGCAAGCGATTCTCTCGGCTGTTCCTGTTGTCAGGATGACACATATAGAAAGGCTTTGTCTTTCCCTCTCGTCCTTACCCACCATGGGAAGGCAAGAGGAAGCAGAAACCAGGAGCAGTCGCTTCATGCCGCAGCTGTTTCTTGAGAAGCTCGTAACAGCGCCAGAGAGCGACAACGCCTGTGTGCGTACGTGGTTTTCCTCCTGCGTGAGCAAAGGAGCGAGTAACTGGGCACACAGCGCTTCTCTGCTGCAGTCCCAATTCGGAAACTACAGCCAGCATCAAATTAGTGGCTTTAAACTTAATTTTTCAGCCCTTCCAAAGCAAAGAATGTCATTCTTCCCTGTATTGCCAGGCACAGGAGCTGTCTGGCCCACCTCCATCCGTGAGGGGGGAGCCCCGTGGCCGGAGACGGTGGGTGCCGCTCTCGGCGCGGTGCGTTCCCGGTGGCGGCAGGTTCGGCGGCGTCTCCCAGGCCAGCGCGGTGAGCGCAGCTCTGCAGAGCTCCTGGCGTCGCCTCCCGGCGCGGACGTGCTCGCCGCTCCCTGGGATCTCTGCCGCGTGGAGAAGGGTGAGTGACCGAGCTGCGCCTTTGGGGGAGCGGGAGGCCGTGGTGGCAGAGCCGGGGTCTGGCTCAGCCTCCCTCCTCTGGTACCAGAAAAAACGCTTGTAGGTGGTGCAGGGCAATGCTGTGACAGTACCTGTGTTTTGGGACTTGAGCTGTTTTCTGCTGTCGGTACTTCTGAAACACTCGGTAGAAGCGAAGGCTGCTGAGCTGCCATGTGGGAGAGTCCTTGAGAGCTTGTGCGCGTAGACTGGGATTTATGTGGGAACTGTCCTGTTCTCGAGGGTGCGCTTGAGCTGTCAGGCACAGTTGGCTTTTATTCGTGCGTGTGTTTTTGCAGAGCTGAAGGCAGCGATGCTTGACCTTCCCCAGCACTGTAGTGCCCGTGGAAAGGGTGGGTGTGTGGCACAGCTCACAGAGGAGCGTTTGCAGCGGCCACGGCTGGTGTCTCGTGCTTAAATCAAACTGCTGGCAGTGGGGCTGGCTGGCGACTGCTTGACAAGTAGCTTAATATTTGGAAAATGCTTCTTTTGTTGCTCTCTTACCTTTTTCTTGCTTTTTGTGCAGCTGATTTGCTATTTCAAAAAACCAAAACAAACGCTACCCTTCATAGAGTTTCTGGCTTTTGTTATTGGCGTTCTAGGGAGCAGATTTCTGATAATTGTAAATATGCCTGGCTTCAATTTCAGTCCACCCTCCATGTCATGAGCCACTGGTCGTTAACCCTTCTAAAAACACTTTAGTCAAGTCCGACCGTGCTGTTGAGCAGCTTGCTTTGGGTGCTCCTTTTCTGCTGGGGAAGCCTCTGGAATGGGGGTCAGCACAGTCAAGGTGGCATTTAACACCGTGTTGCGCTTGTGAAGACTTGAGAGAGAAACAGCCAGTGCCTTGTGACCCTGTCCAAGGGGTAAAGAGCTGGGTCTGTGTCACTTTGGTTGGATTTCTCATCTGATGCCCCTTCGGCCGGGGTGTTCAGGACAGCTGGTGGGTTTGGAGGAATTGCAGGTGCCTTGGAATTGTCACAAGCCCGTTCTGTGTTTGCAGCAGAACACGGGAACGGAGGAACGGAGCTGACAGCTGAGCTTGGATGCTGCAGGGAGCGGTGCCATTGGGTTGTTGTTTTTTTTAAGGAAAGCATGTGGGAAAGGTTTTTGAGGCCTAGTGTGCTGGCCTGGAGTGTAGCTACTAAAATACTGTGAGCGTTAATTCTGTTGCTGCCGTTATTTCTCATACACTTTTCTTGCGAAGACTGGAATTGGAATTTCAGCGCCCTGGATTTAGCGTTCCTAGTTCAGTCACAGGGCTCTCGTGTGAAGCAGAACGTGGGCCGAGCAGCGTGACTGCGCACGGCGTGCCAGGGAGGCAGAACTCGAGCTACATCAGAAAGGCATCGTTGCTCTGTTTATTTTTATGATTGTTCAGAAGCCTTTGTGATAAATAACTGACTCGCACATTTCCTAAGCCACTTGGGTGAAGGGCTGGGGTAGAAGTTTAATCCCTTCTGGTCCTGGGCTGCTCTTTCCCCTCAGCTGCAGCCGGGGGGACACAGGACTGAGCTGTGGGGAGCAGCAGAGCGACCCCGTCCCCCACTTACTGCTGGGGCTGAACGGGGGCAAATCCTGGCCAGTGTCACCACGTGTCCGTGCGCAGAGGCGGCTGCTGCTGCTGCTGTAGGTGTCCGGTTGTTGCAACCCGCCGCAGGTAAAGATCAGTAAAGCAATGACAAGAATGATAGAATGATGCAATAAAAATGGTGGTTATATCATCTGGGTTTTGTCTTTGAGCTGTCTGGACCTCTGGAGGTCTGGTGAGTAGGCTGGATTGCTCTCAATCCACGCTAATTGTAGAGCCTGCTGAAAAGAAAATAATTCTTTAAAGAATGCTGAATATTTTTAGTTTGGAGTGAATAACCTGAAGCATCGTGTTTTTTCTAGATTGAGAAAGGGGAGAGAACACTGACTACGTCTTCTGCAATGGGATCTGTGTGTGAAAGGGAGCACGGACACAGCGCCGCTGGAATCCCGGCCTCGACTCGACTCCACTGCCACCTGGCCTACCACAGGTATTTCATTTAATGAAAAATTAACTGAGAAACTGAATTGAAGTCCCTGCCAATACGTTGATAAAGTGGCATTTTCTATTATCATCTCTGCAATTCTGAATTCTAGATAGAATATTACAGAAAGAGAAACACAAGTTACGCTGTAGCAGCCTCAACAGTGAAGTTTGCAGTTGGTCTAGATGAGCCTTGTAGGTCCCTTCCAGCCAAACTATTCTACGTCTTGAAACAAATGTTCTGAAACGACTTGGGATGTTTTTAGAAAAAGTAGTGTTTACATATACATTTATATTTTTTCCCCTTTGGAACAACTCTGTAGTAGTTTTTTTAGCATTTGTTTCAAAGCATACACTACGAATTGTACCTCTATTATTTGAAGGTTACTAAACAACTTGGTTTCAGAAAGGGATAGAAACAAGAGAAGCTGATGAAACTTAGTGCTGTGTTTGTTGTGTGACTGATAAGTGTGATTCCTTTATTTGTTTTAAACCATTAATTGCAGCGTTTGACTCAAGTTCTTGCACTCCCACGTACATGGTGTGCCTGTGGACTGCAGCTAAGTGATCATTTTATTTTTGTTGTCAAACCCAGCATGTGAGCTCTGCAGACTCATTTTAGCTTTGCACATACGGTGCTTTTTCCGCACAAGAACATAAAATCATGAGTTTATAAATTCTTTATTGAAAAATACACTTGTGATATTTTCATACAAAGTAATGTTAATGGTACAGAGTAACAGGAATTGTCTGACAATTTCATAAATATTTTTACAGAAACATCTACACAGTTTCTCAACTTCAGCCTTCTCATTATGCAGGTAAGAATGAAAGATGCTTTTATCTTTCTTTAATTGAATTTACAGTGAGTGGCATTAAGTCCTAAATTTTCTGATTACTCAGAGGAGCAGGAATGACTGAAAACACAGAGCTTTTAACTTTTGCTTTCTTAGAAAAACTTGGAGAATCCGAGTGTGCTATATTTCACACTAACACCACCAGTGTGCCCAGTTATGCCACTGAAAGGGAGTAAACTGGTCTACTGCACCAGTTGTTAGTGTGTTTAATTGCTTTCTTAATAAGACTGGTATTTTGCAAGTATTTTAAAAATGAAAACAACTAGTAAATCTCATATATGCACCACTTTCTTATCCTGTTAGTCAGGGAGCAATTTCTCCCAGGCAGCCTGATTTAATACATTTAAAAACCAAAAACCAAACCAAACCCCATCCTTTAAAAACAAACAAAAAAGCCGAGTCTGTGTGGTGGCCGTTCCTGACTCTCGAGAAAAGCGATCTGGAGAAACATTACAAGCGTATAAAGTTCCTTTTAAAAGGCAAATGTCCCCAGCTTCCCGCATTCATTGCTGCGTATACATCAGTTTAACAGGAATTCTTAATGCCGTTTGCTGAAGATGGGAGCTATGGGCTGTCAATTTGAAAATAAATACAAAAGTCAAATTGCTTCAAATACAGAAAGATATCTGAAATCAGCCTCTGAAAAAAAATATTCACATTTAGAAAGTGCCATTGCAAATATACAGCAAAACTAATCTGCCTTAAAAATGATGCTTCGCAGCCCTACCAAAAGTGCCACCTTTTGAACGTGAGTTCACTTTAAAACATTGCACAGCTACAAACAATGCACAGACAGAATTCTCTACCTTTATACAGAAAGGTGCCCAAACTTTAAAGCAAAATAACATGATGGTTTTCAGGGGCACATGGAAGATCCTGAATATGGACAGGATCCACAAGCAGTGTCCTTTGGGGCTTCAAAAGATGATTCCCACCTTCCCTTCCCAAGCAGATCCAGACTCTGCTGGAATATTACTTGTCAGTCATCATTTTTGTGGAGGTTGTTCTTGTAAAAACCAAGACACAGTTGCAATATAGTTGTCTCTGTGCGATGCTCCCGTGTCTGACGCATGTACAACTTTCTACTCCAAAGACAAAAACGGTAAAGCTGGTAAAACCAGTGTAAGGGGACTGGTTAGTGCAGTCAGGTGTAAGTACCTGTTGCAAACGGAAGCGTAGCGAGCGGTGCTCGGGATGTGCCCTCCATGCACCAAAAAGCTCCTCAGCTGCTGTGGGACACAAGCTGGGAGCTGCCTGGCCTGCCCGGGCTGGGCTGAGCCCCGGGATGGGACGTGTCTCCTCGCTGTCCCTGTGGGACTGTCCTTCTCTTCCTGCCCTTCCCGACAGGCCGGGGGCTCCGCGGGGGACGGCACGGGGGCTGCGGGGACGGGGGGACCCTCAGCACGGCCTGCGAGCCCGTGTGACCCGCAGAGAGGGCGATGCCGCCTCAGTGAGAGCCTCTGTCGTTTGCCACGTCTTGTAGTCGGCGTAACAGGGCGGTGTGATTCTCCTGGCAGATTCGCTTCGCCGGCGCTTCAGTGCCGTCTTCTAAGAGAATGCCTCTCTTCTTTGTTGGCGTCTCTCCAGTTCTGACCATGCTGTTTATTTCCTTTAGCCTCTGGAGAAAGGAAGGGGAAAAAAAATAGAATTCTCTCCCATTATCGTGGCTACCAAAATACAAAGTGAACTTTTGTTAACTGCATTACAGTGGGATGATGTGTGCTTTTTTTCTGGAGATCTGTACTGTACAAAGTGCTTCTTGTGACAGACTGTTTTAGTCACTGTCCTTCCCGTGTGTTAGCGTTACTCAGACTCAAGCTAACTCCTTGTTTCAGGGCACATGGAGCTGCAAGGCCGTCCATCCGTAGCTACAACTGCCGACAGCAGAGATGCAGCAGTTCCTCGAATGAAGATGCCTCTCCAGGAAGATTTCAACTGCACTGTGACCAGAGCTCACAGGATTCAGCCTGTTGCACGTTGCCCTGGTAAGTCTGTGCACAGTAACAGCCATTTGTTGGGTTTTCCCTGCACTGGGCAGATGAGAGCGTGTGATTGTACTTTGTGTTCTGCTCCTCCAACAGTCTCTGTACCGAGTAACCTACCCGTTACCTGAAAGCAGAGGGTCCTGGTGCTGCACCCCCGAGTGTTTCATGTGTACCAGTGCAAAGAGTAACTTTTAAAAGTACACAAGCAGCTCGGACACCTAATTGTTTTACAGCTTCTTAGATACCTGAACTGACAGTTGGAAGAGTGTTAGTTGAGAAAGTACATGGTAAACAACATAAACAGAAAGGTGTGTTGCACAATCTTCTCTAATTCCACT
Organism: Caloenas nicobarica; assembly: GCF_036013445.1. Taxonomy (NCBI): domain Eukaryota; kingdom Metazoa; phylum Chordata; class Aves; order Columbiformes; family Columbidae; genus Caloenas; species Caloenas nicobarica. The sequence continues at coordinate 5,847,262 of NC_088253.1, read as the reverse complement.
ACCAAAAAGAAAAGGTAGAATTAAGGACTTAGGAAAGCAAATGAAAACCCTTTAGTCTCACCTTAGATGGGCTGCTGCTGAAATAATAGAATATCTTCTCTCGAGGGGAGAGAGCAGACTCGTTTTTGTGTGGCGAGATGTAGACGGGGTGGTTCTGGGACAGCTGCACTCTGCGCGGGGAGCCGAGCCGGACAAACGGGTAGGGCGAGAGCGGCGGAGAGTCCGTCTGCGCAGGAGACACAGAAATGGCTCAGTGCTTGTGTCTGCTCTCAGGTGCTACTACAGTGGGGCTTTGGCGAGTCAATCACCTTAAACACAGCTTAGTTTTTTCTTGCTAATGTCATATTGTACATATTTAGAACAGATGCAAGTTTTGTCATGTTATTAGGCTAGATGAGTGGTTTTTTAAATTGATTTCCCTAACCCTGGCTGAGGCTGGTAGATGACATTGGTCAGCGCTGTGTATTTTGTACTGGAGGAAACAGCAAATAAGCATCGACAGTACTTGGTATTTCAGCAGCAGAGTATGTCCTTGAAGTGAAATTGTCATTAAAAAAATATATATAATCCTTTGAATTTGCTAAGAGGGAGGTTAGCCAAGAATACTGTGCGTATAGCAAAAAAAGATGTCTTTACTAACAAAAGGCACAGAATGTAACTTACTGCATTTGAAGTATACTTGAGGGCGAACTCTTTAATCTGCTCGATGTAGACGTTGTTGTAGAACTGGATGAGGTCCCCCCGCTCCTCCTCCTCCGTGTCGCTGTTGGGGCCGGTGAGGCGGGTGGGCGTGGGGGGCGCGGAGCCGGGGTGCGGCACGGGCAGGGTGCTGCTGGAGCGCATCACGGGGCTGCCGTCCCGGCTGCCTGCGGGAGAGACCGGCACGGGCACCGGCACCGTCACAGCGCGGCCGTTCCACCTGCTCGTGCCGCTTCAGCCCTGACATTGGCTGCAAACCTGCCGGAGTTCCGGCTGCCGCCGTGCAGCCGGTGCCAGCGATGCCGATTGTGTTCCCTCAGTATCTCGCGTTACAAAAAAGCAGGATGTTGTTGTCAAACACCCACAAACTGCTGAGTGTGTGTATGGAAACACATTTGCTTTCTAACTTCTTAGTGGATAAACTGTAAGTGGCTTTTCTGTATATGCTCATCGCTATATAAGCAGAGCTAAAACTCCATTTTTCAGGCATTCGCGCTAAACTTTTAACAGTAGCTCGCTCCTGTTGCCAGCTGGCACAATTTCAAATAAGGAACAGCAGTCTTTTTCAGCTGGTAGTAGAAATATTTGGCTTGGTAATACTTCTCCTGGTTTAATGTGGGAAGTTGCAAAATAGATATAATTTTTTTTCCTCCCCTTCCTGCCACCTCTGTGTGACAGAAAACATTAATACCTACCATTTATACTGCCAGCTATTAAATATCTTGAAAACTGGTGCTAGGAATACATGGCATCACTGATTTGATTTGCTTTCCTTTATGAAAGTTAATTCAAGGAAAGTGTATCAGTTCAAATATCAAGGAAAGAATCTCCAGAGATGCACTAAAATAGACGCCGTGGGCAATTTGTTCTTACCTCTGGAGGCTGCTGAGAGGTTCAAGACTCAAAGTGGGTGTAATATTAAGCTTGAGTTACAGCAACTCTTAAGCGTTATCAATATATTCTTAATTGTGTCCAGGTTTACCAAAGAAGGAGCAGTTTGGGGTGGTTTGACACAAAATCCAGCTCTTACTTTACACACACAGTTTTGGAAATGGAATTAACCCCAAGCACCTGGGATACGGGCTCACTCACTTTTCTCTTTGTTCCTCTCTTTGCTCCTGTCCGTCGGTGAGTTCTGCTGACTGCTGCTGTCGCTGCTGCCAGAGCGGCGGCGTCTCCGGCCTCGGATCAGGACGCTCCGATAGACCTGCGGGGAGAGCCAGGAGCATCACCAGGGCGGGACGCGCAGTTACGGAGTCGGGAAACAACAGTGTGCGTGACACACCGGCCTTCTAGAAACTCCACTGGGGTATCAAATTGCTTCTTGCAAATACAGCCTCCCAAGAGGAGTATCGACCGATAGGTGCTGCTTCCTTAGCTTTTAAACGAAGGCATTTTCTATTTTAGGTAGAGTTTAGCATTAAAAGCTTTTAGTAGTGCAGGATTGTGGATGTGGCTGTTGTCTTTTGAGGAGAATGGCTCACAGACGGCATTCCTTTAATACTAAACATTACTTCAAAAAGCCATCCCTTCCTAAAATAGAACTGCGGCATTTAATGAACCAGATCCCGCGTTGTTTAATACCAGCTGTACTTACGTGACTCTTGGCTTGTGGTTGTGTGCGGTAGCAGCGCATGATGTTCTGAAATGATCTATCTTCCTTAGTAACCTAAGAGGAGATGAACAGAAAGGGTTAATAGTTTTCCTGTGGGTTTTTTAATTCGTTTGGGAGTTGTTGTGTATGTTTCGTAGGGTTTGGGTTTTTTGAGGAATTTTAATCTTTGGAATAAGTCTTAAAGAAGTTGTTTGTTTGTTTTTTCTTCATTCAGGTCTCACCTTAGCCATCACGTAGATGGCACACATCAGCAGCTGATCCAGGTGTCTGTCCATCATGATTTCGGGGCAGTGCACCAAGGAATGCTCAAAACACGTCCAGATCCTTTTCCGCAGCTCATCGGATATATCGAGTTTAGTGCAAAGGTCTCGCAAACGGACACTGGCCAAATGATAGACCTGTCGGAACAGAGGCTGTGCTGGGGGCCACCGCAACACGGCTTTTCTTACCCAGCTAAAGGGGGTTCTGACTTGTGCACCCCACAGAACTTGCGCAAACAAGTAGCTGAAGCAAGAATAACTAAATTTAACTTTTTTGCTTACAAGACATTGGTGTTTCCCATATTGCTATTGCTGCTAAGAAAACATACAAATTACCCTGAGCGCAGGAAGGACACTGCACAGCCTACAGCAAGCACTGTGCTGAATAAACCAGCTCGTCCAGGGGGAATTTCTTTCTTTCCGACAGCCTTAGAGCAAACGGACACCTGGGAGTACCTGCTGGCCCAGCACATCATCTACTTCACAACTCCTGCTGGCTGTGGTGATACTTATAAATTCTTTTGCTTTGTGAGTGAGCAGTTGCCTGCATCAGAAAACTACTCTTCAGGTATGTCCATGAATAGACAAAGAGTACAAATTAACTTTGAAATTGTATATTCTCTTATTATTACTAATAATAAGTACAGATGCTAAAAATCACTGAAGACTTATCGAAATGCAAACTAAGCAAAGCACAAGTTAGACTGAGCAGTACCTTTCTGAAGAAGAGCGAAAGCGAGCCCATCCTGCGAGGCCTGAGGGCCGCGGCGCTGGGAAGCTGCTGGCTTTGTCTGTGCTCCCCCGCAGGAACCTGCTGCACCGTCACCTGCCCCGGCAGCTGCAGCGCGGCCCCGGGCAGCGGCGTGGCCAGAGCCTGCGCGCTTAGGGGCTGCATGGGCGCCGGGACGGCCGGGGGCTGCGCGCCCACGTTCACCTGCACCGGGAAGAAAGTGATTCCTCCGTTTTCATTGGCTATACCTGTGATGTAAGAGAAAAAAGTCTGAAATAAGAGCAAGTTCTTGGGGGCGGTGTTTGTGGTTGCTTGTTGGGCGAGGATTTTTAAGAATTAAGTAATTATTTTATCAGTTACTCGTAAGTGTATATTTAGTATATTATATATGGAATTGTTTCATCAAAATACTTTGCACTTTTCATCATAAGGAGACAAGGAGGTAATGAAATTGAACTGTTTTTAATAGTAATGCAACTGTCATCCCGTGCTCGCTCAGGAAGGGAGGCTTACTGAAATAACTCAGTTTTATAACACAGGTGTTGGCAGTCCCAACAACCCGGTGCTGTACGTGTCCTGTCTCTGAATTCTGCTCATCTGTTCATGCAATTCTTCCCAGTTATGAAGCTGCAAACAGACATTTCTCTCCACTGGACTGTTCCTCCCTTTCCCCCTTGCTGCATACTAATGCTCTGATGAGAACGAGCCTCAGTAACTGTGCAGTGGCTCTTCTCTCACCTTGTACGGGTATGGTAACAGTTTGCCCATTATTGGCTGTCACGGTGGCAGTTGCCACTGTCACCAGCGTCTGGCCAGGCACCGGTGTCACCGACATGGCCTCGGGATTCACGTTCTGCACCGGCACTGTGTTCACCACTGGCTGCTGGGACACGCGTACGGGAGTTCCAGGCTCAGAGGCGTTATCGTTATCGACAAACAGCCGCCTCCTTGTGGGGTTGGCTGTGGGGGAGCTGTATCTGTCATACAGGGTGGTGGGAGAGGAGAGGCCTGCAGGTTAAAAAAACACACACCAATATAAAACTCCTGTTGTAGGATCCCTTACTACACAAATAGTTCAAAGAATCTAATGAGAACCAAAATACATCATGCAAGGCTATTCAGGAAATGTTAACAATTCCTTATGTCTACATTTGTGGCTTACAGATTGCTTTTAGACATGGCTTAATCTCATATAATGCTGTGTTCAATCATTTGCTCATCTAATGCGTTATGTTGTATTTTTCCAGAGAAAAAGTTTGAGCCGTGCACTGATGTGAAGCAGCTTCCTTGCTGTACTCCACTGAGAGTTCAAATTAAAGCCACGGTCTAAGTGGGAAGCATGTTACGCCGAAAAGAAGTCTCACCTTTTCCCAGTCCTCCAGTTTCGGCACGAACCTCATTTATTCTTCTTGGTGTCAATGGTGAACCCACAACACTGTTCCCAGCAGATCTCTCAAAGTACTGAGGTGGCATTACCTGAAATATTTATACTTTTATTAGAGTGTCTGTATGACAGACCAACTATACAACAAATTTTTAAAAGCTTCTGCGCTACAAATCTTGAACAGCGAAACTGTATGGAAGAAATAAAAACGAAGAACACTGAAGAACTTACCGTAAGCCTAACTAAGACTTTGTAGTAATCGTACCACTTGAGAAAATATGAACTGTAATAATCCTTTTTTGACTACAATTAAAAGTCTGTACTTTTTACCACATTTCTCCTTGTCTAGTCATATTTTCAAGTGTAAGTGACTGGTCCAAACCTTCCCTGCTTGTCGCTTTGTTCCTTGTGCTGTGCAAGGGCTGGGTGACAGTCACCTCGGTCTCGGTTGGGCTGTCGTGAACAGAGCAGAACACGCTGCACCTCTGTGCGCTCTGCACTCATCAGCTCCTCGCGTGAAACTGAACTTTGGCCAGGTAAAGCTGCTCTCTGCCATCCTGTCTGATTAGGAAAACTATGTAAAATGTGTCAAGTGCTCACCTCTTCACAGGTGGGAACTTTGTTTTCGTTGTCTCTGATTCTGTCCCACAGAATGGATTCCTGTTTCCATGCCATACTTTCCAAGATCTGTTCTTCAATATGATTAAGGTGTTTCACTACTTCCCGACAAAGGCCATCCTCTGCTCTAATAAGAACCTCAATTACCTGTAAGGTGGATAATTATAATCAATATAATGTACTTGTTTCATATATTTTTTTTCTTACAGAAAGATCTAATTCCTAATTTTCAAGGAAAAGACTATTAAGGCTGCGTTAGTATGGCTCAATCATATCTTGTCTTGCGGTTTTATCACAAGGCAAATATTTGTATCTTTCCAAACAAACAAACATGTCAAGCACTGTTGCAAAATAGCTGCAAGAACAGCTCATGATAAAATGGTAACCCGTTAGTTACTGTACAGATACATGGACACTGCTCCTGTGTTTAATTGCTAGCAGTATTTTCAGTATTTTGATTTTTAAATGCATAAGTACACCCCGGGATGACACACAGGTAACATTCTTTTCAATACAAAAAGAGGCAAAACTCAGAATGAGGGGTTAATGTGTAAGTTAACGTGCAGGTAAGGAGATGACTTAATGTAAGTCAACAGAGTACTTGTGATCAAGTGTTTCCAGCTATCAAACACTTTACCTTATAAAAATGATAAACTGGAATGTCAAATATCTCGGTGATGAAGGGGAAGTTTCCAGGCGGGTTGTAGGTGAAGATAATGATCTCGAGGCAACACGCCAGCAGAGACCTGTGAAACACATCCTGCTCCAGGATTGCCTGCAAGAGTTGCACATTTTAATACTTAATGTACAGTGTAACTATAGAATAGTAAAATGTTTTCGACTCTGCCTCAACAGCATCAAGCTTATAAAAAGATCTTTTTTTATAAGAGACAGAACAGAATCCAAATGAGACATCTTTAATCATTAGAAGTTTCATATATCGTCATGTTTGCAAACACAAATGAGTTCCTGTACCTTTTTTTTCCTCCCATTCAGTTGTGTGTACAGGCTACTTTTTAGAGCTTTTCCCCTCATTTTAAATACCAGCTCTATAACTGGTAGGTTTTTTTTTTTTTTTTTTGTAGATCCAACTTTAAAAACAAGGTAAAATTGGATTAGTTTTCCTTACAGATAAATCGGTGTCCCCCAGTCTCTTCTTCTCTTGCTCGATGACCGACTCCAAGACCTTGTAGTACAGCACCTCAGCACGACGAAAATGTTTACTGGCAACATCTGCAGGAATTTGAAACAGAAACAATATTGTCAAATGCGATAAAAGAATTCTGTTCTTGATCTTAAGAGATACAACAGTTCAGTAGCTTGTGTGGATTTGTGTGCTGCTGTGGCTACAGCACTTGCACAAGTAAATCAGTTAATTTTAAGTTAACTTAGGAATTTCTCTCCTGCTGCACCGCCTGGTGAATGCAGAGCAGAGTAACTTCTTACTGAACCCAGGATTGATGGAAACACCAAATATATAAGAACAAACTTTAAATTGCTATAATCTAATAAATATACTTCAAGTTCAGAAACTAGATTGTTCGGAAAGTATTCCTATATGGATCCCACTTGCACTGTGCAACAGAAAACACTGAAGCAACTACGTTGACAAGAACAAACACAAAGCACGTAAGTCTCTATTAAAAACCAAAACGGTCAAGAGCATCTTCCTAATTGTTAATCTGTCTTCATGCGCTTCACACATCTCGACAACTTCGCAAATAATACTTTGTGTTTATACTGGCAGGGTTTTAATAATATCTGTACTAAACCCTCCTTCTGTGAAAGCCGAAACTGCTGTAGGACTTTTAAAGACTAGAGTTGGGCAGATTTTGCATGGCTGACAGAAATCCTGTAATTGAGAGAAAAGCAGTACCCTTCAGGGTGCTTTTCATTGCCCTTCCGTAGAACCAAAAGTATCCTCACATTCCAGTAATCCTCACATTCCAGTAATCCTCACATTCCAGTAATTTAAGCTAAGGCTGGTTATAAAATTGCATGCAGGGTTAGAATTTGCCCTGCCTTAAGAATAGCAGGAAAAGACAAAAGTAATGGAAAAGACTCTTGTGCTAAAGCATAACATGTAAATAAAACTGTAAGTTACTTAAAAGTGATAAATGTATTTACAGGCATTTTAATTCTTATCTGTAGAAGTAAAATGTTTCTCACCTTTGGAAAAGTTACTGAATTCTCCTTCAGACTGCATGCTCTGGCAGTATATTTCATGCATTTCTTTTACTCTGTTCGCAATAGACTGAGAAGGATCTCTGGAACATGACCTGAAAACAGAAACTAAATATTTTCAACAGTCTATTCCTAAGACCAAAAAATTTTAAAATCTACAACTATTTTTATCCTATGATTAATGCATGAAACTGTAAGTCTCTTGGACAGCAATACAAGCACACCCATATGTGCCTATGTATGGACTGTAACATGTCCACAGCTGCTGCTGCTTCTTATCATCATCATCATCATTATCATTATTCCTGTATATATTGTAGTAAACATGCACATCTTTTCATGGTTAGGGATAAACAGCATTTTCCACATGATTTAAAAGTTGTTTAAAAAACATACTGTACCTGAGGGAACAGTTTATCTTACATACAGAATAAATTTTATTTTTAATTTCCTACAGCACAATGTGTCTTGCTGGGTAGTGAAATTTGCTAAGTAGGAAGAAGGAAATTCTTTAAAATTGTATATGAGCAGTTTGCTGTTAGAGAAGCTCAGAACTGTTTGGTTTAAAATGCTGTATGTTCTTATAGCCATCAATCTCTTAAGGACAATGGTGTCTAAATAAAGAGAACAGAGTCTTTTGAAATTTAAATATCTCTCTGGGTCTGATTTTACTCCAGAACCTTTCAAGACTGACTCACATTTGAAATGACACTGTTTAGCATTAACATTTTTTATTAAAACTATTTTAAAAATAGAATTATTTGCTTACCTGAATATCAAACTTACCTGAGTATTTGCTCCAGGTTTTCACTGGGGGCATTTTTCAGTCCTGCCAGCATCGTATGAAGGCGGCTCAGACTGTATGTTGCTATGGAAACAGGTGTCACATATGGGTTGCTCTCCTTAATATACTTGCGGCCAGTAAGAGGGGTTGTAATCCTAAGTGATTTGGACTGAAGAGACAAAAAATAAGCATATTACTTACATGATTATGAAAATTTTAACCAGTAGAATTCTAACCTTGTGTTACAATATACGCCTGGAAATAATGGCTAAGAATCAAACAGCCCAAAGGAGCTCGTGTCTCAGACAGGAGCCAGCAATGAAAGATTTCTCTGTGTCACCGGGATAATTGCATGAAATCGTGCTGTACAAACACAGAGAGGATGTGACCTCGCACCAAAAGGCAGAGACTGGCAGAGAAGTGTGAACCAACCAGGCCTGTCTAAAAAAACAAACCGCAATGGCCCAGCAGTCCCATCCCTCATGTACCAAGGGCAGCTGTAGCTCACCGGAGCGTGCACTGAGCCAGGGTTTCCTTCACCAAGTTTAACACCATGAAAAGTCCCCCTGAATCTAACAGCCAGCATTTTAACTTGTTTGCATCAGGTTAAGTCATCCCATCAAAATAATTTAACATCAAGGATGTTCCTTCAACTAGGATACAACAAAACCAATGCATCTTCTAATTATGTAACCACACAATTACTTCACATTTTGCAGTCTCCTCACTGTCCAGCCCAGCTCCCAGCACTCCTCCCATTTTCCGCACACACTCCCCATGTGTTTTATTTGTCTCTGTACTGGACAGGAGCGATGGTTCCCCCAGCCCTGCAGCTTTACCGGCCCCGCTGCTTCACCCCAAAAAGGAAACCTGCAAGTTACACACCCAGGCCTACGCCAGCAAAACCTGGTGGCTGATTAATGCTTTAAGCAGGTCAGAAGCGAAGAATTAACTACTCGCACTGATTTTGCAGATAAGGTTATTTTGACCTTTTCTCTGAAGAACGCTGAAGGCCATTAATCAACTCTCACTCTGGAAAAAGATCACATCGCTGTTCCAGGGATCTAGACTGTTCCACCTTTTTGCTCTCTGTAATCTAGTTGTGCTAATGCAGCTTATATCCTTCTTTCTCTGCCTGTCTTGTACCCTTCCTCCTTTAAGATAGCTTTTCCATCTTCAGGAACATTTTGATGCTCTACAATCACAGGTATATATGTCTGCATTCAAAGCCAATGCCTGTTTTTGAAAAGCTCCTCTAGACACAGGAAGGCCCTGATAATTTTATAGGTCTTCACTTTATGATTCTGAAATGCATAGCGTTCTTTGTCCTCTCAAAGACCATATTCTGTGCTATTTTATTAGTCATATAAAAAGATATATCTATGTATCATGCTTTTAGGCAAGCAAGGTGAAAACCATTACCTGGTGATTTAACCGAAACTCTAAACAGATGTAATATTAACACCTGAAGCACATCTGTTAAAAGGAAACAACAAAAAAATGCACAGAGCAAAGTGCTGAGCAGCTTTGCATACGTTAAACACAAAACTCTGCATGTGGGGCAGAGCTGTGAGGGGAGGGGAAGCTGGACAGGTGGGGGCAGAGGCCCCAGCAGCTGCAGAACTGCCCGTTCTGCTGTGCTTGGAAACCTTCACATAAACCTTTACCCAAAAGTATCTCTTTAGGTAACTACCAAAATATCCTCTGTTCTGGATTTAATCAAAGAAACCCCAAATATGTGGAGAAATACTGGAGGAAAAAGCCAAAACAAACAAATAAAAAACCAAAAAACACACACAAAAAAACCCACCACACACAAAAAACCCAACAAAGTAAACAATATCAATTATCAGTCAGTTACAACCTGTAACTCAGCTGTGCTGTGCACACTCCCAGATCACCTTGAGAAACCGAGACAGTAATTTTTTAGTAGCCGCTTCTCTTCATCAGCCATAGACTAACTCAGCTCACGGTCTGCATAAATCCAGCCGCACAGACGATGTCACACCCACCTTGTCAAAGTGCTGCTGCAAATTATGCTTCACTTGCACGCGTTCAGCTGTTTCCATTCCTGAAGTTGTATTTAAGCACCGTGTGAGAGTCCCAATTTCTTCATCTGCGTCCTCCCCGAGAAATATTCTCTCGTCGAGGTTTCCTACTGACAAGACGTACTCCTCGTAGGCCTTGTTGATGGCTTTGCTGCAGCAGAAAAGACAAATACAAACCCCCCTTTATTTAGACAGTGCTTTGCTCACCTGCATCCTGCATGAACAGAGTTCTGGCCTCTTGGAGTCCACTTCAGAACTTCTTTTAACCCTGCCTGAAGCATTGGAACTGCTTTAAAATCTACAATATCTTAAAACACGGCAGTGCCAAGGACATTATTTTTCCATTATATCTGATGGGTTGCTAATTAGTATAACTGCAGGAGGAACATAATAAAATACTAAGAACTCATTTTTGGCTGGAAACTCCTCAAAACTTACACAGCATCCCATCACCTTAAACTATGCTTACCATTTTCATACCATTTAGAGGAAAATAAGTCCCACTCATAAGCATCTCTAGGTTTATAATGAAAAAAATACCATAAAGCCTGATTTTTCTCTCCCACTTCCCACTCAATGTGCTCCCATATCTTTTTTATACTGACACTTGAGTTATATACAAAAGAAACTGAGGAAACATAGAAACAAAAAAATAAAAGTAGGCACCAAATAACAGCATCCTGAGGAATCATTCCTCTTTCAAACATGCCTCAGACTGTACCATCTCAAAGAACAGGAATTGAAATGCAATGTAAAATATGAACATTAATAAATACATAAGCCAGCCAGCTCGTATTCCAGGTAAGATGCAGATAATAAGGCAAGTGCCATTGTGTCACACTTCAGAGGGACACTAGTGCAAAGCCAACCATGAGCATTGTGACTCACAAGCTGTCTCCAAAGTTCCCAGGATCCAGAAAGCCAGTCAGATTTTCATCTTTTCCTTTCAAAAGCTGTGAGACAGACAGTTACAAACAAAGTTAAGGACAAAGGATAGACATTTCAGGTCTTTAAAGCTTTGAAAATAACAAGTAAGGAGAAATTTTTCTACATTACAGATTTCTTGACCAACCTTTTTGTCGAAAAGTTTCCGAATGTATGGCTTCCAAAAATGTTCCTTTATGCCTTTTGCTTCTAAAACTAATCCATAATGTAATGAACACAGCTTTTCAATGATGCAGGGAGGATCAGATGATACTTTATAATCCTTACTATGGAAGTCTTCAGGTAGGCCTGCAATTAAGAACACAATATTATTTACTTTTGCAAATCCATATCCTGTCTTCTTCTTAAATTCTATTCTGTGTAGTCTAGGTAGTGTGAAATTAAAATGGTGAAATAATTAGTTCTCTTGAAAGAATTATTAATTATACAATACCCACTCAATTTGCCAATGCTATCAAACCTCAATTTTGAGTAGAGATTAAAAAAATAGATATTTAGTGAAAAATATTTAAAACCAAGTTCTAATAGAAAACCAATCAAACGCTCATGAACTATAACATTAATTCAAGTAAGTTTCAGACAATTGTCCCAGTTCACACCTGAACCACTATGAAGTAAATGCAAATACTGCACAGCACTGAAAATGAAGTGTGAGCCTGGAAAGAACGACGTCAGAAATGCAATGGAAACTTCTCACCAGTCATTTGTGTTTGTGGTTATCAAGTCCATTACACGTGTCCATTCTCTTCAGTCAGAGAACAGCAACAATCCAGAAAGGAGAGAGAAACAACCCCGTTGCCACTCTCAGATTTGAGCAGCAGATCTTTCCAAACTGGTGCCTCAGAGGAACCCTCCAGTCTGACTGTGTCCAGTGGTGACTGTGCCATCAGGTGCTCTTCCACTGACATTAAAATGCCATCAGCTGAAATTTTTACTTGGAAATTCCTTCAATGGTATTTCCACAGCAAATTAAATTCTTGACTTACTATATTACTGACAAAATTCAGTAGCCTGTTATTACACACTACATTAATAGAAACCTGACTCTGTTGCCTGATATAGAAAAATATTGATTCCCACATATTTCAAATCGATATCATTAAATTTATTCTCTACCACATAGATTCATCCTAATTTCAGTAGTCTTAGAAGTCCTTGCAGGCTTTGGATAAAAGTAGATAGTTTTTTTCAACGTACCTTTAAAATTCGGATTCAGAAGTTCTTTACGGTTCGGACACTGGAGGGCATTTCCATACACCAGATCCAAAGCACATAACAAGAGATGGTAGGAATTGACCAAGTCATCGCTGATCATAGGAAAATTACCTATTGGAAGGACATAAGAGATTAATTAAAATGAGCATTGATTTAAAATTATTTTAACCAATAACCTGTTGAGATTTGTATTACAATAAACAATGCAGTCTTGGAAACACAGACTCTGGTAACTATAACTATCTGGATAGAAACACAGGTAGTAAAACAGACACACACAATAAAACATAGCAAATGTAACAGTAAAATATGTTTTCAGGAACAGCAGCAACTGTGTAGGAACTCGAATACGTTGTGCTGTTCTGAAAAGAAACCCTACAAAAGGCTGATAAAGGGGGTGCTGCGACTCCCTCATCCACAGCGATCGGATTACTCAGCGCGTCGATCACTTGGAGCAGCACCAAGCGCACTGCGCGAACGGCCTCAAGGAGGGAGGTTGTTACCGTCACTGGCAGCACAGGCCCCTGTCTGCCCCTTACATCCTCACTCCATCTGCCAGAGCCACAACCTTGTTCCAAAGGTGTGAAGGGAAGAGCGGGCTCTGACTGACCCTCCCCTTCGCTGTTCTGCATCGCTGTGAGGTGTTGCAAAGAACTTTAAGTTTTGCTCAGCCAGACCCCAGTGCTCAGATGTCACAGAAAACACAAGCACCACTGCCTGCTCCAGCTCCCCCGTTCTCCAGGACGTATCTATGTGCAACTCAGAGTCCAGAGATTCTTTTCCTTTACCAATCTGTTTTCTTTACAAAACTTTTGTTGAGGGCACGATCACCACAAACAGTAATAAATTTAACTTTATTTCTCTTGTGCTTTACAAAAGAGTTAAAATGCATCTCTCTGATCTGGTTTACAATATAGCTTTAGTTCATACACCTCTAAAGTGTTTTTTTAGTTATCATCTTCCTGTACAAAAGAATCCCTGTAACCTCTTTTATCACCTTTCACAAAGATGATATTCAGATTCATTACTCTTTACTGAATTCATCAAGGTTTATGACATACATTTAAAGGAATAGCCATAGCTAAAAGCAGTCTTGTAAACTAAACTATACCGTTAATACCATAAATCACAATTCCATGAATTTATATGCACAGTGTGACTTTCTATTGCTATTCTCTTTTTTTTTTTTCCAGGTAACCTCCAACTCACTCAGCTGAGCCCACTATAAAGAACAGGTTTGTCTCCTTGAAGAAAACTGTCATATAGTAATAAACTCACTCAGAGCACATCAAAATGTATATATGATTAAAGAATTTTTCTAAATTATGCTGTTATTTTTCTACCAGTAACCTACCAGTTTGTTCCAGTTTATATTCAATTTTCTGATTCCATGTTTGTTAAAAGAAAAATAATTTCAATGTGGATAACTGGAACATCTTAAAATAAAGAAGCCTACATTAAATTTGTATTTATTGTACACATTTATCAGTTATTTCCAAATCATTAAAGGTTCACAGCAATGAAAGTCCTAAATACAATAGCAAAATGTTAATCAATAAAAATCTTAAAGAAGTAACTCTTGTAACCTAAGTTTACTTGCATACCCATGAAGTCTAGCATGGCAATTGTTACTGTCAGCACAGTCAAAAAGAAATCTAATTTTCAGTACCAGTAGTTCCATACAAATTATTTGTCAATAGCATTTCAAACATTAGCTTACTGCTCTCCTTCACAGCCTAGTACCAAATAATAAAAACCAGTTATCTCAGTGCGGCAGAGGGATATTTCTTCCTTTTCATTTTAAAGAAATAAAGCCAAGCTACAGAGAGTTTAAAGATAAATTCTTACAAACACTATGCAAGAATTGCAGTATCTCCAGACAAAGCCGCTGTCTTTGCAGCGTACGCCAAGGGTACGACCACGATGCGGTGTCAGCAGGACAAGCCCCAACCTGCCACTGCTGTGCGGTTGCCATGATAAGGATTATCTGCCACCCTCAAAACACAGCGAACACAACTTCACAGCAATATTTAATACCTTAAATGGTCAACATTATTTTACATTTTTGTGCTGCCACACTTTAATAAATCTACCACTAATTTTCAGTTTACAATTACTGTATATTTTCCTTTTTCTTGTAAAACTGAATTGGCTATGCTATCAGCTTGGTAATTTCTACAAATTTAACTTGTATATCTGTAACTACACACCAATTAACATGTAGTTAATTTATGATGTAATTACTCAAACATACTAACCAATAATTTAGCAACAGGAAGTCTCATAAAGTTCCTTTGCACGTTGCCAACTGTCCAATCTACCTATAGAGGTGAGGATTTTATGGAAAGAAAAATCTGTGACTTTTCAGACTGACCTATTTACTCTCTCAGTTGCCTGACTGTGCTAAAGAAGCAGAGTCCTGACTGCCTGGAGATAAAGTTCAGTACTAACTCTCCTCTGGACTCAGTGGAACACGCATAGATATTTCATACAACCTGGGAGAGCTATTCTGGACTGAAAAGAAAAAATTAAACTCATACCGTGTCTCAGGCTTGCAAGCAACATACTTGTCTAGGAAAAATTTCCCCAATAAAATGGAATTTGCAGCCTATTGGAAAAAGGCATCTTCTACAGAAGATACACTGTTCGGTACTGCACTCGTGCAACATCACAGCCCTTCTGGGTCTTTGTACGAAGCCGTGATCGGGAGGATCCAGTAACATCGCCAGTAACTTTTCCAGAAGAGCTGCTGACAGCCTCTGCAGCCCGGTGCAGTGTAGGAAGAAAGGCTAATCCGTATTGAACAAAATCAGGGCCAGACAATTCAATATTGTGACAGCCTACTCTGTCCTGTCCTCAAAAGCAGCCAATTAAGGCAATCACAGCACACTGCAGGAATCTTAACACTGCTTTACTTTTAAATTGGAAAAAAACCCCAAAACACACAAATAAACCAGCCGTCACACACCCCAAAACCAAAACAAAATCCCTTTTATCACTTTCCTTGTAGAAACTAAACTATTAGTTTTCTTCTACTAGAAGTTCTCTTACCAAAAAATGTAAAAAGCCTTTGGAAATGACTAATGGACCTGAATCTACAAAGATGCTCCTTCAGTGAGGAATACAAATCTGCTCTTTATTTTTCCTTAAAACAGTGTCTTACTTATACAGAATACCAGCGAATGCCCATTGAAGCAGTACCTGAGTAAAGTCTTCGGTATGCAGAAACTCTTTAAGACACAGGTTCGATGAAGAAAGACTTTAGACTTAAGCCTAAAATAAGGATTTAATCCTGTTTCCTCTCGTGATGTTTTCTTTCATCAGTCATTCTATCAAAAAAACCTCCTGAAATCCTCTACTATTGCTATGAACTTTAAGGCTGCACTTACAACAAAGGTTATATATACATTACAATATACTGTCTGTTGATTGCATTATTTCTAGAGAAGTATATTAAGAGAGGACCTCTTTTGTGTTCTAAAGGAATGAATCTTCAAGACTGCCGGCCATTTATATACATATATATATACACACACACATACTGCTACGTACGCAACACAGGACAAACTGCAGACGGTTATTTGGTGCAGTTGCTGTGTGCTCATTGTTTAACAAGGCTGGAGGCACAAAGGCTGTCAAAAGAATGAGAATATTATCTGCGATACTAGCGCAAAAGTATTCACACCCAGGGATTTATGACAGATTTTTACTAGGTTATAGGATCATATTCATTAAATGTTTTCAGTGTTGCTGGAAACTTAAGAGGAATTTAAATATTCTTTGTTCTGAGTAGACATACATATACACCTTATGTTAACTACAATAACATCTAAATATGAATTCACTAAAATTCTAAGCTACTTTTTCCCTTGGAATTTCAGCATAAATCTCCAAAATACTGGAAACTTTGTGAAACTATTCCACATAAAAGCTACCGAACTATTTGGGCATACAGCTTACCTTAGAAGTGTGGTAAGACACACAGGTGGGGAAACCAAGACAGAACACATTCCTTTCAGGCTGTTCTGAGAACGTCCCTTCTCCACCTGCACCTATTCAGCGTTAGGGACTGATATAACAAAACCAGGTTTGCACTATTGAATCCCTTTTAAATCTCTTACCTTTTGCATGAACAAACAGCACCCAACAAAACTGGAAAACTTCAGTCACAGTGCACGGTTGCCGTCTTTTGGGGAAAAAAACAGCAGGAAGACACATGATATGAATGAATGAATACTGATAGAACATCATACAACATTCAATCTTTCTAAAAGAAAATGAAGATTTACTGCAGTGCAGCCAAAGCTGTCCGTACTCGATGGTTTTCCTAAATCTCTTTCCTACTTTCAAGTTTCTGGCTAGTAAGTTTGGTCTGTGTTCTTGGTAACAGAAAAATCTCTTGCATATAACACAGCTCATCCTTCATCAAGTTATGTGAAGAATGGTTTCAAATGTCAAAATTAACATAGATTTCTCACAAAAAATAGGTAGTATCATCTTCGAACCTAACCTTCAAAATTACTTCACACCTCACCAACCAAGCTAATCAACTAGCAAGGTTTACTCTTCTTATCAAAGAAATATATTTGCAGTATATTTTTTCCACATTATATGCAAATACTAATCTCAGTACATAATTCTATTCCATCTATAGTCCAATTCCAACTTACTCACCTCTTGCATGATCCAATAAAATAATTTAGGTACAATCCTGTCTTTTACTATAGACTCAAATAGATTTTGTTACAAACGTCACCAAGTTATGGTAACAAGAACATCGAGAAGGAAAAAAAAAAGAAAAAAATTAAAAAGCAAAAAACCTCAACTAAGAAATAGCCTGTAAATATTAGAAAAAGTAAAATATAATAATAATAATAAAGCAAACCAACCACAAACGCAACCAAAAATAGCAACCAAAAATGACACTTCATAGTAGTGTCAATGAAAGAAATAATGAGTGGGAATAAATCAATCTCTACTAACTGTCATGAGAAATCACAAACTACATTAATAAGTGCTGGCACAGACAAAATCTTGTTGAGATCAGAATAATCAGAAAAGGCCAGCACATAATTTTCCCAGCACTCCTAATAAGAACAGTAACAATGAAATAAAGCTTTTACTGTAAAGTAAAATATCCAGAAGATCTGTGTCTACAAAGCAAATGCTGGGAACTTCTCAGCAGTGAAACAGGCTGAGTTGTTCCATGAGCTGTTCAAGGTTACACTGGTCGTACAGGGATCAAATCATCCAGCCTTTCCCATCTGAGAAATACTGGTATTTCTCTTGGGTACAGGATGATTTTTATCTTTCCCCTGCCTCCCAGACCATAAAACCAGCTTTGGGATTCCCTGCACCCTGTCAGATCTGACTAACTGAAAAAAAGATTCAAAAATTACTTCAAGCAAAGAAAGACAGACCAACTCTGATCCTATAATGAACTATCAGGAAAATACAGTCAAAAATACAACTAAAGCAACTGAGCAACTTCATTCTATTTTTGTAAACACTCATACTCTAAAATCACTCTGTTAATAACAGAAACGTACCTCTGTTTTCTTCCTCTCTGTTGCCGAGGTTGGTCTTCTTGAGGATATCTGAAAATGTCCTGAAAAATGGGCTCATACTTCTTAAAAATGACTGCAGAAACAGTAAAGTTTCTCTCTAATCTCTCAGTTCTTTCTCTGAATTGAGAGGGTAGATTTGCCATGTCTTCCCATTTTTTCATCTTGTTAAAAAACTCAATCAAGCTGAAAAAAAATCAACAGGTTAGATCTGAAAAGTGGTGGGTTGCGGGGGTTTTGTGTCTCTGTGTGTGTGGTTTTGCTGGGTTTTTTTGTTGTTGTGTGTTTTTATGTTGTTGTTTTTGTTTGTTTGTTTGTTTTTTGGAGGGGGGGTCTATGTGGTTCTTCTTGTTGTTTGTGTTTTGGTTTTTTTCCCTGTGAAATATACCATACATTTTACTTATTTACAACAAAAGTGCAATTTCTGTTTCCCAAGCTACAGATAAAATAGTGATAGGGCAAACATGACAAGGTACTCGCAGCCACTCCTTCACCCATAAAAAACGATGAGTTCAGACAGCTCACAAAATATTTTTATATCCTTGACTGATGATCCTGTTAACTACATTTTCATAGTTCTTGGCTTTTCCTCTCAGAGACACAAACAGCTCCAACAGTCAGATTACATTAAAATCAGATTTCCTTCAGGTTTTTGCATTATTTATTAATTTAAATAAAACAAACCCTGAGTTCTACAATGCTAAGATTCTACGAAGTATGAGAACCTCCTAAGTTTCACTAAATTTCACTTCATGAATTTGGTTTTAATTTATTTTTTGCTCCTTTATCTACACTCACTTTTTCAACGTTACTTATCTTTGACAGCCCAGATAATAGAAACTATTTATCTACATTATGTTCCCTGAATTTCTGATTTGGGAAAAAACAAACCCACAGGTTTAAAAGGAACACTTTTGTATTGTTGAAACCAATAGCAATGCTCCAACAGTAAAGGAGATGGGGAGAAAAAGTGCATAAGAACTTTTTTTTTTCCGCAGTCTACTAAATTGTTGCAAAACAATCAGATTGCTAATAAATAAAGTCAATAGTTTCAGGAAGTTTTTCTTCATGAGTTTATGGACATAAACATTTGACACAAATTTGTTTATCAGATTCTGTCATTACTTTAGTTTCATAAAGAATATGGGAAAAGTGAAGTCGTCTTACAAAAAAAGAAAAGTTGTGTATTTTCACAGACAAATAAAAATGGTTTCTCATGTGAGAAGTTCACACTTTGCACACTCTTCAAAAATAGACAGTTATTCAGCGACTAGTTTCTTTCTCTTTTGAGAGAGGGAAGGCAAACGCCGACTTTTGACAACCAGTGTTTTACACCATAGTAATGACCAAATAGAACTGTCCTGCTTCTGTGGCAATCAGCTATAACACAAGGATGCTGATGATACAAATTCTATCTTTAAAAGCAGGAAACAAGACGTTTAGCCTTTGTGCTCAATTTCTAAATTTCACAAGCTGATATACAGTTTTTCAGATTTTGCAAGTGTTTACAAATTAGCAAAAGAAAAGTTACCTTTGTTCAGAACAACGCAAAATTCTTGTTAAGGACACATAATTTCCCTCAGCTGTCCCTTTGCTCACAGTTGGAACTGATTTTCTGCAAGCCACGTACAAGGCACACGCCAGCCAGTGCAGATCATTGCCCTGTGAAGTAAAACATCAGGCATCTGAAGGACTCCACGGAAAACAAAAACATACTTTTCAGCTGTGCACCCAACACCAAGAAACAGGATAGAAGTGTGCCCTAAACTCACCAAGTCCAACCGGTGACAAAGTTGATTCCTTGTTTCAAAGTTCTGTTGAGCTACTTTGTGTTTTAATTACAAGAAAAACAGGTGTTAAACAGATACTTCACAGTGAACTGTGTCAAGACTGAAATGACACAGTTACCTGTATAAATGTAATGCTTGACCCAAATTTAACAATACAGTTTTAGTATAACTCTTCTGCAATAACATTTTGTACTGCCTCAGTGTTACCAAAAAAAAAAAAAAAAAAAAAAAAAAAGGTACGGGTTGTTGCTATCAGAACATACTCCTGCCCTGAACAGTGGGAGCAGAAAAAACATAGTTTCCATTTCTTTCTGTATTATGCAACAGAACAATTACTCAATGTGGAACCTAAAGACAGAAATTAATTCCAATGAAAACTTTTCAAATCTAATTCTCCCTCTTCCATTAAAACACAGAGTCCCAGAATGTCAGGGGTTGGAAGGGACCTCGAAAGCTCATCCAGTGCAGTCCCCCCGCCGGAGCAGGAACACCCAGATGAGGTTACACAGGAAGGTGTCCAGGCGGGTTGGAATGTCTGCAGAGAAGGAGACTCCACAACCTCCCTGGGCAGCCTGGGCCAGGCTCTGGCACCCTCACCGGGAAGAAGTTTCTTCTCATATTCAAGCGGAACCTCCTGTGTTCCAGTTTGTACCCATTGCCCTTGCCCTATCATTGGTTGTCACCGAGAAGAGCCTGGCTATGTCCTCCTGACACTCCCCCTTTCCATATTTATAAACATTCATGAGATCGCCCCTTGGTCTCCTCCAAGCTAAAAACGTTTGGGTTTTGTTGCTGTTGTGTTTTGTGTGGGTTTGTTGTTGTTGTTTAATAAGAAAAAGGTAGTACGAAACAGGGGGGGAATGGCACACTGAAATGGGGTTTCTGCACAGGAGCAGCCTGTGCGGGGCCGGAGCAGCGTGTGCCGGGCCGGAGCAGCGTGTGCGGAGCCGGAGCAGCCTGTGCGGGGCCGGAGCAGCCTGTGCGGGGCCGGAGCAGCCTGTGCGGGGCCGGAGCAGCCTGTGCCGGGCCGGAGCAGCCTGTGCCGGGCCGGAGCAGCCTGTGCCGGGCCGGAGCAGCCTGTGCCGGGCCGGTCGCTCCGGGCTCCGGGCGCGGCGGGACCAGCCGCCCCCCGCGGGTGCGCAGCCGCCCGTAGCTCCGCACGGGGCTGCCCGGCTGCGGAGCAGGAAGCCCTGAATAAATAACCCCGATAACTCCAGACACGCAAACGGGCGTTGTCATAGGCGCCACCTCTCGTTTTTAAAAAGCCACCGGTAAAATACACCGTTCAAAAAAAGGCGAGTGCGTCATTTTATGTCACCGCTTTAAAGAACGACCTTACAAAACCTGCAACACGCCTTTAAACACCCGCAAAGTTTCGTGCCACGTTGACGCAAACCCCTATTTATTATAATTTTTTATAATTGCGCTGAAAGCACCGACGAGGGTAACTCGGCGTGACCCGGGGCTGACCGTCTGACGGCTGCAGCCGGACGGGCTGCAGCAGAAAGACCGCGGCGACACGACCGCTTTTATTTTATTTTAATTTTTAAAATCGCTTTCGGCCGCTGAGACCGGGGGCTGGGATTGCTGCCCGCTCCGGCAGCCGCAGACGCCCCGGGCGGGCCGCGCTCCCCCCGCGGGCCGAGGCCGCGACCGAGGGAGGGGCCGGGGGGGAACGTCCCTCAGGGCGCTGCCGCGGCGGAGGCGCCGGCCCGGGCGGGGCGAGGGCGGCCGGGCCGAACGTGCCCCCGCTCGGCAGCAGCTGCCGCCCGGCGGGAGGGAGAGGCCGCCGCGCCCCAAGGGCCGTCCCCTTCCCTCCCCCCGCTTAACCCTCCGCGTCCCGCCGCGCTGTCCGCCCGGGGCCGCTCGCCTCAGCGCGGCCCCTCCCTCCCTTCCCTCACCTCCAGGGTGTAGTTGCGCTTCATGCTCTGGTAGCTGAGCCAGGCCTCGGAGCGGGCGCGCTCGTCCATGTTGAGGCTGCTGCAGAGCTCCTCGTAGCGCTGCCGGGTGTCCCCCTCCTCGGGCGGCGGGGAGGGCGCGGCGGGCGCGGCGCCCCCGGCCCCCGGCTCGGCGGCCTCGTCCTCCTCCTCGCCCGGCATCCCGCACCCCGGCGCTAGGGGGCAGCGCCGCCCCGCCGCGCACTGCGCCTGCGCCGCCGCCCCTCGCCCGACGCGCGTTCGAATCCAAACACCCCGGCGCCGGGCCCCGCCCCCGCGGCTTCTCATTGGTTGACAGGACAAGGCTGCGCGCAGGCGCACCGCAGCCTCCCGTCCCGCCGTGCACCGCGGCCGCGCTCCCACAAGGCGGCGCGGGGGACACGTCACGGGCGGTGAGGAAACAGGCTCTGCCCGGCGAGGGACTACAGCCTTGAAAAAAACATTAATTTACTCCTTCAAAATATTTTAGATAAAACCCCACTGTGGTTCCCGGGGTGCTGTGATGACGCCTGCATCCTTCCTGATGCTTCAGTGCTTCCAGACATGAAATAAAACAGTCTAACGTGACTACTCTCCTGTACAAAACTTAAAATAATGTCATTTTTCATATGATGGTCTAAGTGAAAACTTTGACGAGAAGCACTTTAGACATATCAGACAAACTGAAATCTTCTTCATCCCCGAGGACAACAGCCACACTCAACACGAACAATGAAATAAAGAGATATCCGCATTTAGTATTTTACCTTAAACCTCAGCTGATGAAGACCAATGATTACAAAGATTTCACCTTTTTTTTTTTTCTTCCTCTCATGATTCTGAGAACTTTCATTACACTAAAAAGCAAAAAGAACATCCATTTAGTTTAGGTTATAATTGCTGCTGCATTAACCAAAAAAATGCAGTGGTGTACACTTATTTAAGGACCAGGAATTAGAAACTGCTGTAAAAAAGCTGAGCTCCTACCACCCGCTTCCAGAAGCTGAACAGAGATCAAACCGTGTGACACTGAGGAGCCCACAGGGTTGTTCCCAAATAAAAAGCCCTCTCCTCTGAGAACAGAAAACAGCCTGAGGACACACTGTCATTTTTGGTGAGCACTGGTGAAAAAGAGAGATGACGATACCACACCTGACATGACGATCACAAGAATTTCCCAAACCGGCCTCACTTGTGTGCAGAAGAGTCTGTAAAGGCATCTTGCGAACAGCAACGTCCTTCCATCCATGTGCAAAAAGGCCTGAAAGGAGGCAGTTAAAAAAATATCCTAGCCTTCATTTGTCTAGTACGAAAATGTCCCTGGCTCTTTTCAAGTAGAGAAATGCCAGAGTTTGATTAATGCTAAGTAGTGTTTGTTGTTGTGGGGGGTTGGTTTGTTTGGTTGGTTTTTCTGTTTGGGGTTTTTTTAAATAAATCTGAATGTTCGGTAGAGCACAGAACTTTCTAAATTGAAGCTAAAATTCAAATTGTGTAAGCCAAAGTGTTTTGGGGTCATAACCCTGTGAATGGAGATACTTACCTGTATGTACCCCTCCATTTCCAGACTTTAGCCCATCCTGTTTTGTGGAAAAATCTTTCTTACTTCTCTGTATTCTCAGTGAACAGTGTCCCTAAAATGCTGGGTTAAAAACTGAAACAATCAAACTACTGTTCATCATTTCTGGCAGGCTGGAACTTTTGGCAGTAACGAATGATGTATTTACTGACACCACTAGAGTTAAAATGCATTTCAACACCCTTCCTCTGTGTATGCTGTCAGTATTTTCAAAGACCTCTTTCACATGTTCTTAATTACCAAAAGCTAAAAACCCATTTTCTCGTAAAACAATAGTTTTCCTCAGGCAAATGTTAACTGATACTTACCTTTGTCATCAGAGACACCGGGCCATCAGAAGTCCTTGCTGTGTCTTTAACAGAAAAAATTCCTTCTACAAACCATTGGTTAAAAATAAAGTGATGAAGAGTTTCTTACTGTTTAGTTACAGAAAGCTATTACCTTTATTTCCTTTTCCTCTAAATGTGACAAAGAAATGATACCGCCCATCTGTGTAACGCTAATGCTATTAAGCCAGGTTATTTTGAGTTATTTTGTAAATTCCTGTAGCTCCACACGTCTAATTAATCTGCAGACACCAGTGTAACCCCGATGTCCCAGCCATGCACAGATGTAAAATTCGAAGTGTTGGTCGACTACGGCGGTGTCATCCCACATTACTAAAGAACACCGCAGAGTGATTTACTCTGCGACAAAATACAAGACAGGAATTTGCCTGGGACACCTTGTTAATAGTCTTATCATCATATCCAGATACTGTTTCAAGTAAGTTCAAAGCAGTGCAAGAAATTAAACACCAATACTGTGTCCTAGATCCTGGGTAATAGTTTCATTGAAAAATAGATCTAGTTATATTTTAATTTACAGACTGAAGACAAAATTCAGACTGGAAGAAATAAGGAGGATACGACCGAACCATTAAAGTGCAATGACAGGTTAAAACATGAAGGCACCTGACAACCAGGAAACAACTCACCTTTAGGAGAAATGTCTTTGCCCTGTATGAAACAGATGAAAAATAACAACAGTAAGTGCTGTGTACATAATTAAAACATTTAGTAAACATGCAGAAAGTAATGCAGAGTTAAAAAGATTCAAAAGGTACTGCACTGCCAACATACTTACCCTGGAACGTTAGATGCGTCATTATTTCAAATTAAGTCAACTTTTAGACCAGAACCTGGACTGTATACTCCTTTCTAACCCTAACTACTGAAGGGCTGGAACAACAGCTTGTTTTGTCAGAAAACAGAATTAGAGGAAATTGATTCCCAGAAAAATTACACAGTAAACCATGGTCTTGTGCATGGGGTGGAGTGTCACGTCCTTAACTTGGATTTTTTTTTTTTTTAATGTTTTAAGAATAATTTCAGTTTTAGAGCTTAACACTGAAACTGAACGTTTGCTGCTGAAAGATACAGGTTTAATTCTTACACAGACAGCATCATTTTCACATATTGAGGCCAACATCATGGGTAGTCAAAGAATATGTTTAATAAAAAATAATTAAACTTCCATTTGCTCTATAGAACATCATAGAAAGTAATTCAATAAATTACAAATGACTTTTTAAGACGCTTGTTCAACTACAGAAAGCAAATTCAGACTACACAGAACACAACTGGCAAATATTGCAAATGTCCAAAAAAACCCTGGACTAAGACTTGGATCATGAAGCCTGAAACAAGGGATAGAAATACAAGGCAATAACAGCTAAGGTTCTTTTAGTAACTACCAACACACACTTTATCATCACCTTGGATATCCTTTTAACTTCAGCATTAGTGTAATTCTACTGAGGTTTCCTTATAACCCTTAACTTTATACAACCGTATTTGCATATAGTTTAGCTGATAGTGGGACATTTTTTTCCCCTTCTGGTTCAAACTGATTAAAAATAAACCAAATATATTATGTTCAAGTCTACACCAGCCTTCATTACTTGGAACTGTAATTGCCTTATTACATAGAAAGAATCACTAGAATGGTAACCAAACTCACTTGACCATAATTAGGAAAATACTTTATTTCATAAATCTGATATAAATTAGGTTTTAGCCACAAGATTTAGGATTTGTTTTGTGGGGTAAGGGCGGGAAGTGATGGTATTGTTGATAGACTCCATCAGCAAACTAAGTTAATACCTGTTTGTAAAACTTTGGCTATTTCATAGATGCATCCTAGTTAAATAAAAGTGCTATATTACAAAGGGCAAAATATTAAATATGAAATACCTTTTTTTCATGATGAAGAATTGCTACCCCCTTCTCTTGGCAGTTTTTAATTTTCACTATTGCTAAGACACTGCGTGAAGGGCCAAAAATCAGAATACTATTTGGAAAAAGACGTAACCAGCACAATCCAAATGGTACTTGTGTAATTGTGTCATTACATGTAATACTGCTTCTAATTATGGGGCTATTTATTTTGCACATAGAAACTTATAATTCATTGGTAAAGTTCTTGATAAAAAACAACACAGTTGTTTTACTGTACAAGCAAGCAACAGAACTATATCAAAATATACAGTTTTTGTTTTTTATTTTTTTAAATTTATCCCTTTGTAAAGCTTTTTCAATGACTTCTACTAGTACCTGTATCTATTTTCTCTTAACACTTGCCTATTCTTGGACCACAAACGATGTAACCAAGGTCAACTGAAGTCCGTAAATGTGGATCTGGGCCTCGACTGTGTCAGAGTAATAGCAGCTTCAGAGGAAGGAGGAATCATATCACACATCAAATATCAGACAGATTTTATATAGTAAAGGGTTCTAAGGATTTGGACTCAAAACAGATGCCTTATGCCCTGTTATTGTGGTTTCTAGGAATAAATTGTCTTCCTTACTATTCAAAGTGCTTTTTCTTCAGTGGGTAACTCAGCATAACATATGAAGTGATAGCCCAATAAGGATTTTAGGTAATATTTAATATTTAGTCAGATTTAAATCTGCAGAGAAGTTTAAACTCAAAAGGAGTTCAAAACTATCTATACTTTATTTACCATTTTGAACTGGTAACTCCAGGAGGTTTTATGACATAAAACACAAATAGAAATCTACACAAACAAAGCAAACAAACAATTTTTACATGAAGTATGCAGTGTTGAAAGGTCTTTTCAGTGGCACTTTATGACAGTTTGCCTCTTCTGAGTCTTGGGGAAACTACTCCTCATTTTGGGACTTCAAATTCTGCAGAGGGAGCCCAAAACTTTGCAAGGTGTAAACTAAATAGATCTACATGGTGCCAAGTAGCATGAGATAAGACAGTTTTTGCTTTAATTTCCCCTCACTGCCGTCAAAGAGAACAGTTGTTATAAGGGGGGAAAAAAACCCCAAAAACCAGTCATATCTCAAATAACTCAGATTTTAACATGATATACAGGATGTCTTTAAAAAAAACAAAACAAAACCTGAAAACAAGTAATAGAAACCAATGTAAACGTCCTAAACTAACTCAGCTGAGGTAACAGGTAGCCAGTTTAATTGGCTGATTGGGAAAAATTTATCTTTTTTTAAACACACTTGTACCTGAATTGGAAACAGCAGTGCATCACAACACTAGAGCATTTTCATGTAATTAAAGCAATGGATGGTGATGTAGATTCTACAGCTTTCATGACATTCATTAGCTGCCCAAATTATTGCTGAGTTTTGATCTGTAAATTATAAGTGTCAAGGAGGCTGTAAAACTATATTCAAATTAAATCAATAATATGCATAAAGTATTCTGTGTTCACTGCAAATATATTAAATATACAGCTCTTACTTGAGCATTATTTTCATAAAATTAACCCCCCAACAAAATTATAATGCCTTTTGTTGTAATTTTACACCATTGTGTATTTGATAGTACATACAAGTTCAGAAACTTATGAACTTCAAGAAATATTACATGCAAAACGTCTCTGAAAGCAGTTTGCACTTCTAAACAAATACTGAAATGTTCGGTCAGTAAATCATTGATGCACTCAACACTGGGTTATTTACAATGAAATAATTAAAGAATAAATTCAAAATCAGTTTATAATTTAAGTGCAGAGTCTGGGGTCAGTCTTCATCGCTAGAATCTGAATCCTCGGATGAAGACGATGTACTATCAGATCCAGATGAAGCATCTGCTTTCTCTGAACCCTCATCTGTGCTGTTTTCGTTGTGAGAGCTTGGCTCTGTTCCCCCTTTGTCTTCCTGATCTCTAACCCTGGAATTTTTCTCCTTTTCTTCTGTGGGCTTGGCTGAGCCTGTGTCATTGCTTTCACTGTTCTGTACATCAAAAATATTAGACTGAGACAAAGCTGGGATATGAAGATTAAGGCCTGGAGTGAGAAGCATCCCTGGGTAAAGTATGTTGGACAAAAGTAATGGGTTAAGAGAGAGAGGATTGGCAGCCGCAGCAGCAGAGGATGTCGAAGGAGAACTTGAAACAGAGTTTTCACCGCCAGTATCTGTATTTTGGTCTTCTGTCCTTTCTTTCTTTATATCTGCCTCCTTTGAATCGCTTCCCTTTTTTTCCTCCAAAATAGGTTCTGTAGACTTGGCCAGAAGTCCTCCCATGCCCAGCAGGTTTGGTAACCCAGCCATCCCTGACAGCAGCATGGGGAACATGGCAGCCACGTTCTTCGCTTCTCCTCCGGCCGCTAAGCCGGCCGGCATTCCCATTAATCCCGCCGTCACCTGCAGCGACTGCAGGCTCTGCAGGTTTTGCTGTAAGGCCTGCAGGCTGGGCAGATCCACGCCCGGCAGCAAGCCGTTGGCCAGCAGAGGGTTCGCCGACATGCTGGCGGCCGTGGCCGCCGCCGCAGCTGCCGTCGCCTTGGCAATCTCACTTTTGGGGCGCCTGCCCCGCCGGCTGACTTCTTCCCGCACCACGGGGCCGGTGAGAATACGGTCAAACATACCTTCCGGGAGATACCCCTGCAAGAGACACAGCGTGTGTTTTTAGGATGTTGAGATGGGCAAGTAAAAGCAAACGACGAGCCGAGTGTACGGCAACAGTGCCAGAGATTCCTCTGGTACGCTCGCACCGCAGCTGGATGTCCAGACAGTGCACTGGGATTTGTGGTGACTTCGTGCTATTGCATCTCAAAGGTTTCAAGGCCCATTTCCACAGTCAGGTCTGCACAGGTTTCTCCTCGCATCCTCCACTAACTCATCCCTACAGGTTTTTTGCAGATCAAGCCAAATACAGCTAATAAGAGGAGCAACCTCCATTTAAGATCTAAACCAGCACTGCTTTGCAGTATTACCACATTCCGATCGCTTGACGGTTTAATTTAAAGCTAAATACAAATGTGTGATTGCACACAGACCAACAATCTCTGAGCTCTTTTTATTACTGTTAGTGTCTGTTTAATGTCCCCATACTTCACCTCATCTATAAAGTTAAGAAAAAACAGTAAACACTCAAGCCCGATTAAAATGAAATTCAGTGCACTTTTCTTTTTAGGGCTTGCACAGTAATACTTCACCTCTGTAAGCCCCCCAGCCTAGTGATGAAGAAAGAACTGCAACGGACACTAATACAATTCTCTTTGAAACGCACTGTCTTGAAAATTCATCTTAAAAATGGCAATAATAAGATCAACTATTACACACCTCCACATTACAACAGCCTCTCCTTTCCCCAGCGAATATCTCTAATTTAAACTAGCCTAATACAACTAGAGAAATTCAGAACTCATGCTCTGTTCTTCTCTCCTATGGATCACTTAAATTCTAGAACAATTCTGCTATTATTTATACCTTGATTCACTGCACTCTAATCCTGTTCCTAGTTAGCCTAGTTAGCCGGTTTTGGACCAGAATGTCCCACAAGGGTACTGGAGACACTGGCATTTAGGACTTCCCAGAAAGATTACAAGTTCTGTGGACAGTCAACTAGAAAAAATTAACATGGTAATTTCTTTGTCAGAGGCTGAAGGTGTAGCGTAAATACAATATACTTCTGACACATTCTAGTAGGTGAGGAAATAGACTTCACAAGAATATTCTGTGGGCTACTACTTTTCCTAAAAACCTCCAGGGCTACATTTCTGAGATGAGAAAGTCACAGTATTACAGCACCTCCAACCAAATCTCTAATTCGGGGTTGTCAGGCACTGTCCCTCCTTCTCTCCCACTCACAGCTGTGCCAGCAAACCAGTCCAGGGAACTGAGCTGGCAGAAAAATAGTAAGAATGACTCACATTTCACATTTAATATAGTACCAGAAATTTAAAGCCTGCCTTTTGGCACGCCTTTTTTCCCCGTTTGCCTTGTTTGTTTTTAAGATACATTTCATATCACAATTATCTTACTCTGCAAATACTCACAGACTGTTTTACAACTTCTCCCCATTCAGGAGCCACTCCATATTCTGGATTTTCTTTCAAGAACCTGCACAAATCCTTCAGAGGCGGAGCAAACGCACCCCCCACCTGAGAAGCAGAAGATAGAATTCCGTCAGGAAATACTTCTCATTTGATAAGAAAAAGGCAACATTCCTACCTGACACTGTTTCATTCTTGCCTTTTATATAAAACAATACAAATAAAGTCTCACTCTGAATTACCAGTGAGAATGATAGAGCTTTTCACTGATTCCTGGTGGTGTATATGAGATACTCTCCATTTGTTCTAAGTCTGATAAAGCTGAACTCATCTATTAAAACAGTACTCTGCAACTTCAGTACTTGACATTCCTACCAATGTTTAAGATCAGAGTTTATTTAGACATATAATGAATGGAAGAGCAACCACATGAACGAGACAACAACAGTGATACAAGTATTACCAAGAAGGTTGTAACGACAATCTTGTTAAACTCTTCCTTTATGTGCTAAATCATTCCTATTCTATCATTTCAGTCAAGTTCTGAAAATACTTCCGTTAAGAGACTACTGCTCTTGTGAAATTATTGTATTTTTTTCATGTGAAAAAGGGCAAGTTAAGATTGCTAGACATCATGTCCTAATAAAATCATCTAAGTGGGAAAGTAAGCTTTCTAATTAATCAGAAGAATTAATCAGATTCAGAAAAGAGAGGTGAAATAGTAAAAAGATGAAAAAAGAATTCCAGTTTCTCAACTTTCTCTATAAACTGCAACTTAAACTCACATTCTCTAGGCTACTTTTGGTGTGTCCTGCCCCAGCTACTAAATGTATAACTGAACTAAAAAAGAAAACGAGATAAAATGCGTTCAGAAATTCAGAGAAGTTGGGAACAGGTTATAAATGGGAAAACTGAGGTAACCAAAGTAACAGAGTCTCAATTATGGTGTGGAAATTTATTAGAGAAAAAAGCCCATCATGAAACCAGGCTGCTACAGCAAGCACAGATCAAACCTCTCACTCCTTGATCACGAACTTTGATGAGATTCCTCCACAGAGCTGCTGTCTCAATGCACTGAGATTAAAGTCTCAAATTCTGCCTCACTCTTCTCTACAGATGCAAAAAGCTTCTGACCTCAACACAGCAGCATAAAAACACATCCCGCTTTCCTTGCACCTGCTCTCTAACTTGGATCACCTGTCCAAAAACCTGAACTCAACACCTGATCTCCCATCTTCCACTGCTGGGATTTTATACAAGAATCACCCTTCTCTCATTCCCCTGTTACACTCCTGTTTAACCCAGCAATACGATTCACAACAGATATTTACTGGTGAACCATAACAGCCAGATGCCAGAGATAACTGAAAAAAGCAAAATAATCCAGTACACAGGATTTAAGCAATTCCACTGGACAAGTTTCTATCAAAGATACATTACCAATATAATTTGACAAAAGTAGTAAAGAGAAGATGTACACAAAATTTACAGCTTATGAGAATGTTGCTACTTTGATCAGAACAACATATATTTCAGTGGCCACGCCTCTGTATTAGTCAATGGCACAAATATTGCAATATAGTGTTCAATTCTATCTACAGAGTGTTCAATTCTATCTGAACATAAACCACATGGAAGTTTCTAGCCATATCTTAGATATTTTTATAGTTGCAAAACGTTTACTAGAAGATTGTCATTGACTTTCTTGCTCTATGCCAAAACCTTAAACCAAAACCCTTTTGTTTGTACACAGTATTTTAGCAAGTGTAATATTATGGAGTTCCTCCTTTCAGGTAACTTTTCATTTGGGGAACACCGGAATGGGAACAGTAACGTGAGTACCTTTCTGGCGTTTCTCCTATTTATGAGCTGAACACGTTCTTCACCAGTCAAACTATTAACGTCCAGTTTATTAGGATTTCGACAACGGTGTCTTTTTTGTTTAGGCCTCCCATCGTGCAGCTGCATCCTCTGTTATAAAGGAATTAAAAAAACCAATTATGTTTCTGATATATCTTTTTTAAAATGGTAAGATATCTGCGCATTCTCTTGAGTCAGGCATTCATTTGAAGTCCTCTTCCATTTCAGAAATATTTTACTAACGAGAGTAACTCACTAATCACAATCATATAATAAGCGGTCCAGTAGACAGCACTAAATCCTCTCTCTGATGCCTCTACCCATTTCTTTAATAATTATTCCGTTTTCAACAGTGCTTTAACTGCCAGGAATGTTGCTACTATTTCATATTATAACATCTTTATGGAAAAAATAAGCTTGTTATTCCAGACATCATAAATACGATTTTTCTTGCATTCTGTACAATATTAACAAATCTCAAACTCAGAGGTAAGATGAGAACATCATACCCACACAAACATCACCACCACAGCACTGTATGTAGGTATGAGATACATCCTACACATCACTAAACATGCTGCTACACATTTTCAGCTCCCATCACCAGTATCACGGTAATATGAGTTTTGTTATCTGAGATAACTTTGTTAATCCTAGGTGAAATTAGATGAAGATCAAATGTCTTTGGTATTGCTTTTCTTGGCAATTCCATTTGTGATGGACAAGGAAGGCTTGCAGAGCTCAAATTATGTAAAAGGAAATGGGCATTTTCCTTTTCCTAAACAGAATATCAAAACAAAGAAAGAATAATTCCATGTAACGCAGAATACGAACTGAAATACATTTTATGAGTGATGTGCTAGTATTTAGCTGAAACAGAGCTGAAAAGAATACTCACAGGAATACAAGCTCCTGAATCTTCAACATATCCAGGATGTTCTTTAAGCCACCTTTCTAAATCTTTTCTTTTTGGGGCATCATCACCTGCAAGCCTCGTTCCATCTTTAAGGTTAATAACGGGCACTGGGCTCTCAGCATCCAGCACGCCTTGGGACTGCGCGTACGGGAGCACCGGGTTCATTCCTGCAGCCACTGGGCATGAGTTGATACCTGGATTAACCTGGACAAATTCAAAACATCCGACTGAGTTCTCCACAGAAAACAAACCACCACAATTACTTCACGTATGATACAATGAAGGCCACAGTCCGGTGGATCATTGTGCAGACACCAAGACAGCGCCCTTTCCATCACTGTACCGTCGGGTCCTGTGACAGATGTTACAGGAAAGGATGCCAGAAAGCATGGCTAGCTCAAATATCAAGTTTTTAATAATACGTTGCTAACTACAGTTCACCAAAACTAGAATTAAACTTACTTTTTGAAAACAGTTACCAATATTAAAAATACCTAACATTTAATAAAACTGTACCAGCTCTCATTTGTGTAGACATAAACTGTCCGTGAACCATTTCAGAAAAAAACCCAACTTAATAGTTTCGAGCAAAAAAGTTTTTGTTGTATGTTTACAGCTGGTTATGCTCAGTGAAGGCACTGACAGTAATTTGGACCTTATTTTTGGATATAAAATCAAGTTTACTCACATGATTAGGCTGTTTATTTCTGTTCATAAAGAGGACATCAACTCCCTCCACATTCTTCCTTCTCCCTCTTCTCTTCTTGACTGCAGGCTGACTGTCAGCTACGACTCCATTGGCACTGGCTGTTAAGTGACTGGAAGTACCTAATTAATGATGCAATAAAATCAGTGTCAGTTGTGTGAGTCATTTATAACAAGAAACACATCTGACTAAAAAAAGGAAACAAAATTACTTGAAACAGTGCCAGTACATGTAATTTCTACATGTAATATCTAACAGAAATTGTCTGGTTTATGGCTGTTTGAAACACCATTAACATCAGGCTCTGAAAAGCCACTCTGCTGTGGAAGTTTCCTATTACTGCCTCCTACACCCTCCAAATAAATCTGTACAGGCAGGAGAGCTGTCAAAAACTGCTGATATCACACACACGCTCAGAGGCAGACATCCCTAAACACATATTTATAACAAGATCTTAGTGGTATGTTGCAAAAGGAACAATTAAATATAAAATGCAATTGAAGGGTAGTATTTTTTTTCAAGGAAATGTTCTCATCCGCCTATGTATGCGAGCTCAACAAACTGCAGTAATTTAATCAGAAGCTGGCTTAAATCAAGCACCCAATTTTAATAATTTCAAATATTTATTCCATATTTAATTGCTCACT
Source organism: Caloenas nicobarica (assembly GCF_036013445.1). Taxonomy (NCBI): domain Eukaryota; kingdom Metazoa; phylum Chordata; class Aves; order Columbiformes; family Columbidae; genus Caloenas; species Caloenas nicobarica. The sequence continues at coordinate 5,813,498 of NC_088253.1, read as the reverse complement.
TTAGGCTCATTTTTATTTGTCAGTGTACACCTACTGTGATTCTTTCATGAAAATAACCTGTACGTTTTTAGCTATAAGCCAAAAATTGGTTCTAGACTATTGTGGTCCATTGTTCCCTTACAAGAGGGACCAGAAAGAATACGAAAAGTGCAAATTGACATAGGCATTAATCTGGAACGCTACATCCTTACTTACAAACTAGCCACATTAAGTTCTGATTTAAACTGATTCCCATCAGTGTAGAGTGATGCACTTGAGAATTATTAAAACCTTCTGGTAGGGGTGTTTATAATGGCATCCTTCTAATAAATGAACAGTACAGAACTGACAACCTCATAGCTCAGCTGAGGTGCCCAGTTTCACTAACACACTGCTGACAATCCCTCCAGACTGCAGTTTAGCACAAATAACATCACAAACATCTCTCTCCACCACCTGTGCATAAAGACCAACAGAAGAATGTATTTTCTCCTGACCCTTATGGCCTCTGACGTTCCATGTACCTGATTCAGGAAGTGATTTGGGGAAGGTGACAAGGCTGGTTTCTGAAGCGTTCTGGAGTTCGCGCAGCCGAGCCAGGTATTGCTGCTGTCCCAATGCACCTTCCTCGCTTTCAAACGGCCTTTTCTGAGACAGTCCCTGCTTCTGAAAAGTCAATTTCAAACCACCTTCCTGTTAAATAAATACCAGGGTTAGAATAGTCTCTTCTGAAGCAGAAATGACTACTTCATAATCAGGATTCTCGCATACAAACAGTTATTCCAGAAGAGTTAAGGAAGAATGAAAAGATTGTATTAGACCTTAAACCAAATCTTGGGTGTCCTCCGTGTGAAGAAGAAATCTGAATAGAAATTTTGTGGAGTTGCTTCTATGAACATGAACTTCAAATTATCTACTATCTTAACTGAAAAACTCAGACACTGAACAGCTGTCCAGTGCTCTAATCCAGTCCTAAAGAAATGCCAAACCCAGTTACAAGAAGAAGTTTTCATACATTTTTATGTGCTACGAACAGGTCGCAAACTACAGATAAGAAAAATATTTAAAGCTTCCAGCTTGCACTTCAACTGGGAAATTCACCTATAACCCTCTAAAAGTCCATGTAATAATCCAGCACTTGCTGGATAGGACATGCTGAAACGTTTAAAAAAATCCAAAGAGAAATACCTTTTTTTGCTAACCAGATTTCTTAGAAACAGCATAAAACATGCTGAGAAGCACCAGAATGGCAACATTTCAATCCAGAGAAAGAACAACGATTCCTTCTAGGGGCTTATGCAAATAAAATAAAACAATAAAACCCAAACGAAACCCAAAAATCCAAACCCGAAGCCCAGACACACAATGCCCAGAAGCAGCAGACCCACAAACAAGTGTCTGAAGGGAGTGAGAGTGAGAGCAGGCAGCCACTTGCAGGTAAAGCATGCCGCAACACCGCAATCGCAACCAGGTCCTAGGGCAATAAAAATAAACATACGTCATTGATTTTCACTGTAAACTCCTTTTCTCGTACATGCTTCTTCACCTTTGACATCTGCGGTGACTGATCGTATTCTTCTTTCAGCCCCGCGAGAGGGGGTGTGGGTGCGCTGGGCTCGCTGTAATCGGCGGCTGCCCCGGGGCTGTCCAGCAGTTTGGTTGTGTAGAACGAGGCCACCGTGTTGCTGTCGTAGCTCCGTCTGGCTGAAGGCCATTTACCTTTCAACACCGTTTGACAAATACTGTCAAGACGGTTAATCATAACTCGATCCTAAAACAACAGAGGAAATGCAAGGGTAACGCTTACCAACATTGCACACATTGCTTTTATGTTTTATCTTCCAATTCTAGAAAGAAGAGAAATTATAATATTTTTAATCACTGGACTTGGACTTCAGATTTCTAAGTTCCTGGATTTGTACCAATGTAGAAGTTTGTAAAAGCCACCTCTGTACTTAATTTCACCACCTGTAAAAAAATACACACTCAACTATACAGGGTCTGGGGCATGAAAAAGCTTGAAACACGTTATTTCACTGATTTTTAAAGGAGAGATACAGTAACTACCGAAGTAGTATGTGTAGGTCTGGTTTTGACTCCCTGGTAGCAGGTCTCAACCTGCAAGCAGCACCAGACTGCACGTGGCAAACAGTGTTCATAAAACTACATCTACAGACTTTTATTCACGTCTTTCTTTAGCTTTTGAAACCATGTTATTCCTCATCCATGGTCTTTAAGACACTGAACACAGATCTGACTTCAAACACCCGCATAACACGCAGATCGAATCCCAGTACACTCAGCTAAGTACATGTAGACTCCAAAAACTACCAGGTGTTCTGATAATTTCAGAGTGCAGTTATTTGGCGAATAAAAAATGTGAACACTGAAGTAACCTGTTCTGTAAGCAAGCATGTTTTTGCCAAGTTCGAGACTCTCCCCTATATTTAAATAAGTTTGATTTTGTACACTCTGAACATCGTTATGCTTCATAAATTATCTTCATCTTAAATATGCTTCCTTTACAGTTTTGTTTCCTATGCGAATGTTCTCTTTTACAGATACAGCTATACAACCGACGTATAAAATGCTTTGTCATAATTTTACTATAATTTACCATGAACAAAATTCTTTTTTTTCCAAGATCTCTCCACAACTCGGTGGTATGGTTTTATCGCATTTAATTGAATAGTCACATCACAACCCACCTTCTCTTACAACTTTGGTTTTCAAAGTATTATAAACTTGCCTTTGGCCAGTAGGATGCAGCCAACATGTATCCACCTTGCAGGAGGTAACTGGAATTCGGTGTCCCGTTGTTCATCTGGAAACTGTCCTGCGTCTCGTCTTGCGTTGTACTCAGAGAGGCCACACTCTCTTCATCATACGCTTTTATATGTGGGGTTCCTCCTGCTAAATAAAACCACTGGGATTATTTGATGTCGTAAAGAAGTTAAAACATCACTGTAATAGCTTCAGGTGAAGAAAACAAAGAACAATGTTCAGAGGAAGTCCGAACACAAAGTTAAACTGAAGAATTAATCTGTTTCTTTTTTCAGGCTTGCAAATTCCACGCGTATTCCTGGTAATGTTTCAAGAGCTTAATGTATCAAACACCTAGCTATTGAAAACAGACAGGCTTCGGACTAATCTGATAGTCCTCACTTTAATATATTTTCTTTGTAAGCCAACATGCACTAAAATACAGAATTAAATTGAAACTAAAGGTGTCACCAGAACATGGCAAATCTATTGGGATACTACTTTAAAAAACCACCCCATTTCATTTACTGGGTGGAATGCTGGATGTTTCACATCTTAACACACGTGCCTGCATCATCTAATTTTTAAAGTTTTAATCACAGAGGATTTTTTCCTAGTATCTTTCCAGCGTGTCCTCTGACTTCCCTATACTTCTCATTATTATTTTATTTTTGCCCCCATCCAGACAACAATGTAGGTTTCACTACGACATGGGGAAACAGCCTGAAACTAAAAGAGGAAAAAAAAAAAAGTGCTGCCTGAAAAGGTAAATACTACATCAGCACAACCAATAAGAGTATTCAAGGACAATCCTACAGAACTGAAATTCCTCCTAAGCAATAGCGATGTATTGACTCATCTGACACAATTCAGCTCTCCTTTAAAAGATGTTTCAAATGACAGAAGTATGGCAACGGTCCACGATCACTGCACAACATAAGAAACAAAAGCTGGGCTTAAAATGACAATGCAGAGGAAGTCAGGAGAACTTTTCAGTGTTTACCAATCTCTTCAACACCAAGTTACAGCAAACCAGCCACCAACAGAAAGGCTGAATGATGTACGAGACTCTGCAATCTGAGGATGGCACAATTACTCGCCTAAACAGACTGGGCTGGCAGAAAGTGAGCCTAATATTTGGACATGTAGCACATGTTACAGGATCCACCACCTAGATCTAAATATTTATGTCACATAAACATTCTTCTTCTCTCACTGTTTTAATGTTTGCACACAACTGCTTCCTCTGAAATATCCTTCCCCTATTACAGGCAGCAGCATCTTAATCACAGCATTTCACTTGCCCAGTAATCATTTTCCCAGTAAATTAATCCTATGGTTTCCATTTACCATTTCCACAGACTAGAAGATCCATCTGATTAGCAAAATACCTTTTTCCCTCAGGTACTGGAAAAAAAAAATATCTTTCTTACTTATGCTGTAATCCCACTGCTGTTTCCTTTTTCTATTACCTTTTGTTATTGCACAGCAGAGAAATATTTTCACATTCTGAGTTTCAGTGGGGCAAGAGTAGAGGACACTTTATAAGGAACATATTAAGTAAGCATTGGTTGGTTTATTAATTTTATATCACTTCGCTGAAGTTTTTGCTTCTATGTTGAAGCATCCAAAAGTGTCTCTGTGTTATTTGGTTCTATGCTCTATAATCACCTCAGTCTTTCCTAAGCAGGTACATATTTTTAAGTGTTTAACTGTTTTAAGCTTTCAGCGCAAGTACACTGCTTGGCCACTTCCAGTTTCCAAAAAAAGCAGCTTACATTACTTGGACAAAAGAAAGCTTGCAGATTTCATGAAAAGACAATAAGGAAGCCACAAAGACAGGTGAGCAGAAGTGGAAAAAACAAACGGGGAAACCAACAGAATCTCTAGGAAGAAAAGGGAACAGTAGTAGGGAATTCACAGTGTATATATATAGATAGAGATATATACGTATATATTCTATTTCCAGAACACATTAGCCATTCAGCTCTCGTTCCACACATGAAGCACACGCACAGTAACCTTGCCTAGGGAATCAGTCAGCAAACCCCAAGTACCTCATCCAAGGCACTGTATGAAACACAGAAAATGGTGTATCCCTGCAATCCTTCCAACTCACTTGAATAATCAAGCAAATATGTTTAAGTTTACTTTTGTCAGATTTAACATCCTTTTTAAACACTTTTCCATTAAGAATAAACTCGTTTCGTTTAAGAGCATACTGCAGAAATACGACTACACACATACCACGCTTTTGTGTCTCCTCTTCATCACTATCACTCTCTTCAGATGATGACGATGACGACGATGATGAGGAGGAGGATGACGACGAGGAGGATGAAGATGCTGAAGAACAAGATGAAGACGATGAAGAGCTAGAGCCTGATCGAGAGTGGGAACAAGATGAGGAAGACGAAGAGGATGAAGAAGATGACCTGGAAGAACAGGATGATCTATCTGAGTCAGAGTCTGAGTCAGAGCTGGAGTCAGACCCCCTTTTGCTGACCCTCTGTTTTTTGGAAGCTGGGTTTGGAGTTAGAGGCTCTGTCCTTGCAGCCACCATGCGCCTGTCTGTCTCTGTCCTCATGCTGGGTTTGTGGTCGGCATTTTGTATCGGTGCGCCGTTTCTCGGACTCAAAGGTTCAGATTTCATTATTGTCTGTGTCTCCTCTGTAGACATAGATTCCTCTTCAGAAGACTGAAGGTCCTCTTTCAGATTTTCATTTTTAGCTTTTGTGTCCTCAAAAGCATTCACTTTAGCATCTGACAATCTTGATTGAGGTGTCAGAGGAGAAGCAGATAATGCCATCTGGTACTGATGCAAGAGTGGAGTAGAAGTCCTTGAGAGTGCCACTTTATTTTGATTATAGTTCCTCTGGGCAGACATAAATGAGAGTTCAGGGTCACGAAGAATGTGATAATCCGTCCTGCTAACTCCATGTTTAGCAGCTCCAATAAGTAAATCCCTGTCATGAGTCCCACACTCCCACCAGACGGGTAAGTCTGGGTTTGGCTGGCATAGTTTTAGTCGCTCGAACAACTGTGGGTGTCTAAGAGCCTGTTCTCGCACCTTCCTTAGGAGCTCAATGCGATACAAAGTCCGAGAAGCACGTTCCTCTGTAATTGGTTGGATAAAGATGTTTGGGTCTACGAGTTCTGCAGTAAAACAAAATAAAGGTGAGAATCTGGCAAAAAAAAAAAAACCACTGCAAATCAATACAAGAAGACGGCTTTAATCCGTTCATATATGTCTCCCCGTTATAAGCTTTCGATTTTACACTTACCATGTTTCCTTTTTGCCTTCTGCCCCATTTTTATTTCGCAACACATGAAAGAAAACCCTTTTCAAGATAAGCACTGGCAACAGAAATTAAAGATAAAACCAAAAGTAAAAATATATACACCCACCTTCTTTTGAGGGGAGACGACAGACTCTCCGGCACATGGACATAAACGCATACAAGTACTTCTCCAGGCTCTCGTCCGTTTTCTTGTGCAGCCGAGCCATCGCTCGAAATTTGGTCCAGTCAAACCGTCCCCTTTCAGGATCAAACACCACGCCAAATGTGGACACAACTCTGTAGAAGTCAGCTTCTTCTCTTCTCGTCCATCTTGATCACCAAGAAAAAAAAAAATTTAAATCCTGTCATTTTCTTCACTATTTCACACAGCTAGCAATTATTATTTCTTCAATATTTTTTATATCAGGATGTATTAAAAATGTGTATTCGCATGCTGCAGGTACCTTTGCTGTCTTTCAATCTTAGCAGCCATCTTTGGATTCAGAGCAGCTTCCTCATACGGAGGCTGCATCATACTGGTTTGTACTGGGAATGCTGGCTGGATCTGCTGGGCCTGCCGATTTTTACTTGTTCGTTGATAAGCTGTTATTAGGCGGCGAAGACGTGTTGTTAAGGCAGACTGAGTGGGCCAATAGATTTTGTCTCCTTCCATCATTTGTCCATCTATATTAAAACAAAGTCACAGGAAAAACAAGTTGTTAATTGCTGGTGCCTGTGGTTCCACACTAGGCAATCTAGATACATTTTAGCTAAGGGTCAGGAGAAGGAAACAATTCAAAACAGACTGAATGGGCTCAGACTTGAATTTTTATATATTTACCTCCATCTGCTATTACTAGATCACCCGGGGATGAAACATCATCCTGTCGAAAAACGAAAGTGAAGTAAAATTTAAAACGTAGCCCCTCTCCAGAAACTTTGGTTCAACTTAAATCACACAGACAACTCATAAATATGACAAAGAGGGAGAGTAACACATATTTCAGACAAATGGTTAACAAGGCATACAACAGAATTATACAACTCCCTCCCACTCCCCCCAGCTGCAGAAAGAAATTGAGTAAGTTCTCGCAATTTAGAAAAATATAGAAAAATGTAATAATTTGCTCAAAGAAAAGGTGGAAGTATTACATTCTAAGTGTGTTAAAAGGAGCTATTCATAGGTGCCTACTATACCTCTATGTCATCTTTAAACAATGCTGGTGCTGGTTTATATTCTGGATCTTCTACATCCCTGTTAAAATTTCAACACAAAAGAACCACTCTTAGTAATAGTTTAGAAGTCCTTACACTCTTTTCAATTAAGCAAAATTCATTTAGATTTAGTTATATATACTGTATTTAATTTTGTACAAGAAGCAACAAAAATATTTCAAGGCAGCTTTGGCTTGAATCCCGTCCCCCCAATTTGCTCTCTCATTCAAAGATATTTGTTATGACCGCAGCTGCTGACCTCACTGATGAAGCAACGAATAAAAGCACTTCTCCCTGCCGGCAGTTAACCAGTGATACTCTAAATGGTCTCCTGGTGTCACTGGTTAGCTACACAAGGCTCATACGCCACGCTGACACACCTGCAATCAAGCTAAATAGGTCTGTAGCACTTCGCCTCTGAAGGATTTTGCACTTCAGTGTCTAAGTAATATTTCTGACACAGCAACACATGGTAGAGCCCTGGTTAACAACAGGTTGCTGCATTTTTCCTTTAACCATGAAATCCCAAACTTCAATGGTTGTTAAACTGTTCCTAACTCTTTTCCACTCTGTGGGAGGAAAATCAAAGTAGTGTTCTTCACAAAAGTGACATCCAATAGTATAAAACCAGTTAAGAAGAAAACAAAGTACAACAGATAAATTCAGTCTTTAAGGCCCCGAAACATTCATGCTCAGTTTTAAGTGCTCATACCCATCCATATAATCATTTGCTCTCTGTTCGGCAGCAACTGCTTTTTCATCTGGCTTGCCAACCCTTTCCAAGAAGCACAGCGCTGGGTCTGCCCTGATCGTGTTGTATTTTTCATAACCTATAAAGGAAAAAAAAGTGCCATGAATTCACTTTCAGAGTGAGCTATAAAAAACTGACTGTAGGTTGTTTATTCTCAGGGCTGGGGAAGTACACGTGTAGTCATCCATATTACTCACCATGTTTAAAAACTCCAATGAGAAGGGATTTATCTGCTTCTGCATCCCACCACTCGGCAGGAACTTCAGAGTGATCTGGCTCAGGGACCCAAACATCAATTTCACTAAGGAGAATCACCAACAGCACAGCAACATCAGTAACATTCAGAGGAAGAAACAAATCTTTATTTTCTCTTTCTACATTTGTACTTTCAGTGGGATTTTTAAACTTCTCTCTTCAAGCTTTCTGAACCAAATTAAAACTTTCCATCTACCGCAAGCTCCCGTTGCAGTGAGTTACGAATTTCCAAATGGCAATACTTCCATTAAAAAAAAAAAAAAAAAATTAATGGAATGTGCAGCACATAACTAAAAGCGTGCATAAAGAGGCAGGAAAATCCCACCAATTAGAAAGCAAAGTATATAATTCTTTCACTCACTTTTTCAGTCTGCTTGAGCTAAATTATTTTACTTTATATAGCTAGACTCATAAGTAAGAACCGGGACTTCCTCATGACAAGTTGATACAAAGCATTTAGTAAACAGAGAGTAACCAAAACACTCTTCTCACAGGCTAAGCATATAAATACTTGGTTTTAACATTTCTTATTTAGGTCTAGGAAGTTTTATGAATTTTCCTTTGATAGTTTACATTTAAAGTAAACAAGCAAAAAACCTCTTTATAGTTCACCTGGCATCAATTCCATTAAACACCTTTTGGCATTCATTACCAATGACTTCTTGTTTTAAGTAATACAGCATTCTTACTCGAAGCAAAACCCTAAACAAAGAAGAAAAAACACAAATATTAGCACTCTAAAAGCTTTCAGTAGTTGTGGTTGGTTTTGTCTTTTGTAGTATCACAAAGCTTTCAAACCATTTTCCTAAAACATCCTTCAGTTATAAGGAGATAAAGCTCCAACTCAGGTCACCTTAACGCTTGTTATTGTGATCACTTTTACAAATCGTGTCATTGCAAACATTCTTTCAAATCCCAGACAAAGACCAGGGCCAGCAGGACACTTCTCACTTGCTTCATAAAATACTGCTAGAAACAAACTGCTCTTTCCCTTCTTCTCCGGAGACGATTCCCTTTGGAAGAACCGAGCGGGCCGACAAGGAGCAGCTTTCACACAACCTTCTCGTTCCTGCTCACTGAGAACTTGGCACGCGACCCCAACGGCTCCTCCATGCTCTATCTCAATTCTTCACTACAGCTGTATGACGTTTTCAAGTAGAGTGTGACAAGTTTTGCTACAGAAAAGTGATTTATCTAAAACAAGCTCATTCATGGCTACGAACGAGCTTTCAGCAAGCTTGTAGCTCTGATTCTCAGAGCCCAGAAAACATGCCAGGTTTCCATTCCTTTGCCAGGTGCTCCCAAACTCCTCAGTCTTTTGGCTGCTACAAGGCCCCTCAAGTCTTTCAAGTCTTCTGAGACAATGAGGAATTAAAATAAAAAGGAATCTTTACATGAACATTGAAAGACATACACATTTCGGCTACTGCTTACTTGTTGCAATGGTGTTTTATGTGCTTTTTGTATCCTTCGTCTTGCAACAGATGTTCTGGATTGTATTTTCGAAGCCATTCTGCTTTGTGTATATCGAAAGTGCTAGCCTGGGTCTTCACTTTTTTTCCTTTTCTTCCTCTAGGCACAGGGGCTGATAAGCCTATATAATTTAAAATAATACAGTAACAGCAACAGGAAGGTATAGATCCCCGTGACACTTAACGGTTCCTATATGCTACACCAGCATTGTGACGTGCAGTGCAGAAAAACTACTTGCATCACAGCCTCTGGAGACAAGGTTTTTTTTCTCTTTTGTCTCTTAGAGCACCTCTGGGGTACATTTCACCAGCTAAGGACAAAGCACATGGGGAAAGAAAGGAGCGTGTGTTGTCACCAACCATGAAACAGAAGAGGTTCTTATGAACAGAGATGAAAGGAAAGCTCACGCAGAGGACAGCAGACCATTCGGGTGAGCCATCAAACACAAAGCAAAGCAGAAATGACACTTCTTTTCCCATCAGTTGAACTGTGTATCTGGAATAAATTCTATTTATTTCAAGTAGGACGCAAAGAAAATTTTTAGCTGTTTTTATCCCAGTACCACAGGCATACATACACAAAGCTATTTAACTGCAGAAACACACAAGCCCTTACCAAGGTGATTCTGTAACTCTCGTGTTTGCCCATCCTCTGTCGGGGTAATGAGATCCCATATAAAACTTTTGATTTTCTCATCCCCTCTGTAGTGAACAAGACAATAGGCCAACAGAGCTCGGCAAATTATCTCCACGTCATGTTCATTCAGCTGCCTCTTGAAGCGACCGTGGGACAAAATCTCTCTCCATCGGCCCCACCTGGTCCAGAGTGAAACACAAATGAGAACTTGGAAGTGAAACTCTCGGGGAGCCTGTACATTTCTGGTACAAAAGGGAAATTCTCTGTAAAATATAGTCAGCTTTCCACTTGTTTCCTTCAGCTGAAGTTACGGAGTGGAAATAAAAAAGCAACACTTGCAACAAAACTCCATCTGTTTAAAACAGACTTTTAAACAAAACTTGATTGTTTAAAAAACCCCACAGATTATTACTTTAGGCTTTTAAGACACAAAACTGGTGGAAACTCATATCGATAAAAAAACATTGTCATTTATCTTACCAGGTGGGTGAGAGAAAACCTAAGATTTTATTTCCAAATCAATTTAAGTATGCTTAAAATAACTGGTTAGATTTTCAGTTCCTCTTTGCACCTCCTGGAAGTGCCAGATGTTCTGCAATGACGAACATCAAGTCACCTACCAAGCCTTTATTTCAGATATTTATTTATTTACAGAGTTCTGGGCCTGCCTGCAGCACTTACTGTAACGACTTTTAGTGAGACTAATGCAGAGCCCACGTTAAATGCCTTTGAAGAAAGGTTTTCACCTCTCTTCTTTAATGTTTCTTCAACTGCAAATTGTGAGATGGATTTATACAGGGTGCATGATAAATTCACATAAATTCATACTCTAAATAAATTCTATATACACAAACACACCACTTTATGGCCAGTATAGCTGAAAGTTAGTCCATAAATCCAATTTAGTGCGTGGAAAAAGACTAGTTTTTAAAAACTTCCTAGAATGAAGAAGAACGTATACAATACCCATAGACCAGCAAGTTTTTTTCCACCCGGAAGCACTCTGTTCTTCCGTAGCCATTGGAACGGTCGCAAGGCCGGCGGAGTTTTGGTTTTTCGTCACCCTCGCTCTCCACTTCAGACAACTCTGCCAGCTCGTCCTTCGTGGCACTGAAGGGCCGGGTTTGCTTCCTAATTCTCGGGGTATCAATAACCAGGCTGTTCTGCAAGATTTCCAACAAACCTTATCAGAGTTGGTAAGTTTTTCTTAAGTAGATGGCTTCAGTTCAGAAACATCCATTTCTATCTAATGTCATTAATAGGTATTTTGTAGAGACATCACAGTAAACACCCATAAAGCAAGTAAAAATTTTGTAGTATTTAAGGCAACAAAAAAGGGGTTTCATACCATGATACCAGTACATTAGTTATAAACAACACTGAATATCTCATCCAAACTGAAGACTTCGACTACAGTGCAGTCTCTGAGTAAAAAGGGGCACTGAAACATTTTTAAAACTGAATAGGAATGTCTTCAAGTATAGGACACAACTTTCAGTTTTAGAAAATGGATACAGTTATTACTCAGCTATTTTCCAGGTTCCAGCCCAGGATTTACAGACAGAGAAACAGGGCATTCAGAAAAATTACACACTTTCAACCATTTGCAGGTCTTTAACAAAAATCAAAGACGCCCAAACTCTTTTGGGACAGCAGAGAGCTAGGAAATACTCAAGCTATCAGCAGGCTGATTATCCATGCACCAACTATTGTAACAAGCACAAAACCTGTGATTTATTGAAGTATTACTCAAAAAAGCACAGAAGTCCTACACCTGCTATTCCAGAATTCAACAGCAAGCACATACTTGAAAAAACACGCATTAAAAAAAAGCGAAGTACTTACTCTACCACTGATAGCATCTATATCTATTTCTGCTTTTTTGGCCCATTTCTGCCAGAAGTTGGGATCATCTAGGGAAATATCAGTCCTGTTTCCAGATGCAACAAAACTAGCCTGTAATAAACAAAACAAAATCTTACTAACATCATACTTCAAAAGTTTGTGGAGTTTGAGTGCCTCCGTGCTGTGACAACTGCATAACTTCATTTCATCAAAATCTCCCAAGCAGCTGTTAAGACTTCAGAAGTTACTTACAGTGTAAAGCAACTCAAAAGTTCTCCTCCCCCTTAATTTTTTAAAATCGGACCCATAATATATGAGAAAAATCTAATGGACCATCAGGAGAGAAGAACATTAAGCGGCAAGATTCTTCTGCTTCGAAGTCTGAATCTAAATTACTTGAATGGAAGAAAATAGAATCTTTTGAAGAGGCTTATCAGCATTTGGGGATTTCATCACATGCAAAAGTACTCGCTTGAGGGAAATTTCAAAGGACTGTTTAAACTACCAACAATCAAAGCTTGAGAGCATGGAATAAGCTTAATTTCAGAAGGCATTTAAAAAAATCCCGATACACTGCTTTTGGGAAAAGAGTAAATACATATAAAAATTTTTAACTCTTCTGATAAAAAGACAGTGATGATGATGATCCCTAATTGGTTTCCCATCTCTTCTTTAGAAGATTATTTCTTGTTTAAGCCACAATCAGCAAGACATAAAAGAGCCTAAATATATGTACATTTATAAACAATAAATATACATTTATATTCTTAAAACCGATGGGTTTGTTTGTTTTTGCCTTTTTTTGGAATTGCCTCAACTGTATTTGTGAAGTACCCACATTCCAAGCTCAGTTATACTGCTTGGATTTTTTAAAAATTATTTATTTAGGTATTTTTTTATTTACCTGAATTTGTATTTGTTCAGATCTATATTTGCACATGCTTTGGAAATTAAGGAGTCCAAGCTTACTTTTTGTTCTGTTCACCCAGTTTTCCAGCGTAGGTTTTTGGATGCTATGGCATTACTGTTTTTCTCTTACCCACCACAAATTAGGAAGTGTTGGTCCAATTTTGTTCTAGACTATTACTCCTAAAACTGTACAGTCTCAGCCTCCCCCCCGCCATATACATTATATATATACTCTCCACTCCCTGCTATTTTAGGAGCATGCCCCACACATCAAGTAAAAGTAAACATAACTTTTTCAAAGAAATAACAAGCTTCACAACATTCAATTGCGTTTGCAGCTCTACACTGTCAAAGAACAACTTGCTGCTTCCGCACCTTGGCAAATGTGGAGCCCCTTCCTTCCGACTCAATCGTGATAGTTTTAGTCCGACGCTGCAAAATTTGGTCAATGTCTTCCTCACAGAATTTAGAGCCTTCATCTTCTTCATCCATAATGGCACCATAGGCACCTCTTCGAAGCAAATCTTCTATTTCTTTTTTGGAGAGTTGTTGGATCTGAGCAAATAAAATAGGTTTTAGACAGTTGAGAAAAAAAAAAAAATCCCCTAAAGTCTTTTCTATTTCTCTTTCCCTTTCCCATATTACTACAACCTAACTGTGCCTTATAATTTATTAACTTAAAATCTAGGTTATTAAAAGCCAAGGGAAAAGTCTAATTGACAGCTGAAATGCTTTGTTATGTAGTTACAGTACACACTTTTACAGGTATGTGTCTTCATTGTTATGGCTGTTCTCAACACTGTGATGAACATAAGTTAAAAAAATGACCTGTTAAGATTAGATTTATATCTCATATTCAAGTAAGACCTAATATTAGTATGAAAACATACAAGGAAACACAGGAAACTTTTATCTGTTTTAACTTTGACATTATCTACCTTAGACCTTAAAGGCAAGAAAAAGTGCAAGACTTACCAGAGCAACTGACTACATTTTACATTATATCAAATGCACTGTTAGCCCACATTAGAAAAACAGAGACACAAACAACAGAAAAATGGGAGCTTCTGTAATTTAGAAATGATTACAAGAGGAAAGTTATCTCAAGAAGTAAGTCTACATACACCACCGACACTGTTTTCTCTTCCGCTCATACTCTGTAGAACAGCCTTATCCAGCCCCAGTTTCAGACTTGCTCTGTCAAACATCTCTCGCTCGTAGGAGTTGCGCGTTATCAGCCTGTAGACCTTCACTGCTTTGTTCTGACCGATCCGGTGACAACGGGCCTGAGCCTTTCGGAGGAAGAACGACAGTGAGAATTTAGACTAATCTACAATAGGATACAATTCTTTTAAGAAATTGTTTCTGCTGTAGCACAATCTGAAAAAAACCAGCATGAACTCAAAAGAGAGTCAATTCACATTTAAGTAGATGGAGGGTATTGGACATTTTCCACATGGTGAAGTTTGCTAAAAACAGTGTAGTCAGTAAAATGCAGACAAATGATCTGTGCTGAAGGCTACTGAATGGTATTTCTCTTGCAGTAACACTAAATAAAAAGACAGGCTAGCTCCTAAGTTATCTGATCTCCAGAAGCAAATAGTAAAGGAGATGCAACTTGAGAATGGACTGCATTTCAGCATCCAATTCCTACATTTGATTAATTCACTGCTTCTGAATACATATTAATTCTCTTCCATAGAGCTGTTCAGTTAAAACATTAATATATTTCCGTAAACTATGTCAGTATATGCAGAATCTAACCCCTGCTTTCATAGTGTCATCAAAATCTGAAGGGTTTTATCAGCTCTCTTAGTTTACCTGCGTCGTGCTTTTAAAGAATAATCCATTTGAAAGAAAAAGTTAAACCCAGACAAACCCATATGACCTCTCCTATTTAAGTGGAAAGTATTCATCAAAAAACATTAAACATATATCTGAAAAAAACCCTGAACATTTAAAAACGATGCATGTTCAAAACAGAGACAATATTCAAAGTGACTCAATTTAAGCAACCAGATTTGACTTCTAATGCCTCACTGTTAAAGGAATTTACCTGCAGATCATTTTGAGGATTCCAGTCAGAATCAAAAATTATACATGTATCTGCTGCAGTCAAATTAATGCCCAGACCACCAGCCCTGGTGCAGAGGAGGAAAACAAAGCGATCGGAATCTGGTTTGCTGAACCGGTCAATGGCGGCTTGTCTGAGGTTCCCTCGTACTCGCCCATCAATTCGTTCATACAAGTATCTGGAAATTGCCACAGATACACACACACATCAATACAATATTTTTCATAATTTAAAAGAGAATTAGAACAGATCTCCTACTTGTATATTTATTCTTTACAGTGAACAGAAGTGATGTGAAGTAACTTTGATTATCAGTGGGTAACACAACCAGGAATCACGACAGAACTCATGTCTCTGTAGTACTAATACACATTAGCAGGTCCACACACTGAGCATTTTAAGACAAGTTCTTCTGAACTTTGTCCATTAAAGCAAGTACCTGATTATACATACCAGGAAACACGTATTACCGCGGAACTCTAACGCATTAAAACACACCATAAGCTGAAGTCCTGTATGGACCCTTGCAAGCTTTTCACACGCTACTCCGCATGGGTCCCTGTCCAGGGGCTCAGACGCAGGACAGCATCCTTTTGTGTTATATACCAAATTGTCTGAACGCGTTGGGGGCAACCATGTAACCAGCAGAAACTGGTCCCTGGTGAGCTGTCACTGGACAAACTGCATATTGGCTCTGCCAAGATTAAGAGAAATGGAACAGAAGCGACATGACAGCACCTCTAACAGTCTTCATCAAGGCAGCAGTGACTCCAGGCCTTCTAAACTAAAACCAGCACATTTAAAAGCCTGAAGTAAAACTGCCGTTTCTGCTATGTTTGATAATTACAAAGACTCCTCTGAAACTTCTGAAATCAAGTGAAATCCTTAGAAAGGGAGCAATTCTTCTGTACACTGTAAACGGAGCAAAATGCTGGATGTGTATCTACTAGTCAAAAGCCTCACAATCGTTTTTCTTCTAATCAGCTCTAAACTGTCACAGCAGATAATCCGCAGGACCACAGGCGTTTTGGCAGGCGGCCATCTCCTACAGCCACAAATTCTGTTCAGCGTTTAGTCTCATCATGTGTGCACTCTACCATTTCTCATCAAACAGTGGCACAGAGCAGGTTTCGGCTTCCGTGGACTTGTGAAGATTCTACCTGCAGCTATGATGCACTGGTCTAGATGCTACATCCGTACAGAAAAAGGAATATTTTCTATACTGCATCATAAGTACTACGATGAAGTTAAAATTAGTCTATTAAAATAAAATGTACAAACTGTTGAGCTCTCAGTTCAAATAGATAGCTTTATGAAACAAAAACATAGCAGCACAGAAGTGATATAAAATTATCACAAAAAGAGGTATTAATATAATCCACTAATGATGTTCAGTATACATTCTAGTATCCACTTCAGGAAGGCCTGACATTATTACTAGTTTTTCTGTTTTTACATGTTAACTCTGTATTACTACGTAGTTCATTGACAAATACACACTTCAAAGCAGTATGTACATTCCAACAAATGGACTATTAAAACAACCAGAACGATGCCTTTTTATAGTTTTTCAGGTTGATACAGCAACTACTGACTGTAACCAAGTTTAAGGTTAGGTTTTAAGTGCTAAGGCTTTATACACAGTATTTAGTCAGGTGCTTAAATAAGCTCTTAGTTACCATGGAGTCAGCAGTATAATCAAAGGGTGCTATTAATGTGACAGCAAAAGGCGATCTAAGGAGCTGCTGTATGGCTGGGCTGGCACTTCAGTTCTGCCGCACATTCAGAGCAGTAATCATTTAGGAAAGATGGGAAGCACATTTTTATTTTTACATAAATAAAAACCCTCCAGTTGTTTACTATTTTGTACTTATACTCTGTTGGGAGTAAGGAGCTGCATTACCCTATCTGGGCCAAGTTCAACACCATGTAAATAACACGTTCTAGGCTTCCTGAGGTTTGGATGAGCAACACTGAACTTGAACTTACTCGGTTTCTGACAGGCAGTGTATAAACAGTACATACATACAAGAATGTTTAATAAAAGAAGCAATAAACTGAAGGCACATGGTTTACTCAACCACCTCTCTTCAGCTGTTCTCTGAAATGTTTCATTTGTTGGTGAATAAATGCTAAGCCATCACAGAACACAGCAAGTTACACCGTTATTGGCAAAAAAAATAAAATAAAATAAAAAAATCAAATCTTAGGTATGCTGTAATCATTAACCCTGCACTAACATGCGAAGATATGCCCACTGAGAACAAGGAGACAGAATATGCAGCATCTTACCTTTTATGTATAAGGTAATCCTCCAAAATATCCAGGCAGCGCACCATTTGAGAGAAGATAAGGACCTTGTGGCCTCCAGCTTTCATTTTTGGAAGAAGTTTATCAATAAGAACCAATTTCCCAGCAGACTGGATCATTGCTTGCAGATGGAAGTCAGGAGCACTTGGGCTGTATGTTTCTTTAAACTCTCCAAGGATTTTCTCTTCAGCACCTACCAAAGAATAGATTTCTGTATCTATCGGTGTTGCTACAAGTATCTCCAAATACATACCAGACTAAGCTACTAAAATCAGTGCTTGTACTCCAAATATCCTCCATTAGCCACTACTGGAGACAGAATAAAGTTCTGGATGGGTCTCAAGCCTTACAGGAACACCTATTTCTATGCTCTCTGAAAACAAGTCTTAAGTTTTTAAGCAGAACGCCACAGAAAACACACCTGGAATGAGGTGAAACTCCCCTTAAAAACAGCATTTTGGAGTCCCACTATGACTGAAATCATATCAAAAACTTTAAGAGCTTAACGTGTATTTTCTTCCAAACAGGAAAAACCTCCAAGTTAGTTACAACTAAGCGAGAAAAGCCATGAAGACAGATACAGACTGGATCTCTTGCCAGAAGTTAGTTTTTAGTTAGTCCTTATCATGTATTTACCTTTGATGAGATAAGGGTGATTGCAACACTTTCTGAGTTCCATCATAGTGTTAACCAGGTTGGGCACATTTGCTTGCCCTGCTCCTTTGGATAAGAAAGCAAAATTTTTCTCCAAAATCGCTCGATAATATTTCTTCTGAATGTTAGTTAGTTCTACTTCAATTATAGTCTCCTCCTTCGGAGCCAGCTTTTTTTCTACATCTTCCTTCAATCGTCTGAGCATCATGGGTTTCAGGATAGCCTGCAGTTTCTGAACCTAAATGAAACACAACGCTTTGTTGGAACGTGAAAAAGTAACAGTGCAGTTTAATTAAAAAAAAAATTAACTCCGTATCACTATTTTTTTTGACACTTCTATAAAATATGTTCCATATGGGATATGCCTTTATTTTTAACCCCAAATTACTAAATAATTTTTAATGTACTCCAAAACCAGTAAATTAATATCTTTTTAGCACTTGTCTGCAAAGACGCTGCCTATGAAGCCAGAAAACTTCAATATTTATTCTTTTTATTCTCACTACTTATTTGCCAAATCTATAAAACCGACCCAAAAAAATGAAAACAATTCTTTTAACATAAAATATCACACTTAACTAATTTCTACTGCCTGCAGAGTTCAGAGAAGTTGCCTGACAAAAGAACTCTCAGGTGATATGTGGGGAGAGAAGGGGAGGGTGGGAAGTGATAAGTTACTATCCAAAAGGGAGTTTTTCGTTCAAGGAAGCCACTTCTATACACCGAAGCTCGACCTGAACTTAATTCAACATGTAATACCTGTTCCTCTGTTTTAAGGTCTCCAAATTCTTGCATGAACGTAGATTCAGCAGGAAAACGCAAAGGTTCAAGAAAATGAAGGAGGCTGAATAATTCTTCTACCGTGTTCTGCAGGGGGGTACCCGTCAACAGCACTTTATGCTCCTATAAGACGAAACAAAACTCACGTGACCTTATGTGCACACATCTGCATATTTTTCTGCGTTAAGTCTGAGTGTCACAACCTGAAAATACCAGTTCGCTGTACCACAGGCAATACAGATCAACAGATTTATAAAAGAACAACAAGTATCTTCCTCTACTAGCTTTTCTTTAAATTCTGTCTTCCTGTATCTTTAATGGAGAAATGACTGAACACGTCAACTTTTGCCTGTAACATTCACACATGTATCATCCTCTCTCTCTCCATAGTGGGGAAAATATACACTGAGCATGGATCAGAAAGCAAATACCATGACTTCTGAGAATATGGAGCAACAAGTGTATTGAAGTTAATAATGAAGTCAGAACCCAATGCGAAACTAATCATGGTGCATCTTGTAGTAATGCATCAAAAGCCTCAAGATTTGTGGTTGTAACAGCTTTTTAAAAATCTTGCATTATATAAAATAAAACCTTAACCACAAGACTAGACAATAATTCTGTTTTAAACACTACTACTTGCTTGCTTCTGTTGTTAAATAACCTGTTTAAAATACTTCCTAGGTTTTGAAACGTTAATTACTGCACAAAAACTTTAATATAATTACAACGCAAATTTAAAATGAAATCATCATAAGCAAAACTATAGAATAGTATAATTGGAAACAGATTCTGCTTACAGTTAGAACTTGCCACATTTTGTTTGATCAAAAACATACCAGCATCAGCTACGAAAATTACATTACATTTGAAAAACGTATTGGGAACAGACATCTCCTGAGAAAAGACTGCTTGAGAGGTCTTTTTTGGCAGGTAAAACACCTTTGCGATTTATTATCATACTGTACTTCACTAGAATCAAATCCAAAAGTGAAACATAATTACTCACAAGGTTCATTAATTTCAGTCCTTCCAAGAGTTTGCAATTTTTGTTCTTCAGTCTGTGAGCTTCATCAATAATAACACACCGCCACTCAATTGCATTTAACTCTGGACACCCACCAAGAATCATTTCAAAAGTTGTGATAATGGCTTGGAATCTGTAGGTACCTCGAACGATACGTCCCTAGAGATTCATCAACACACAACATTTGTTACATTACCTGGAATCTATTCAGTTGAAAGATTTTGTCGCTGAAATTTTATCGAGAGCTAGCCAGACATCAGATTTTACATTATAAATTGTTTTATCATCCCATTCACATTTATTACATCTCTATAACTCTCTAATATTAATGAGTAATTATCCATAGCTACAAACTCAATATTCTCTAACCCTAAAATTTTAATGACTTAAATTACAGATAAAACCATCTAATAAACCTGTTTCAGAAGGTGCATGTAGATATCACATTTTTAACCCTGCAAAAATCTGAAAGACTGACAGTACAGTCAGTCAGTCAAAGTGTATGATGGTAATACATTTAGCGCTCATACAGTAAGTAATAAAAATATTACCTAAGAACTAAATGAACACTTTTTATTCAGCTTACTCTACTCCACTGGTCTGACAAAGATAATATGTGATGTAAGACCCTCAATAAGCCAGTATACAATAACTTGCTAGAGAAACAACATGTAATTTTAATGTTTAGCACTACTTCAAAAAAGTTTCCAGCCTTATCCATTTTGTAGAAATACCATGATAATTTAAGAAAATTGTTTATTTACGCAGAATATATACAAAAGGCAAAAAACCCCCGCTTTGAAAATAGTCAGATTTCAAGTTTTTTCATGTCATTTAATGTGAAGTATTTCAGACAGAAAAGCAAACTGTACACAGACAATGCTGGTTTACACTGGGAAAAGGAAATCAACAGCTACTTAAAGGTAACACAGAGCTTCATCGGCTGTATTTTTGTTCTCACTGCTCTTCAGATTCAGGACTCAACTGCCACCATCTGTGTACACTTCCATCTCCACATGAATATCAGCGTCACTGCTATTCAACTGCAAAATTACTCAGCATGCTGAAACAACATCCATCCTGCTGCAATCACCCTCACCAAATTTACTCAGTAAGCATATGTTAAAGATTCTGATATGCAAAAAAGCTTAAAAAACCCCACGTCATCGGATGTAAAATTACTTCCGCTAAGACACAGGCATGGATAATGTAAAGTCAGGTTTTCATTACTACGGGGAAGATATTGCACAGAAGCGACCTTACGCTACCTGGGAGTCCCTGAAGTACATCTCGTACTGCTGGATCATCTGCCTGCTGATCATGCTGCCGTGATACACCACAACGTTTAGGTCGGTCCATGTGCGAAATTCTCTTTCCCAGTTTGCGATAGTGGAAAGCGGAGCTATGATCAGGAAAGGCCCCCTTATCCCAGCCAGGAGGATCTCGTAGAGGAATGTAATCGACTGAATGGTTTTGCCGAGACCCATTTCATCTGCTAAAATGCAATTTCGCCTGAAAGCAAAATATATTTGTTATTGGCATCAAAGAAAGTACACCAAAGCTATTACTCAAATAGACAATTTATAAAAACAAAGCTCAAATACACCAGTTTAAAACAACAGGCAAAAATTGAGGCACTGTAAAAGATGCCTGTAAATGTTCCTTGGTTATGGTGGAAGAATGAACTCAGTACACAAAACCACAAGCTTTCAGTCATGCTTAGCACTGGTAAAGCCTGAGAATGGAATGTTCCATGAAGCTCTCCTAGAAAAATATTCCAAGAGTATTATTTTGGGACTACATCTGTCCTAATTAAAGGAATTCAAATTAATCAGATTTCCTACATGTACACTCACCTTGACAAAACTGCTGGAAATTAATGACGATTCCCTAAAAGCCACTGAAGGAAAGTAGCCCAGCTACACCCAGGTACAAGGAGTGCATTACAGTATCACTAATTTCCCCTCGTTTCCAAAACCGAGACAGATGCACGTAACCGAATCACTGCATGAAGCACCACCAGTGCTCACCCTCAGCCACACACTCCAGCCCTTCGCTGTTTGCACAGACTCTCTATGGGCTTGGCTGAGAATTCAAACAGAATTTTCTTTTGCACGTCATGAAACTGGATGGTAAATGCTGTGCTCGTGCTGTGCTCGCTGACATAACCTCTATAAAGGATGGGCAACTGATATTTTGGAAATCAGCCAGCAGGAAGATTTGTGAACAGATATCCAACTTAGATACAGAGAAAATTTATTCTTCTGGAAAAAAACCTTGAAAGTGATTACATTCCCATTAATACATCACAGCATTAGCTTACAATATAGAAAAGTGAGTTATTTACTGGCCTTATTTTTGAACAGAGCTAACTTTATTTGAAATACATACTAATTCTAGCACTCATTTTGAAAGATACAAGTGTTTCCTGGTTGTTCCAAAAATTCAGAAAGCTTGTTCTTTGGTGGAAGTTGCTTTTTAATTTCCTCATAGTCATTGAAAATTTATTTTCAGTTAGGTTAGTTTTATTCTTCTAAGATCTGGTTTTTGATATTCTTTTGAATAAAAACATATTTGTACACTCAAAGGAAAAGACTTTTTTTTTTTTTGCAGTTACACCCTTTTTGCTATAAGCAGAGAAATTTGATTAAAACTGTATTCATCTCCAGTAACAGTGATTCACTCCATATGGTTTAAAATTTACATTAAAAAAAAAAACCAAAAACATTCCACGCATATACCTATTGTACCAGTTGAACAGGAGCCAGTTAAGTCCTTCCAGTTGATATTCCCTGAGCTGATTGCCGTTTTTGTATTCCCTGGATTGTTCTATCTTCTTCCAGGCGTTTGGAGGCGGTCGGTCCTTTAAGGGAAAGATTAATACGTGTGCAAGTTGGTACATACTTTATGTTTGCCAAGCATTTTAACCCACTATTTCCTGAGTGTAGCTATTCAACCTTAAAACTCAGAAAGCATCATTTTTAACATTAGTAGCTAATTACTCATCTGTGGAAACCTGAAATTTGTGTTTATTTGTCTATATAAATTAATACCTTCCCCTTTCCCTACAGCTCGTGCCCTGGCCACTGCCGATGGCTCCATTGCACAGGTAGCCAGCTCAGGAATACAAAAAAGCAGATTTGTGAGAGGTTAAGTTCCCTGAATCCATTTCACCAAGGGATCAAGGATGGTATCAGCATACACGAGATCATGATACGAAGGACTTTACAAAACAGACTGTAACAGCATCAAGGTCTATCATCTTCATGTCCCTAGCAAGCTAAAGGAAAGCTGAGAGGCTGTGTGTGTATATACATATATATGCATATATATATATACACACACACATGCACACATATACATACACACTAGGTCCCAAGCCTGGAGACTCAGCTTAGCAGGCAGCTTAGTGGAGAAATCTTGAAGTTTTTGACTAATGCTAGGTAGGATTCCAGCAAAAAAGCCACTCTCTTTGGAGAGTGGCTGCATCCCAATGTGAACTAACTCATACATTCAAGCAAAATATTTTTAGTAAGAGCTCTTCTGATCAGCTGTAAACATTTTTTTTAAAACATTTTTCAGTATTTATAAGAGCTGACATTCACTCTAGACTCATATGGTCTTATCTGGCAGCTCTGGATTTTAGATTTCCATTTTCTATCTCTTTATTGCCACCTGGCAGCAGGTCTCAGTCCCACAGCAGCCATCTGGCCACCCTCACACCGGCAGCAGCCACGCTCCTCTCATTTAAATAAATACTACAGAAATGGAACTAAATATAATATGAAGACGTTAATCGTGACCACCGTCATTATCGGTAGATGGAAAAACCATTAAAACAAAACAAAGCCTACAAATTAATACATTGTGCGTATTCAGTTACGTAAGGTAAATAAGTTACAACAAGCGTTGTATTACACCACACAGGACACGTCTTCCTCCAACAATGACATACAGGACTTTAAACAGAACTATTTTGTTTCCTCCTGGCTCTATGAGACAGAAGACTGATAATTTAAAGATAAAACACACTTCCTTATTACATGTATTTTTCTTCCTTTCAGCGAGCCCTTTATGACTAGAAGAAAAATAAAACCAGGAAGTAATTAGGGAATCTGTCTGACAGATCTGTTTGCCGATTTCCGCCACTGCTGCAGCACGAGACTTAATTCTGTTTGCTATAAATGGATGTTTATTCTGTTTTCTCCTCATCTTAATGGTGTTTAGATTCTATGATAGCCAGTTTAAATGCGTTGCTCATCACTCAGTCAAAAGCTCAGAAACTTTTTCATTTTTTTTCCCCAAACAATTGTTTTCTTTTTTAACCAAGTAACCAATTACATGAGACTATTTATCTAAGTCTGCCCCAAAATATTATTCTTCGGTAACAAGGCTCACAGGTCCTTTCCACAGAATGTCAATAAGCCTTACGTTTCAACAGAAGAGTTTAAAGCTGGGAAACTCAAACCCAATTTGCCAAGACAGACAAGTAAATTAGGTATAATTTTACCAATCTCCTTGAGTCAGGCCTGGAAGCTTGCAATTGTTCAAATTCTTCTATTTTTGCTTGATCTACGTCTTCTTTCAGCTCCCACGTACTGTCTTCGTATGGCAACGAACACCATTTTACTAAATAGTAAATAACAGGCTGCAGAAGAAAATTCTGAATGTTATCAGCTTTTAATTCAGTGTACAGACTGCTAATATGCCTTACTATTTGAGTAGCTAACTTCCATGACAGTTGGAAACAAACCCACATTTTTTATACTCTTTTAAAGATGATCTGTGTAGGTTCTTGTTATGTTCTTATCCTTGGCATCTCATACTCTGCCACTTGTTGTATAGCCCCTGGAGTACTTTCCAATCCCACTGACCCACAAGTCAGTCTTAGGAAAGATAAATTACTACATTTGTGGAAATGGCACGGGGAGAACCAATTAACTACAGATGTGCTACACAGAACACCTCCTCCGCCCTCCAAACCAGGCCTAAGCCTAAAACAGCTTGAGAAAGTTCCTAAAACTGAGGTCTTACCAACAAAACAGAAAGTTTTACGGGTCTGCTGGGCGACATATAGAAGAATTTCTGGAAGTCTCAAAAGGTGGAACCAAAGCAGGTTATTTCATTAAGATTTGTTTAGATAAATAAAGAAACTGGGGGAAAGGCTTATCACAACACCACATTTTTTTCTAGAAGTGTAGTAATGACAACTCTGCTGCATACAACAAGAAGTAATTTTAACTCTCGACCCTGCTGTAGGAAGACTGAGAAATCACTGGGTGGAAGCCTGTTTGTTTTGCTCCCTAGAAACACGGAGTAAGAATCACAGCTATTCCAACAGCCCTAATCAACAACTTTTCCAGTCTTTCTTCTCATCTCACATTTTTGTTCTGCAAGAGCTTTCCAGGAAAGGTACTTAAAGTTAAAAAAGAGTTTTGATAAACATAGAGGGCAAGGTTCACTGGCTGCCCAAAGCCGAGGGACAGAGTTAGAACACAGGGAACCTCCCCGCCATGACTTCTTGTGCTTTTTGCAGCGTTTACCTTTTGTCACTTCCAGAGAGACAGGACACGGCATCAGCCTTTTGTCAGAACTCACAAGGCAACCGCCAAACCTCACATTTATGTCAGTAACCAGCTAAGCTTTGTCTACTATGACTTATTAATACTAATATGTCTTTGCACTTTGATTTCTATTTCAAAATACATGGCTAGCATAGGAAATTAGATTGTCATAACAAATATTATTGAAGCTTAATATCATTAAGGTGTTACTCTGAAATGTCCTAAAATTACAATCATCAAACACTACATGGAGGTGTATCTTCTTGACTTGCTTTAAGATGTATTTACCTCACCAGTGTCCTTGTCTTCACAAAGAGATACTTCTAACACCCGGTCTACTTCAACATAGTCAGGATTAAAAGGTTCTTCTTCCATCTGCAATGCAAGATAAAAGAGATCAGTAGAGAGGCAAAAAACCCTAGGCTAAGATTTGGTCTCATCATACACAAAATGAATTTAGCAGCTGGAAACTACCGAGGTTTTTGCAAACACCTAACATAATCCTTCCCTCCTTTAAGGTAGTTATCCAAACAATCGCAATTTTAAACCCAGCCAAGTCAGGTTAGTTCAGCAGCTCCAGAAGACTTGCTCTTCAAATTACGTTAAACCACCAACTGGCTGCTGCAACCAAAACCCCAACCCTGATGGGAAAGTTGTACTTCTTGACATTCAGCTGTTCTATTTAAAAGCAAACTATTAATCCCAATTTTATAAGGGGAAAAAAAAAAGCTTTTTAAATTCTGTATTTCATACTCACATCTGCAAAAAAGTGAGCTCTTTGTGCTTGCCTTAGTTTGAATCGTTTTATTTTCTGCTGGATTCTTTTATCCTTTAAAAGCTGTTGTTCTGTGGCCCACTCACAGTGGAGATATGAGCTAAAATAACAGAGATTAACACATTAGTGAAAGTAAAAGCAGTTAAAATAATGTTATATAAACCAGAAATTCACTCGAAAAAAGAACATTTCATCATTTAAGACAGAATTCACTGTAAAGATCAAAGATTTATTCCTCCAAATCATCATATTACTGCATCTAGTTAAGGCAATGTTTCTGGGCTAGAATTCATAGAACTCTACAGATTCAGAAATTGCTTTCACATGTCCTAAGAGCAGAAACAAACGTATTTAAAGTGAGCTTAAATAAATCAAGTTTAAATCTGACACCTCTATCAGCAAGTTCCAAGAGATATAAAGTATTGAATACAATGGATGTAACTTTTTCATGTACTTCACGTGAACACCTCTGCAGGGGAATGCTGACCCATCCAGCTGAGCCCATCTAAAAGATCAGTGAGGAGCATCAGAGCCCATGGCAAAAGGAACACGTCATCAGATTAGGTTGGGAGACAAGCACGAAGAGCAGAGCCAGAGGAAGCAGGAGCTGCGGTACCCAAACCATCCAATTGTGTGCCAGGGAGCCCTTCTCCAGTTAGATCGGTCTGACAAGTGCACACGTTTATTCCTCCCACCCCCTTTTTCATCCATTCTCATCACTTTTTAAGCTTTCTAGAGATGACACCAAGCTGTGTGGTGCAGCCGACAGGCTGGAGGGAAGGGATGCCATCCAGAGGGACCATGACAGGCCCGAGAGGTGGGCCTGTGTGAACCTCATGAAGAACAAGGCCAAGTGCAAGGAACTGCACACGGGTCGGGGCAATCCCAAGCACAGATACAGGCTGGGTGAGGAACGGACTGAGAGCAGCCCTGAGGAGGAGGACTTGGGGGTGCTGGTGGATGAGAAGCTCAACACAACCTGGCAACGTGCACCTGCAGTGCAGAAAGCCAACCACGTCCTGGGCTGCATCAGAAGCGTGGGCAGCAGGTGGAGGGAGGGGATTCTGCCCTTCTGCTCTGGTGAGACCTCCCTGCAGGGCTGCATCCAGCCCTGGGGACCCCAATGTAAGAGGGACATGCCCCTGCTGGAGCAATTCCACAGGAGGCCATGAAGATGCTCAGAGGCTGGAGCACCACTGCTATGAAGACGGGCTGAGAGTTGGGGGTGTTCGGCCTGGAGGAGAGAAGCTCCAGGGGGACCTTATAGCAGCCTCCAGTCCCTAAAGGGACCTACAAGAAAGTTGGAGTAGGACTTTTTACACGGGCATGTAGTGATAGGACAAGGGGTGATGGCTTTCAACTGAAAGGGGGGAGGTTTGGGTTAGATATAAGGAAGAAATTCCTCCCCATGAGGGTGGTGAGTTCCTGGCCCAGGCTGCCCAGAGCAGCGGTGGATGCCGCATCCCTGGAGTGTTCAAGGGCAGGTTGGACAGGGCTCTGAGCAACCTGGGCTGGTGGAAGGTGTCCCTGTTCATGGCATGGGGTGGAACTACATGAGCTTTAAGGTCCCTTCTAAGCCAAACCATCCTCTGTTATGCTAGAAATAAAGAGCAGCTATTGCTGGGTGTTACTGATTCTAAGACGAAAAAAAGAGCTAAACAGTCCTGAGAAACATGTGAATCCAGAGTCTCAAAAAATCACAGTTATGAGCAAGAACATAATGAAAATACCCAAATATGTAAAATGAAAAATGTGCTTGCCTTTTCAACATAAAGAACAGAGTTATGACGATATGTATGAAATTTAAAATAGGAAAATAGGGAAAAAATGATCTTTCTCCTTCATTCTTTTTTTATTTCCTGCTTGTGATGTAAAATCATTTCTATTATTAGAAGTGTTTTTCTTCTTAAAACAGTAGACCGACTCCTACATCAACCTCTCCTACATGTATGACACTGTAAATCTAATCTAGGTTCACAAAATAGCTCTGATTTAAACTCATGAAATCAAAATCAGCCTCAGACATGTAGCCCCTGCTGAATTTAATAAACATATCTTCTCTAAAAATTCTGTTCTTTCGGCAATAATGGCTGTCAGCTTATTCATCAGTGCTGGCTTCACAATACTGATAATTTTGAAATTATTACTAACAATATAATGCAGATTCTTAGCAATTTTAAGATCATATTCACAAAGAAAAATTGAAAAGATGACAATATCTGGCTATAAGTAATCTTCAAACAATACAAAACTTCAGTACATTAATATGATACTTATCATTTCAGTCAACACATCCAATGAAACAACTTAAATACTTACTAGTTCTTGTATTTCACAAAAAACTCTTCTGTTTCCACAGTCATCCCAGCAGATATCTAGAAAAGGAAATTAAGGGGAAATGTAAAATGATGGATAAAACCCCTTTTTTCAAACAAGCAACTTTATTCCATGACAATCACTTACTTCTTTCTTTGTCACCCTGGAGGCTAAGATTTTGTCTACAATCGCTGCATCTTCTTCACTTGGATTTTCCTATAAATGCAAGAAAACAATAACATTATACATTGCAGTAAATGCCCTGAGAATGCCCTCGAATAGATCTGACCAGTGGACATACCCAGAATTTCATTATACAGATATGGAGAAATAAGAACTCTTGCACATAGGTTAAAAAAAAAAAAAAAAAAAGAAAACAAAACCAATGCAGCATGTGTCAAGCTCAATTTAATAGATTTTCTCTCAACACAGATAACAAACACACTGTGGAATGAGGCAGACAAGGTCGTGCCTGGGAATTCCAGTAGGCTGAGGTGTGACACAGATCTGGGATTACTCAGCTCTCCAAGGCTGATGCTGGAGTTCCAGAGATAAAGAGCCAATCTTTAAAGGTCGGTTCCAATAAAAAGTCATCTTCCCTCTTGTCTGATTTATTCTCCCTCCCTTACAACTCTGGTACTCCTTCAAACACAAACACAAACACATTTTTCCCCGTTTCTTTCTTGACACTATTTACCCAGAAGGGCTCAACAGTTAGTTTGAGTACCAGAGCTGGCACAAGTTAAGCAGTGAAGTATAAACCTGAGGGGAGGGAGGAGTCTCCTTTTTAAAAATCTCAGTAAGCAGAAAACCCTACAGGCTCAAATAATTTTATACTTCTGAAAGTCATGATAATATCAGCATGCAGCTTTTTCATATGCCTACGCTGCATAACCTATTATTAGAGATATACCCACCCTTAGGCTTGTCCATAACTTCAGTTAAGTCAATGAATGTTTATAATAGGAAAAAAAAAAAAAGGTAACAAGCCATTTCTTCCAGTTTTCAAGATCCTAGCAAGATGTCACATTAAATAAGCTATGGCTTAGTAATAATAGTGTATGCCTTCCAAGTTATGAGTTCTATTTACTGAACCCCTTGCGACAACTGGGAAGTTCCCACTACAGACCAAGCAGGTTTTTACTCACCACAAATAACTGTAAAGGCTGCTCAGCAGGTAGAGGGGCAGAATTCTTTTTAATTTTCACAGAAACTTTTGCTTCTTCTTCCGATTGTTTCCCTTCTCCTTCTTCAGCGTATTTTTTCCTTTTAACTTGACGATTTGATCTTCTCTTCTGCATGCATGAGAATAAAAACAGAGGTTTTACCAAAAACTTCCTTTAAGATGAATTACAAGTTTTGAGACATTCAGTAATTCTTTAGCTATATGTAAAACCAAAGGCTAACGCTTGATAGAAAACATGAAGCATGTAAATCACAGAGGGATGGAAGTAGCCATATACTGTTTTCAACCAATTAAATTATTTTTTCTACTTCATTAAACATTTGATACTTTTATTTTTAGAGTTCAAAAGCAAACACGGGGAACAAATCTGATATATAATAGATCTCCCATAAGCTTCGGTATTTTAACAGTAATTTCATAATGCATTATCACAGCCGTGTGTTACAGTCCAATTCAGGAAGCTGAGTAAAAGATGCAAAGTATGCTGAAGCATCTCTATTAAACAGTGCTACCCAAAAAATTATGAACATCTCCATTAGATCAGATTGCTGATGAAGTCTGATTTCATGGCTAATAAAGTTCACCCCTTTGTTAACGTATTTGTTTCCTCCTTCACCTTCATCAAGCTTGTATAACAGCAGCACTTTGCTTACTCTGTGTGTTCTCTCTCTAATCTTCCACTCTTGCTTCTGCAAGAATCTGAGGACTACAAGCTCCAGCCAGAAAAACAGCGTTCAGCCTAAGAAAATAATTGGTTCTCCCTCACTGTTTAAGTTCCAAATCCTTAGATTATTAGGATATAGCACATCCTTTCCGCTCCTCAGTACCAATATGAGACACTGCACATTTAACCACAAGATTAATTTGTAAATCCATAGGATAAATAAAGACAGAATCAAACTAGCCGGGTAACACTTGAAAACACTGCAGCCTGCTTTCGAGAACAAATCACCACAAAAATAAAACCTGCAAAGTAAAACTGTTGCTATAAAATAAGTTAATTATATTGCGCTACACAGCGAAGCGTATTTTTGTTCCGGAAAAGCCACTGCTGGTTGCAATACACCAAAGTAATCAGCTGGGAGAAGAAAAACTTGTGAATAGAACAAACCCCAAAATTCTGCGGTCATAACCGGCTACTGCAGAGCAGATAGTAAGTAACAGCAGGACTGCAGCACAGGAACTTTCTTCCTGACTTGAATTCAGCCCTTGGCTTGGCTGGTACCCAGTGAAAGACCCAGCTATGCATTAACAACTACTTTATAACTATTTGAGTAAGGCAGAGCAGAACACTACACACACTGCAAAAATCAAAGAACGAGCATCACCATTGTTCTAGAGAAGCTGGGACAGAGCAGATCTGAACTGCTCCATCAGTTTTCCACAATAACGGAGACAGACTGGGTATTTTTCAATAAAAAGTGAGCTCATGTGGGGTGGGGTGGCAGCACAAAAAGAAACTTCAGATCTAAACAGACACATTAATGTGACAGAAAATGTCACATTAAAAGTTAAATCAACAATAGATTGCTGACAGAAGCAAATTTTTTTTTCCAAAAATGACAGCTAATAGGAGGAATGCAAAACGACGTAAGAATTAGGAAAAGAAGGATTAAGAACCAGGTTCAAGTTTTACTCATTAAGTATTTGTTCAATTTCTGAAAAACTATTACGGTATTAACCAGCATTTTCAATCTTTCTCAACTACGTCTTTTCTTGAAGTATGAAGAGATCAACAAAACATCAGACTTATGTTCTCCAACATATTCATATATAATTTGAGTTGTTTTAAAAAAACCTGAGCACTTCCCTGAGCTGAAAAGCACGGCGATAAACTAATGCTCTAAAGCACAAAATAAAGTAGTACCACACATTTTGCCAAGAAATAAATCAACCTATTTAAGGAACATACTTACTGTGAAACCAAGCATACAAAATGAATTTGGAGGGGGGGGGGGGGAAGACCTAAAATTGCCCCCCAGAGCTTAGAAAGAGACAGCTACTTCCAACAGCAAGAGAAAATAATGAAGATGTTTGAAAAATAAACAGAGAATGAATTAACGAAGCAAAGCAAGTTATGTCTTTCCTGTGATTCTTCTCCCAAACTCCTTTGAAGACAGAGTGGTGCTGTGACATTGTGCAGGGTCATTTTTCTAGCTCATGCCACCCTGTCTTCTCTCTCTCTCTCCACTGTTCCCTTCACACCAGGATCATGCGATTTGGTGATCCCCTCTGTCTATCTGCACTAGAATTGAAGATGACCCTTGTGTTTAAAATCAAATATCAAAAAAAAGAAAAAGTGAGAAAAAATAAATTATCTTCTGCCTTTTGTATTATATTTGTCAGCCTACAAATTTATACCTGAGTACAGAGCTCTGTTGATAAGTTACAGTAGTTGAGAACCACCAAACCTGTTTTCACCTCCTTCACTGTACTGAATGGACTTTCTATACCAAGACAAACTCCCTGAGAAATAAATAATTTTGGGTTCCCTTCCATGTAACCTTTACCTAAGACAAGCTATCACTTAAATTAATAAAAAGTCATCCTGTGAAATGGCTTCTGATCCTTCTCCCCTCCCAGAGGTATTATCTGTGAAATACTGAAGGTCAACTCAGTACCACATAATTGTTTTCTGACACTGTTATCAAACAACAATTAATTTTTACGCAACACCACCTTATTTTGAATATTGATTTCATCTCTGTGGATGAAATTGCCGCAGGATAAAAACCTGTGCATTTCCAGCATATAACCCTACTTTTAATGGAGTTTGCCCTAAAGCAAGAAAGTTATAATTCTGTTACTAACATTGGCATAAATAGGATATAATCTCTTACCAACAGCTCAAACTTCTTCATGCTTAAGTTTTATAAATAATGAGCTATGCTACTATAATACCAGGGCAATCTATTGGGAAGAGCTCAGAAAAAGTCCCAAGGGAGGTTCTCCTGCAGGGAGTGACTCCAGCACTGCAATTCTTTCTTGATCCAGCACGTCCCTCGAGTGCTCACAGGCTGCCCGAGCCTGTCCGCGTATTCATCACCGATCCCTGCGGGTCCAACTCTGCCAGAAACCAATTCTTCCCATTTCCACCGAAGCAGAGCTCAGAAAAAATAATTAAGTTTGAAACAAGCCTCAAAGAGCGAGTTTCACTGATCAACATCCCGTCTGTTGGGCAAATTGTGCATTTTCCCCACAAAGTCAGCCCGAATCAGGACGAGGTCTAACTGCCAGCTCAAGTGAAAGGTATTTACAGTCTCACATCTACGGATTTCTGTACCGAAATGCAACAGATACAAGCAGGGCACTGATGTCCCAGCACAGAAAAGAGACTCCAACCTGCAGCATTGTCTGTTTTTCAAATGGGAAAAGCAGCTGACAAGGTAAGGACTCCAGCTGTAAAAGAGTCACTGTCACTGGGTCAAAAGGAGAACAGCTTTTTGGAGAGAGGGGGGAAAAAAACCTGTAGGAATAACACCACATACAATTTAAAAGGGAAGAAGTCTGACTGCTTACCTGTGAGTCTTCATCTTTCAATGGCCGCTGCGGAGTCTGCTTAGCATCAGATAATTCATCCGAAGACTCGTTTTTTCTTTTCTGCTTCTTACCCAGTGTGATGATTAGCTTTCTGTTAGAAAAGACCAACCAACATCTAAGGGAATGCCATATACTAGGCTACTTAACTTCAAGAATAAAAATAACACCACATCCACTAGCAATTCCCATATTCTTCTTAATGTGAAACTCAGGAAGCACCACTGCCTGAAAAATGAAAAATATGTCTCAAAACAAAAAGCTACAAATTTACAGCAGATAATATTTTCTACTACTGTTACTGGGCTTCTCTACAGGCAACGAGTTACCTTACTATTGCTAACACCTCTGTGTCATACATATTTTTAAACCTATACATGAGTAAGGAAGATGCAAAATCCAACAGTGAAGCTAATCAACAATGGCAAACAACGCAAAGTTTGCATAAAGACCATCTGCAGATGATGACAGTAAATGATTTATCATAAACCATTTATCATTACAGAATACATCTTATTTTTATAATAGTAAAAAAAAAAACGAGCTGTGGACAACAATCTAAAATCATTCAAAGCTGTCTGACATGCAAAACTGGGATGTTTAAATAAGTCATTCAATGACAAAATGAGGGAATTGCACAAATACTTTTGCCTTTTTAAACCAAAAAAGTAAAAAAGAGAAGCTGTATTCAAAATCCAATAATCTGTAAGAGATCTTAGAACCTCTCAGAATATGTTAAAAAACACTGTGCTGACTAAATTAGTCACATTCTAATGAAAAAGCACCAATTATTTCTTTGTTCAGATTTAAAGGTTACCTTGTAAATCACAGTATCAATTCATCTGATTTGTTTTTAAATAAAGTGTGTCAAAACATTTATTTTTTCATATTTGAAATGTACCTAATAGTCCTCTTTAAATATGTTTTCAGTGGCATAATTGCAGAATGATGACAAACTATCCAATAAAATCACAAAGAGCCGTCCTAAAATATGTTTTTTTCTGTAGTATCTCATCACCAGATCCATGTTAACAGAAAATGAGGTAACTGTTCCAGCGCACAAGCCTCTCGTGCGATTTTACAGAGCAAGTTCTCTCTTTGATTTGGAGCAAAGGCTTTAAAGGCCTGATGATGCATGTACGGCACACAGAGGTGATCGTGAACGTGACAGACATTTGATTTTTAAATGTACAAGACTCCTAACGATGAAGAAAATGGGTAACTAAATGTCCTTTCATCAAATAAGCGTTGGGTTCTAAGTTAAGCTGGAAGGCGTCTCTGGAGGACACTTGGTACCTGCTCAACGCCAACTTCAGAGCTGGTTTATGTTGCTCGGCCCAGTCAAGTCCTGCTTATCTCCAAGGCTGATGCTTCCCTGGGCAATCTAGTCCAAATTTTTATCTACCATGTTGCAACACGGTAGATTAAATTGCTTCATAATTATTAAAATGCTTCTGCCCAGGGCAGTGGTGGAGTCACCATCACTGGAGGGGTTTAAAAGGTGTCTAGACGAGGTTCTTAGGGACATGGTTTAGTGCTAGAGTTAGGTTATGGTTGGACTCGATGATCCTGAGGGTCTCTTCCAACTGAAATGATTCTAGGGTGCTATGATTCTATAAATGCATGTTGCTACGTTAAGCATTTGCATCCGTGCAACCAGAGATCATCCTCATTTCATGCGCTACTGCCTAATAATTATGCTCCGGTTCCTTTTGGATTCAAGCAGCAAAATATGAAGAAAGGCCGTGACTGTCTTACTATGGGTTGTAGTGGCACCCAGTGAACAGCGGAGGATTTTAAGGACCTTCTGGTTTAGAACGTGGGCTTGTTTTGTGATTAGGCTGCTCTAACTGCATCTTTCCTTGCACACCGTTTCCTCTCTGCAGTTGCAGTCACCCCATGTTCACCTCCCGCTCGCCCCTGCAGTCTGACACATCACGTTCCATTTCTCTGACAGCTTTTATCTCATCTTGATCTTGTAATTCCCTACCCCCAGTACTTCTCTTCACAAGCACCTCCCTGAAATTTTAACATCTCTCCATGTCGCAGATCAGAATGTTTCCTCCTCTATTTCAAGACGGTGCCAATGAGAGGAATAAACGCCCGGGTTCACTTTTCTGATCCAGTGCCCAGAACCACAATGCTCCTTGCTATCAGAACTTGCTGAACGACAGTATGGTGCTAAAGTCATGCATTTCTATTAGTAAAAATGCAATTTGCTCGTATTTTGGCCAAGAACTTCTAAAAAAGTCTGCTATGTGAAAACAATGATTTTCAGAAGCTTGTAAACTGGATCATTTCTGTGAAAATTTTCCTTAAGATAACAAGTTCTCTTGCCAGTTTATAAATTTCTGCATGAAAGCATAAAGATCCTTGGCTAAAATCCCTTTTTCCACCCCGAAACAAACTGTTCTGAACAGAAACTATCTATTCTGTTTCTATGAAAAGGAAACAGCACACTGTAGACACAGAATAAATAATATCACTAGACCCCGTTCCAATTTCACTTTCTCTTGCCTTTTAAAATTTAAAAATCTATCTTATTACATAACATCTAGAAATACTCTAACAATTAGACAATGTAGATTTCTTCAACATCAATTTCCTTCTTCTCTAACCACAAACTGAAGATGTTGAGAAACTTATACCAATGGAAACATTTTTAAAAAGCCATCTCATGAGCCATTAGTACTTCTGGATCCCTAGCACAAGAATCCAAACGTGGTTTAGATGCACAGAACCAAAAGAAAAAGTACCAGCAGGATCACCAGGACCCACTACTTGAGGAATGTTGTCACTTCATTTTAATAAATGAAGCACCAGTAAGAATGTTCCATCCCCCTTCTGTTTGACAGCAGAGAATGCGATGGAAGAGTTGTCAGACCTTTGAGCAGCTTTAAAACTGCAAAGAACAGTTTCCAAAGCCTTCCAAATAGTGAACATGAGATGTATTAAAGAGGAAAAGATAAATAGCAAATACATATTAAGCATGTAAGAAATAATAAAGTATCACTGGCCTTCGATTCACACCTTTAATAAATCATTTTACTTCCATTTTCCCAAAACAGAGAAACACTAGGTAGCTAATTATTAGTGTCCAAAGTCACCTCCCAAATATTTGTTACATGACTAGCAATAAAACGCCTATGTTATGAACAGCATTAGTATTTATCACTAAACCCTTCACTAAAAATCTTATCTATTAGCAAAATACAAAGCAGGTATTTCCTTGACATGACAGCGTATCCTCTTGGAATGAGAGTTACATTGATGGGACAAAACCAGTTGCTCCTATCCTTTTAGCATATGTTTAATAAAAAATACTAACATGCTAACATTAGCCATTGTCTCCTTCTCCAGTTATATTTCAAATTAATAACTTTAGGATTGTGCACAGATTTTTAAAACCCTCGTGTAGTCTTACTGGAACCAACGGCCATTTCAAGCACATACGACATTGGAATAATAATGTAAGAGAACAAGTAAGTGTTTAGTTACTTATTCGATAAGACCATGCTATTTTGCATGCACATACTTCGCAGTAGAAACTTACGACTACATCACTTAGACTCAACTCAGGCATCAAAACTAAAATGTGGGAGCAGAGAAACCTTCCCCGAGGAGTCACAGCTCAGTGCATGCAAAGGCATCCCAGAAGGATGATCAAATTAGGAATTTGTGACCCATTTCTAATCACGGCAGAAGGAGCTGACGATCTAACAGGTTTGGGGAGATCTCTTCCCTTTGAGCATCGATCTGTTAACCAACATTTGCCCAACTGACATGATACACAACAACCAACTCACAGTGTCTGTGCCGCCCCGGAAAGTCACTTCAAGTTCTAACCGAGAAGACAAAGGCTTCAAACCGTCTGAACAGGGTCATATCAACATGAAATCATAGAAAGATTTTCTGTCGGGGTCTTGGGTTCCAAAAATACTCCATACTGTAAACAGTACATGTGAGACCTACTTCAAGGCAACAAGGATATTTACTCGTTGGAGTAGTGAACAGGATCACACAGGACTTGCTGGATTCATTACAACATAATTCAAGGGTTAATTAAAAAAAAAAAATCCACCATTGTCCTTTTAGCATATGAACCGATACAGTCATTTCTGATAACAACAGTTCCGAACTTAAGGACTACCACCCTGAATCAAACTTCTGCAGATCAAATTCTTAGGATTTGAGGGATTTATTTATTTAAACTATGCAGTGATTAAAAAAACCCACCCCAATGTACTCTAATGATATTGTCCTTTACATCACAAATGCAGAGCTGCTGCTTTTCATCAGGGCCATGATATTTAATTTTATGTTTGAGTAGGTGGGAATACATTGAGTGCTATAAAACCTAATGCCAATCTACTTTTTTGAACAACAGAATGCTCACAAATTCGTAATTTTTCTACCCTTCATATCAAGTGCTAAGAAGCAGACTTTTTAGTTTAAATATTCATCACCTTAAATGGAAGAAGTAGAACTATAATCAGTTAGAAAAAGCTTATAAATGGAAACCAGTTCTATGCAACAATATTAAAGGTTTAAATAGATTCCTAAACATCAACGCACCTTGGTAAATAGCCAGGATATAAGAAGTGGTTCTGCAGGTCTCAGAAAAATTGTAAAGTAAGTTAAAGAATTAACTTGGTCAGTAATCAATGCATAAAGCAAACTGGTTGCTTAACTTGGTAACGTGAAATATATGATACATGCATTCTTCTAGTTCTAATAATTTCTGTCACATGCTTACAATGTTCTTGGTAATAAAACAATTTACCCATTTCTCTTGACCAACGCTTACGGCACAGCAACTTTACTAAGTACTGAAGCCACTTCTAAACCATTTGACTGAAACTAACAGCATTACTTCTCAGACTTCAACAGGTCAGCATTAAAAACCTTCATTCTCACCTTCAGAAAGAATCTACAGCCTGCCTGGAAAGTAACTGCTAGTGATTTAAAACTAGCAATGATAAATGGGAAAGAATCGTGCTGTATTTTGTTCTGCACGTGTAGATCTCAGAGGAATCACTATGGAAAATGTAAACGGTTAACATGAAGCCCCCAAAGACACACCAATTGTGTTTAACCAGCAAGGAGAAGATTGTTTAAAAATCCTCCTATCCCCTCGATTAGGACACAGTAGTTAAAACTCGTCTTGATCCTAGATGAGCGGTACTCAATTTCTGTAAAAGCTGTATTGTATTACATCCAAAAACACACCTTTTTTTTTTTTTTAACCTGATGGCTACCGGGCAGATCAATCAAGGTCTGCTCAGGAACCAGCGCTCCAGCTCTGCCGGATCAGCAATGCAGAATTTATCGAACTGCAAATCCTCCCCAAGAGCGATAAAGGACATGGGCTGCCCAGACGTGTAAGATCCTTGTAAGACCCCAGCAAACTTTAGCATCACAATCTAAGTAAGACTTTGCTGTTCGAGTGCCAGACTAAAGAAGGTACAATTGTGCTCATTTTGGATGGGCTATGTTTGATGCCAGCAGCGATGTGAAAGATCATAATAAAACCATTCTCCAAACAGTTGTTTTATTTTTATATATATATATATATATTTGTTGATAATTTCCACGCTTTCAGCTCTATACTTGCCTGCAAATCCAACAGAAGTCACCTGAAACATGAGTCTGACTTAAAAAAGAACTAAAGATGGTAACAGCTTATAACAGTTGGAAATTGTTTATTTATCTTTTTAATCACGAGGGGACTTTTTACTGTCGTTGGGTTTTCTTTCCTGCTTAAATGCAAGCAATGTCATATATACAATTTTGCTATTTTTAAAGTTTTTCTCCTTATTGGGGTAAAAAAAACCCCAAAAAACAAAACCAACACAACAATATTTTTTTCTTCCAAATTTAAATATCTCAAAAATCCTTATTTCCAAGAGAAAACCAAAATTTTTCATAGAATTGAGGTCCTCTCTTCCCCTTCTTGCCCAAAAAAGCACTTGTCTTCTAAACGTATTACTTTAGCATGGCTAAATTTTCTCCCAAGATTCAGTCCGAGTTTTTTTATTTTAAGATAAATGACAAAATCAATGTAGCAACCCACACATTTAAAACCCAAATCCTATTTTGACATAACAATAATTTCCAGGATGTGCTCAGATTCATTAAGAAATATTTTCCTAAGAATGTAAGATAGGAGGAAACCATTGGAAGAGTTGCTTAGCCTTCTAGAACCTCTATTAGTTATTGGACTTAATTCTGTTCTTCTCTAAATAAAACCAAGTTTATTAATCACACAATTTCTTTAACCACCCTTGAAATGACATATATAGCAATTCTATTCTTTTTACATAAGATCAATAGTTACATTAGCATAGCAAACAGTCTGATAAGATTATTTGTTAAAAAAAAAAAAAATATCAAGGCTGCCTTGCAATTAGCGCTCTTCAAAACCACTGTAGTATATTCCTGACTAAACAGCTAATATTGTATTTATATAAACACATAAAATAGTGCTACCGCAACGTAACACACGAAGCTGTCTGGATACCAAAATGATGTGGATGCCTCATAGCATTTGATCTACTGCTGTCCATCAAAATCCATAAATTCTGTAAAATCTGTAATATGTGGCCCTAGAAGACTCTCTTCACCGCCCTTTAACGGGATCTGACTGCTACATCTTTAGCTGTGTGTCCTATGTAGTTAAAGTAATACCCGGCAGCATGATTAAGTTAATTAGGGTGCTACTGGGGCATTAGTTGATTAAACTGGTAAATAATGGGGAAGCAAACATCCACAGCTCAATGCAAAATTATGATAAGTTGATCATACATAATTAAATGGGAGTCTTTCTGCCAGCTTCACTGTACTTTAGATGAAGCACAAATATCATACTTAAAAAACAGTTTGAGAAACATGTATTTCTCAACTGATGGTGTCTCAGAAGATGCTGAAAACTGATCCTGCTGTGCACAGCTGAGCGTTGCGTGACGACACAAAACTGAATTCAGAAGTATACACCAATAATTATAATTATAAAATAATAGTTTATTTCCCTTGTCTGATTAAAAATACTAAAAATATTATGGGAACTACGTAGTACATCATGAGGATGATACTTTGGCAGGGTTTGTTAACTATCCAAAACAATTAATAAAAAGCACACTCGTGGCAATTCACATAAAGCTGCAGAAACTGACAGCAGCTAAACAACAGTGTGTAAGTTTTCTGGTTAGACAGACCCGCAAAATGTCTATTATATAACACAAATAAATTCAGAAACATGAAAGTGAAATCAACTTTGGAAGCACACATCCAAAAATCCCACTTTAAACAAGTTGGAGAAAAAAGAAAAGGAAGCACCAAACAGTGCTCTAAGGAGTACTATGAGAGGCATTCATACGCCATCCCATAAGCAGAAGAGAAAGAAATTAAGGCCATGAAAGTTCACGTTAGAAATCGAGTTTAGAGTAGTAACCTTTATACTGTAGGATAACTTCTCAAGGAAGCTGTTGACTTCAAACATGTAAGAAAAGCACTGATCTCATGGAAAAAAAAAAGAAAATGCAGAGAAACGGGCTGATTAAAAGAGCATTCATTTCTGCTCCATATACATGAGAATATGCATATGCATATGAGACATTTCAATTTGGAGAGAGACGCCAGTTAATATTTCTGTTACTGCAAAAAGAGCATGGATTTAAAAAACAAAGATCAGACTGCAGCTAAGATTCCATTTCAAGTCTTGAGTGATACCATTAACGCTGGAAATTCCACCCTTCCCTTTAAAGGCAGCCAGGAGCACCAGGTCAGCGCTGGAGTCAGAGCTGCCACCTGCTCCATCCTTGGAGCTTTGTGACACCAAATGCCTTTGAAAGCTCCTTACCCCGAGGTATCCACCCAGCTGAGTCCACACGATTTTCAAGAGGGCAGATTAAATTGATGTGGCCAAGGACCACAAAATGCTCACGATACAAATCTTCCAGTATGCACTTTACTTTTGATACATGTGATATCTGTAAGAATATTCACTTGCTAACAAGTTCATTAAGCTTCCAGTTTCTCCCTGTGCAGTTTATCACACACACTGTATTGAAGATACATGCCAAGATTGATAAAGACAGCATTTATAATATCAGATAAACTTAATTTGGAGTTGGAACAGATTACAACACTAGATGAAAGATACTTTGGTCTCGTCTATGCTTCAAAGGAAGTACAGAATATTTTAGAATATAAATTTAAAATAATTCCTTTCAAAAGGACAGCCCTACAATGATTTTATCTAAAGAGAAAA
The DNA here is from genome assembly GCF_036013445.1 of Caloenas nicobarica. Classification (NCBI taxonomy): domain Eukaryota; kingdom Metazoa; phylum Chordata; class Aves; order Columbiformes; family Columbidae; genus Caloenas; species Caloenas nicobarica. The sequence goes on along the minus strand of NC_088253.1, from coordinate 5,771,899 downwards.
CAGAGCATTCTTGTTCCTGAATGAGAGAGTCCACACATGGACTTAATCAGGAAGAATTCTGTGTAGGCAGTGGACGAGAACATTTTATCATCAGTAAGCAGTTTTCATTTTAATCAAGGATTTACAGTCTGAAGACAAGTAAGAAGACATTTTAATCTACTTACCCAATTTTTGTTTTCTCTTTAATTTTGGACGAAGAACCAGTTTTCGGTTTTTTGCTCTCCTTGTCCTTTGGTTTGGATTTCACTCTTCTCCCCTTCTTCTCCTCCTTTCCTTCAGCTGAAACACTGGGGAAGTTTTCAGGACTCATTACCCGTGGAATGTTTCTCTCTCCTCTCTCTTTCGCTTTTGCAATCGCTTCAGATATTATGCGATTTGCCTTCTCTTGTTTACTTTCCAAATCTGCTTTTTTCTTCTGCTTCTTTTCAGACATTGCCCTCACCTGGGTATTCTGCAACTTAGTATATGATCCTGAACCATCAGTCTTCTTGGAGGAAGGAGGCTGCAGCAAGAGACAAAATGTGAAATCGCCTTGTTTTAAAAATATATAAACATTTATTGAACAAAAAAGTAACAATGTTTTTGATCTGTATATGCATTTAAAAAAAAACAAACTGGGAGGGACTCAGGCAGACACATAAAAGAAGGAATTCTGTTTATACCCCGGAATGGCGTGGGTTTCAGAATAACTGCATCAATTGTGGGTTTACACAACCAATCCACATACAGAAAACCAGTAAGAAAAAAAAACCTTCTAAAATTCTCTCAGCCTTCTTTCCACCTCTGTAGTTAGAGACACCGATTCTTAACCTTTCAAGCATTCCCACACATGCGTCACACACCTCCAGCATCCTCAATACATGTTCTCCCAAAATCTGCCCAAGCGCAGATCTGCCAAGGGAACGGCATCGGTGTTTGGCCTTCGGGAGGACACCCGGGCCACACACCTCAAAGCAGACGCGAGATCTACGAGACCAACTCAGTGCCGAACAGACGAGATGCTCCAACAAAATCAAGGTTAAAAAGCCAGACAAAAGATAAAACGAAAACTAAAATTACACAGATCTATATGAACGTAAGTATCAGAAAGCAACATCTGTGTTATTTAGATCAACGCGGGGTCAGCGCCTTAGCTGGAAAACGTAGCTTGTTTTTATTTGCAGGTTTTTAATCACCGCTTGACCGACGCAGACTTGTTTACGCTGAACGCAATATTCAGATGATCTCTTTAAAGCGGCCAGAAGACATGTTTTTGCTTCCCTCCCCCCTTGAGGAATGGAAAGAATTTCCTATTCAAACAGGCAAAAAAAAAAAACCAACCAACACACCAAACAAAAACCCCCCCACCACCACCCCAGCAGCAGATAACAGTTGTGTGAGGCTCTCACCCGTAACGCCGCTGCCTCCAGCCCCCAGCAAAGCCGGCGGGCGCTTCCCGGCACATCGAGCGGCCGCATCCAGCGCCGGCCCCGGGCACACGCTCCATGGAGCCCCAGCCGGGCCGGGCAGCGCCGGCACCGACCCGCTCCGAGCGGGGTAAATAACCAATAAATCACAAACCAGCCCCGGCCGGGACCGCGGCCGCCAGCTCAAGATGGCGATGCAGCGCGGCTCCCGCAGCAGCAGCCAGTAATAAGGAAGGTTATTCAATCCCATTAGCCTTTTAGCCCGAAGAACCCCTCCTCCTCCCACTCATTCAGCCTCCACTTACCCTTCCTCTTGGCCTCTTCGCTGAAGACATTTTTGGCGGCAGACAAAGGCTTGCCCTCTGCTTTCCCAGGCGGTGCTCAAGAGAAAAGCATTGAGAGAAGATTTGCTAAATGGCCTATTTAGCGAGCCGCAGCCGAGAGATGCAGAAGGCTCCACAAACACACGCTGTGATTTATCACCATGTTCCTCCCCGGGCAGCGCGGGGCCCGGCTCCCCCCGACCCCCTCACCCCCGGCCGGCCGCCGATCGCCGGATCCCAACGCAGCGGGGCAAGAAACGAACGCACAAAGCATCAAAAATGCATCAGCATGAATATTAGAGATGTCGTTAAAAACACGGGCTCCTTCCGCGGAAGTAGGCCGGCAGATGGTGCTACCCGTTATTATTCCAGCAGGCTCCGCAGTTTAACCCCCAACGGGCCGCTCTCCCCGCCGGGCGGTACCGGCATTAACTCCTGCTCCTCCTGCCCCTCCGCTCCCCGAGGCGGAAAATCGGGGAAACCCAGCGGTTTTCTGCCTTAGGATTCAACTCACGGCGACCCTGCAGTTCTGGCTGCCTCATGGAAACAGGCCTGGGGGCGGCACGGGAGGGCAGACCAACATCTGCCTGTCACCTCCGCTCGTCTTGCTCTCCAAATTACTTCGTACATTTTTTTGTTTGACGCCAAATTCATCACTATAAGCATTTGCTGACAGACTTCCCTGCTTCCCACAGAAAATGGAAGAACTTAGGTGGATTTTATCCCTCTGCCCAGGCCTGCAGGAGCTTCCCCATCCCATGGGACACAGCAAACTTGGCTCCCAGGTTGTTTTAAAGCGATATTGTAAAACGGGCAAGTTTTTAAATATGGATTGTCAACATATCAAATGAAACCAACAATAAGATACGACAGGGTTTTGTGAAAGGTTATTAAAAAAACCAAGAAGCTTTTAACAGCATAGCTCCATCCTAGCAACACCCTTTATTCTCAGATGCCCATTAAAGAAGAATGAAGATCAGGATGCAATTTCTATTTTCTTAATATCTATGTATACCTTTATCTTGTGATACATATTTTTCCCTAGAAAATTTAAAATACTGCAAGGATTTTGAGATTGCTAAGACTGGGCCTTACACTTAATCACTTCTACTTCAGGTTAATTTAAAAGTGAAGTTCATTGCCCATGGAAAACACCAGTGGTCCCAGTACGTTAAAAGGATTCTTCTCTTAACAAGAGCACTTGAAAGATATTTTTGCAAACGTGCAGCTTAATCACAAGGATTATTATTAGATTTTAATTTTACTTTTGAGAACTCTAGACAAGATGCTTCTACATTATAGTTACAGTATAACAAATTGCAGCGATTTATCTTTTAGGGTTATTATTTCATAACTTAGTAAAAATGCTAAATAATGTACTATTTTGCATTTTGAGATCAGCAAAACAAAACTATTCCTAATGTACTCTTGTTATAATATCAGCTCTGAGCCAAACGCTACTAAAGCCAGTACAGTTAGAGGATTTTTAAAACAAATTGGTAGGTTCTTAAACATTCCTGGGCCAGAAACAAACAAATAATGCCGAGTAATTAGGTGGGCAATATATAAATGGTGGCTTTTCCATAATTCTTTTGGAATAATTTTCCTAGATTATTCCTTTAAAACAAAGTTTCTTAGGCTACATTTCCTCACAGATCAAAGCTGCCTCCCAAGTTATTCCTCAACAACTTTTACTGCTTTCTTACTGGAGAATTGTGAGTATGCTGGGCACGGCTACTCTATGTTTTAATTCCTCAGGCTGACCCTCTGCTTCTTGCTCCACACTATTGCTTCTAAGTTATGGCTCCTGCACTGCACAAACAGTAAGCTATTTGTTAGAAAACCGAGAATGTATTTTTTTAAAATTTTGCTATGACATCTCTAACCATATGGAAATGACATTCATGGAGATGCAGGAAGGCACCAGCCAGCATTCGAAGCTAAATAAAGCTGTAACGAAACCTTCATCAAGGAAGTCACCATTGTGACAAAAAACAAAACTGGAAAGCAACACAAATGTTATGAGATTAGAAGAACCAGAAACACGCTTGCACTACACGAGACAGTATCTGCACGTACTTAGCAACCAAAGCAACAAAAATCATCTAATTCAGCAGAGGTCTTTTATTCTGATAAGCATTTCATGCTTCCAAAAAAGCACGGCTATAAAATAATTAAAAGGCTATAAATCATCATGCACACTGAAAACAAGCTCCCTGTGACCCCGCGGGCAGCGGGGACACGGCAGGAACCGTGTCCCTTCCACGCCGCTGCCTGCAAGAGCCAGGAACAGCAGCACGCACAGGCCGTACCGCTGTGCACATGGAAGAGCCGGCCCTAAAAAACGCTCAGGGTAGGACAGCAGTTGCAGACTTCCCCACGTGTGCACCAATTCACAGCAGCCAGGGGAGCATCTTCCCTTTGGCTGTATTCAAAAGGATCCGATATGCTGTCTTGCAGAAGCGAAACATAGACTACACATCTGGATGATATTTTAATTGAACTCGTGTAAAAGCAATCAAGTCACCAGACAATATCAAGACACAGAATCATGCCAGCAGTCCTCCCAATAGCTAGCAGTACTCTGCTGGGTAGGTTTTTCATAGAAAGGAATTTCTCCAACGTTTTGTTGTGGGTTGCGTAGGACATGTCTTCGAAGACCTTCACTGGCGTGACTACTTCGCACAGCAAGAACAAATCACTGTCCTCAAGGCTTACAGACATGGTTGGGGTTTTTTTTCCCCCGCCTCGAAGGCCTAAACCCATTTTAATTTGCTTCACAACAACCAATAGCTTAGTCACATCCTCTGCATATTACTACAAAGGAAGCCCCAAGAAGAAAGCAAGTTTAGCACCGAATAAACTTCTATCTTATAGAAAACCCTCCCAAATCCTGCCTTGTCTGTTCCATAAGTAAAACGTTGCTTCCACTGCAAGAACACCTTTCTTACAGTGGGTATGGCCATTCGCAATAGAGGAGTATGACATTCAATTGTGTGTCTGCACAGAATCTTTAAGACTAAATATCTGTCCTGAATTGCATCCATTCTTGATACACTCAAACGACGGGTAATGCCTTTCCCTGGAATTTTAATGAGTCACACATTCCCGATTTAATTATCTAAAGCACTTTTTTTAATAATGATTTTCATTTGTAGATCTCTGCACCCAAACACTACCTACAACTAGGAAGTAAATTCTGACCCCAACTATTCTAACAATAGAAAGCTAAAATTTACATTTGCAATGCCCTGAATGATTATTTTACTTCCACTGGAAATAGCACACGCTTGCAGGAAGATGCACATATTACCTTGAGAACATAACAAGGTCCTGCTGGCCTAACAGGTCCTTTGGAAAAAATCAAGATGACCTTGACATCAACTGCACTGAAAGTAGCTAAAATTAACCTGGAAACCTGATCTTCATGCACTACGACATCATCTTTGTCCATGTTTGTTACTAAACAAGGAATCCCTTTGTGCATGTCAAGTCACCAAAACAGTGTGAATATCACAACCGTAATACAAACAAATGAATCACATAACTAATAACAACCAATAGTTTGGGTCTTTTTGTCCAAATTATCTTCTCAGTTTTTCACATTATAATCACATCAAAATTTGAAAACTGCAGTTGCTTTTATGCTGCTACAATTATTAAGTCTTAAAGGATTATCCATTCATCCTTCGAATTATAAAACCGTATTCAAGAACACAACTTTGAAAAAAATGCATGAACTCAACTTGGTGACTTCTGAATTCCATTCTAGTACTCAGAACTTTTTTCCTCTAGAATAGTTTGCATAAATAACTCTTCTAGTGATTTTTTTAAATGGTGGTTTTCCAATCAAGAAGTGTATCTATTAAAAAAAGCTCACGCCCTTGAGAGAGTCAATTTGTAGAAGGTTCCTTACGATACGAATGTGTCACCCACAGGCACACAGAACGTAATCTCCTTTGCCAAATGGCCATCCCAGCAAAAGAAGTGGTTTCCTTTAGATGATAGACTGAAATAAGGTTTCCATGGTTTATTGAGCTACTTCTGCACAGCTGATGGGAGGATCACCTCAACATGCAACAGGGTTTCTTTTCTCCAGAAAAATGCCTTTTTCCCCACCACTCCCTTCAGAGTTCCTTCTGAATTGCTGTTTATTTTCTTGTTCAACAGTTGCCCCACACCATCTGTTGGAATAGCTCTGCAACACCAGAAGCACTGGCAAATGAAGATCCATGGGGTTCTATTATTTTTCCATTCTCTTCAGTGCATATATGGAGCTACTAAAAGAGCCAATGAAGCATTCCAAACTGCGGTTCTTTCAATATGCTGATAATACTCTTCCTCCTTTTTCTTGCTTATTATTGTCGCTAATGGATGGCTCAGAGTTTAAGGGATACAAAGTCTCAAGTCATACTTATGTGAAACCTAACCCAAATTAAAATAGACATGTTACAAATAGATTGAAAAGCGGGAAAAAGATATGGGGGGAGGAACCCACATTTTCCATATTTGTTATCTGTGATGTTGATAAATGAATGGCTAACAACCATAGCAATGTGGCAGGACTACAGTTTTATCTCTGTAACGGTCACTTCAGAATGTAAATTTGTTTACTGTGATTTGTACCTCACAAGGCATTTAACACCAAGCTTATGACCAAATGTCAAATTTACGTGGAAATGAAAACATTAATGTAAAGGTCAGCAACCTTAAATTAGTCATGTTTCTCAGATGAAACACGCACCTGCTTTGCACATCACACTCTCTACATAGGGTGTTGTTTCTCATCTAAATGCTACAGAACCCAGTAATAATATCACTAATTTTCACCACTTCTATAGCTAAGGTATCATAGTTGTGATTAGTAGTGGCTTCTTAACCTGTAAGCCTCTGATTAACCATATCATTAATTGGAAGAAGCATCCGGGCAGCGTGCAATGTGAGCAGATACTGGAGAACGAGCCCACAGCATGCGGGAACTTCCATTTGGAAGGTTTTGTTTGAAGACAGTTTTTTGGGGCTCAATGCCAAATACAGTTAGATTGTTCTTCTGAGTATTTAGTAGCGGTATAAAAACTGCGTGCAACTTTCCCTGTGATTCTTAAAGGAGGTACTAGGTAAGGGACCGTTTTAAATTGCCAGGAAATGAAAGGAATCGAGAACTTTGCCCGGCTGCCGAGCTGCAGCATTGGATGTGTGACAGTTTGTAGCGGCTCAGTGTTCCAAGCCCATCATGTACCCACTTCTCTTTGGTTCTAGCCTGCAATGGTGATTTTTTCCTTTGGAAAATGGCACGTGATACCAACAAAACCTGCTGCCTCAGCGAAGCTTTTCTGGTCCTGTTTTTCACACGCAGAACTGGTAACACTGAGCACTTGTACTGATCTAAGGCCGATGCAGCGCTTATCTTTTTTTCCCCACTAGATGCACCGCTAAACATGAGAAAACTGTGGCGTCTAATACATTAAAAAAAAAAAATTGTATTCAAGTCAAGTGGCATTGTGGATGCACAACAGATTTGAATTGCTAGGCTCAGACCAACGTCAGAGTCATGCCATACCTCTGGAGATTTTCTGAAGCCTTTAATACCCATCCTAAGGGTCAAAAAAGCTCCACTACTCTCTCTCTTTCTTGCACTCTTGACCAATCTCACCTTGCAATTTTCACAATTACTTGGCTCCTTAAAAAAAAGAGTTGACCTAACTCAATACTCTATAAAAGGAAAGTCAGGTTTCAGTTCACAGTTTGAAACAAGTCCTGTGCAAGCAGCTGGAAATAAATCTGTAAGAGACTTCGCCAAAGACTCGCAGGCAAGAAAATAACACACATCTTTCTGACTTAAAAAGACTAGTCATTAGAGTTCAAAACTCCCAGATAAAGCCCTGCAAATACATTGATCCACTGAGATCTCATATCATCAAAGACATTCTTAGAAGGGACAAATAAGTCAGCTTCTGCTGGAACACGCTCTTGTTTTCACAATAAGAAAACTTGTATTTAACAGGTAACGCCAGATAGCTGCTCTAACAGTGGGGAATGGAATCCTGCAAAGCAGGAGAAGAGAACAGTTCTCCCCAACGCTTTTTCTTAATGACCTTTTAGAATCCAGAAAAATATAACATTAACTGAAACTGCACTAATTCCCAGCCTTTTGTCACCAAACAAATGTCAGCTAAAGTGATTTCTCACACCAGTAAGTGCTGCTTCGAGAACCTGCAGAGTAATGATATTGGAGAAAACCAGAATAAGCTGTACCTTTGTTCTCTTCTGCGGGAAACCTTGCATTCTCTCACAAGATTAGATTCCGTTTACTTTTGCATTATATTTTTAAATTCAAAGTAAGGGGACTCCCTGCACAGATATTAAATGTAAATATAAAGTGCAGTGAGGGATGCTAAAAATAACTTTTACTGTACTTAAAGATCTAAGCTTTTCTTCAGACCAAACTACTGAAACATGTCTTTTTTTGGATGCCTCTCATTTCAAAAAGAAAACTTCTATTAAACTCATATTCTCCCTTAAAAGAATGCAATGATAAGATACTTTATATCCTAACTTGAAGATGGAAAACAAAACCACTTCACAAAGTGGAAGCGAACAACAGGAAATCCCTAAATGACATTTGTCTGGAGTAATTTGGGTTTTCTTCTCCCCCTCCCGAAGGTAAATCATAATTTTCCTGGGACATTTTCCTGGGATTATTTTTTGAGGCTTTGGTAAAAAGAGAAACAATATGCAAATATTTATTATAAAACTGCAAGAACAAGCACCACCAAAAAAATCCACACACACATTAATTATTCTGTAAGAGAAAGATTCAGAATTCCACCTTTCCAGTTTGCCGACATCAGGTATCTTGAAAATGTAACACATGGCAACAAAATGTACCCAGTATAAACTTACTGTGGGCAAGATTTTCTAGTCCTCCTGTTACTATCTGCCGATTTTTTGCAAAGCAGAGGTAGCAACGATATGAGTAAAGATGGCAAATGCCAATGTTGTGACCCACACCACTGCTCTTCAGCTGTCTACAGAGCTCTGAAGGGAAAATTAGCAAAAAGAGTACCGCAGACACCAGTGGACTTTTTCCTTGATGCTCCTCAATCTAAACCATGCCTACGCCACCTGAAGTCCCTGCGAGTCTAGCAAAGGCCCCACATTTGGAAATTGAAAATCGCGGTACAAAGTGGCAGCCCATTTCCACCCCATTGGGCGCTTCATCACCGGACACGCCAGACGCCCGCACGCAGTTATCACACTGCGGATTAACCTCCCTAACCCGACATGGGGCTACGTTTGTTCACTGCTGTTTCATCAAACCCACTGGCCGCCCCAAGGAAACACCTCATTAATACCTGACTGGCCTCTTTCCCAAGTTGCTTGATCTAAAACGAAATAGTAAGATACACTAGATTGCTCCCTTGCCCCCAGGTGACAGAACAGTTGTCCCTCACAGAGCAGGGGAGACTTGTGGCCCTTATTACAAAGCCAGTCTTTGATAACCATACATTCTTTGACTAAAGACTTAGAAGAAAGATTTAGCTTTAAAATATTCCGCTAGGTTGTTTTTCGGCTCTCAGGTTACAGTTATACATGCACATTAAACTGCAAGTGACAACTGTTCAATTTTTATCCCACTTACTTTGAAAATAAACCAAACAAACCCAAGCAAGGCTATACAAGCACGCCATACAAGTTTGTGCATTTATGGTACCAAGAGCCTAGTAATTTCTAACTCACTGATCAAATTTAGGCAAATTAGAAGAACAGAAATCTCAGAAGCGGACAGACAGGTAGAGAAGAGGTGTCTTATCCAGTGAAATGAAACACGAGCTCAGTCCTTGGACCTCGGAGAATCCACATAAGACATGACAATTACAGTAACCACAAGCTGCAAAATCCAACCCTTTTACACTACATGATCTGCTAATTCATTCTTTTCTCCCTGCTCCCATGTAGATTCTCATCTGACAAAAGAAAACCGGAATAAAAGTTCTGCTAAAGCGAATCTAAAGGGACCTTCCTGCTCCTCACCTCCTCTTCTCCATCCCCGAATACATTCACTTGCTTCAAACCCCTCTGGAAATGCTATAGGGACACATTTTTCTTCAAAAGATGTTTTGACTAAATGGGCAAACAATCAGTCTTTTACAACTCCTCTTTTGTTATTCTTGTTTTAAATTCATGCTTCGTAGTATCTAACATTGCTTTTTTTCCTTTCTGCCCATGCTCCTGAGCCTCTTAAATGTGTACCTTCTGACAGGGCTACCACGGCAAATTAGTACATTATACAGATCAAGAAATGGCTGAATAAATACTTTCAAAAAGGCAGATGCTGTGGAGTATATTTGTGCATTTATGACCATACTTAAACTGTTGTTCCTCGACTGAAGTATTAACATGTCTATGCATAATATCATTCGCTAGTGTTAAGTTATGATTGAAAAGGAACTTTTCAATGTATAAATTAAAATGTATCCATTTTGAAGTTTTCGGGAAACTACGTATTCCTGAAATGCAGGGTTTATCCCTCTTCCCAAAGCTTTAATATAGGAAATCTAAAATTTCGGATAATCTATCCTGAAAAGACCTCACTTGTTGTACTTCCATTCTGATTACTCAGGCCTGTTTCAATTCTCTATGCATAATAAAAACAGAACAAAAAAGAAGACTGCTCTAATAGTTTATATTTCTAACCATCCATTTCAGAAACTACTCCTTACTCTCTATACTTTTTGTTCGTTTGGTATTCTAAAGCTCCTGTCCTGCAAGCAGGACAGTCAGAAGTCTGGTGGTCTGACAGTAAAACAATTCAGATGCTCGGGTTTACACGCAGAAACAAATCCTGCAATACAGTGGTCAAAGTAAAAGAACAGAAACATCATGTTTTTGAGTGAGACAAAGGAAGTTCGTTTCTAATGGGAAAGCTTATTTTGGAAACTGCCTGGAAAGGAACAAGGTCTCTAATGAAACAGCAGCTGACTTAGAGGCCGTGTGAGTCACAAAGGAAGTTAAACATGAGCACTTTTCTAAAACCGAAAACATGATTAAAAAGCCAAACAAGAGGACAAATAAAATCTAAGCTTGTATTTGCTTGGAAATACAGAACGTCGGAATTCTGTAATCAGAGTGTTAGAATTATAAATTCAAATCTGTAACCAAAAAAAAGGGTGAAAAAATACCTGAAATGAAATCTACTTCATCCACGAAATGAGGCAAAAGAAAGAAATGTTGCACACAGAATTTACTGAACTTTTCACCACAACTTTTATTGCTGTTTTCTTAAAATATATCTTTTTTATAGCAGCTCAAATGAATTTACTCTAACCTGCAGGAACTCTGTCGCTAACTTCAGCTCCGTACACAAATACGACCAAGCAATGCTGTACCAAGCGGATGCAGACTCGGATAATTCAAATCCAAGTCCACACCAGTTAGGAGAGCAACATACCCAACCCGGGCATACAACGGAATGGGAACGCTGGCCCAAAGCGTCCAAGTGCTGTCATCCAGATCGCAAAGTAGTAATATCTGTGCCAACAACCCCCATATCAAAATAAATGCAAACTGCAGCACACACTTTGAAAATTAAAGACACAATTACATTTGACCATTACAGCTATATGCAGTTGAAAACATACCGTACCTGTCATTTGCATGTATAAAATTACCTCATGTTAAAAATTGGAAAGGGGTAGAAAGAGGTGCTCAAACTCTATCTAAATAAAATTTTAAAAGTCACATTTTTTTCTGCTTTACTAGACGATCTTTCACACTCAGGAAAACCTAAAAACTGGTGGAAGAAGCCTGCAGGTTTTCCACCTGCCACTGCGGACTCAGCTTTGAGCTCACTGGGAAATATCAAGACGCAGGACAAACTTTTCAACATGATAGATACAGACAGAAGATTCTAAATAAAGGTTTAATTTTAGAAGCTGCTACAGCTTTACATTGTAAATAGCAGCTGAAATTTTGACTCTATTTATTTGTAAGGCAAAAAGAACATTTGAGTAACCTATAAATGCCATGCAAACTAGAGGGCATGAAATTGAACACGTTAAGATCACCTTTGAATGCAACCTCTTCACTACACACACAAGAATTTAAATGACACAGGCACTATTCAGACTTACGGTCTTCACTTTAAAACTATTCAGGTTTTAGCTACTGTTTTCTGTTCAAGTAGTCTTAAATCGAGCAATTTTGTTTACCTTTGGACAGAAATTATGATTTATACAAGATTAAAAAAAAAAATCTTTAAAACCGCTGATTTCAGTGCAAACCAAAAAAGAATTGGCTGCAAAAGCGTGCAGAACGCAAGATAACAAAAAGACTCAAAATTAAACTGAGAAAAGACCTGTTTCCATTTTCCCAAGCTGCTACCTGCCCACCCATGTCCTAATCGGTGGCCACACTTTTGTGTGCCATCAGTAGTTTAGTTTTCTCATGTTTTTCATTACCGGAGAGGAAAACCAGGAGGCAAAACCCCACCCAAACCACCTCCAAAAAGAAGAGCGCGCAAGGAGCTTTTGTTAACCCAAACCCCCGGCTCAGTGTCCACGTGTCACCAAGAACCAGCCCGGGACCTGAGCGGTACCTGGCTCTTGTCAGAACTTACTTTCAGTTAAAGTGTTCCTTCTACACCTCTCATGGGAGTGGCCTTGTAAGAAAACCTCTTATAATTAAAGCCAAGCCGCCTTTCATCCTTACAAAGTTTACTACTGCCACTGTTTCCTTAAGCTCCCCCTCAAAACCTCTCCGCTTGTTTTTCTGTCCCCAAGTCACAAGTCATCACAGTTGTGAAGGGCTGTAAACTGCAGACCCGTCCGCGGTCTATGTTTTTGTACTCTTCTGCTCCTTAAAGGAGTCACTTAACCTCCCGAAGTGCTGGAAGCCAAGAACCGGGAGGACTCGCAGGAACCTGCCCGGCGTTTGTCTCCCCACCTCAGCTGGGCAGCTCCCGCCAGGCTGGGCCGGGGCAGAGCAACCGCCTCACACCCCACAGGACACACAGCCTCTGCCACAACGTGCTTTAACAGGATAACTTACCAAATTCCACTCTCATTCTGTAGTACATGAAATAAAATTCCCTCAGAAGTGAAGTTTACTCAGAGCATGAAGGCTCCCGGAACAACGTGCGGCACTGACCGTTGCCTTGGGCAGGGCCTGGAAATGATTCTCCGATAATACTGGCAACCTCCTTCTGAATTTTTTAGTTTTTAAAAACCTATGCATTTTCACTGCTCATTCATGGCAGAAAAATGAAGTATGGCGAAAGATGGGACATGAAAAAAAGAAGATTATTTGATTCCATATTAATAGGGAAATACTGATCTTTAAATCAGAACAGATTGCACATTCAGAAAGGCTAGCGTGCAAGATCTCTATTTACAATAATTTTATTCACTAGAAGCAGTTAAGTTTAAAAGTTTACTCAGTCTCTAAATGTGGCTTTTTTTGGTACTATTCCTCTATACCTAACAGAGCAACAGAAATGTTTTCAATGTTTGTAATTTCAGCAAAACAAAACAAAAAAAATCAGCTCTTAACATACATTAAACAACAGGGACAGAAACTGGCAAAATAAATTTATTTTTAACATCAACAGCTAGGGAGTCACTAATATCATTTAAACCAGTACAGACTGTGCAGCATATTTCCATTTAAATTAAAGGGGGGCATACTTCTTCCACTTCAATTCAAACCAACTTAAATATTTTTGTGTCAGCTTCCATGAACTACTTTAACAGCTCGCTCTGCCAGAATCTCCAATATAAAACAGCACTTCAGCATTTTGGCAAGCCTAATGAAACCACTCCTGCTGAATCTGGTTTTCTCAATTAAGTATTCCTGAACAAAATCCTTCCCCCCGGTTGAGGAGGAAAACTAGATGCCTACAGAAAAGGAATTCATCAAAAAGATACAATGGTTTGGAAATACAGGTCACGAGTCAGAGGATGCTACTGGGGAGCAACAGGATTTCATTTCAGGCAAAGAAAAAAAGCAGAAGCAAAAAAAAAACCAACCCCAAACTGTTCTTCCCCAGAAGTCTCCTAAAAATTTCTAGAGAAAGAACATAGCATCCAAGAGCTTCGCAGAGATAACCATCACTACAAACCAGCAGGGAGCATGAACTTTTGGTACGGGTCAAACATTACAAGTTGCAAGACCGGTCTCCAGCAACATCAGCACAGCAATAATTTTTTATCTCCGCTGAGTCTGGCTGTTAGTAGAAGCCGCAGGACTAGACCCAGCATGAAGGTCAAGACAGGAAAAACTCTCATTGTCTTTAACGGCGCTGAAGTCGGCAGAACCTGCTGTGGGCAGGGAGCGGGATGGGATGGCGTGAGCAGCGCGGGGAGCACCAGCACCTTCTGTCCCCAGCAACCACGGCCGGGTCACCGTGTCTGAACATCTCCTGAGATCAGTCCAAGCCTCTACACGTTGGCAATCCGCTGTTTTTCAAGCCAAAAAGCACCCCGGGCTGGCACCATAAAACACCTCTTGTGTAGCACCTGGAGTTGACCAGGCATCATCACGTTCTACCACCTCATTGCACCTCAAGGAATCTCCATACAGTGATATAAACGGGAGCTATGACACAGATACAGCAAAATAAATTCACCTGATCTTTTAAAAAGTTGTTCTTACCAAACTCAAAGACAGTAACACGTCTGATTTCGTCACTCGTATGTTCCTTAAATTAATCCGCCTGCCTTCCCCGTGTCACCCGTGTTGTGGAACAGCTGGTCGCTGCTTTGAAGAACCGACGTTCCCGCTACAGCAACATTTCTACATGGAGCTGAGCCGTTCCTGGGCCTCGGGAGTGGCTGCTACAAACACTTCGGAAAGAAGAAAACCAACCCAAATGTACCGCAGCTTCCAGCACTATTTCTTACCCTTCCTGCAGTACAAACCCAGGCACTGTGAGCCACAGCATGGGGCAAGTCACTGAAGGCACAATAGCTGTGTTTATGGAGGAAGTTTGCTTAAAATACTGTTAAAAAAACTCTCCTTCTGTATGAGTGGTACTCAGCAAAGAAGACGGTACAGTGAAACAACTGTTTTGAAGATTACTCTTAAGATTATTTTAAAAACATGTCAATCAGAACTCTCTTTCTGAAACAATGTTTCAAACGATAACAAACAAAATGCTCAGAACCAAAATATTTGTGACATTTTCTTTAACACTAAGGTAGACTTCCCTTTTCTTTCCAATATATAAGCTACATAGTGAAGTCACAAATTATCTCTTACAAGAGGCCTTCCTATCAATCTATGAAACTAGTTCTGGTTTGCAATTCAGTATGCTACTGAATAGCATTATGTGCACACATATGATACGCCTCTAACATTGAAATTACTTCCTAATACAGACTAACTCCTGGAAAGGCAGTATGTAAAAGATTGGAACAATTTCCTAACATATAAATTAAAATGCTGGCCTTCACAGGGAGACATCAAGGGAGCAAAAAACCCCAGTAAGTGCAAACACAAGCCAAATATCCCACACAAAAGAAAACCTGCCACATTTATGAGAGAAAAATCAATCTCTACTACAAATTACACAGCTTTCAAAAATGTAAGATGTGTCAACTGCTTCTAGCCTAGGGCTACATTCCTAGATACATTTATCAAACTTACTCAAGTCAACATAAGAATTCTGAGTCTCATAATCCCAGAAATCCATTCACTTAAGAGTCCCCAAATTGAATTCACTCAACACCTGAAGACAGACACTGTCTTGGAAATCCATGTAACCAGCAGCTTGTGCAACCTTCTTAACCTGATAATGAACAAGAAAAAAAAACCCCAAACCTCTCCAGAGGTAGATAGCTGTTAGGTGGACAAAGTGCTGGTAATTCTTTTGATCTCTCTATATATTGAGAACTAAAATAACAGCAAAAAGAAACTGTAAAACCCGAGTTCACAAAGCACACAGACATTTGGACAAAAGCAACATCAATTCCAAATGTACTTCAGAATTTTTGGCTTCAAAACCACGCTACTGGTTAACTGATCTACAAGTTCCGCTTCTCTTTCAGTAACAGTGCACCAACACTTTCTAAAGTGTTGATTTTCCACAAAATGTCTCAAGATGCAGCGCTGTTCTGGAAGTTTGAGAGGCAATGGTATGTTTGAAGGCACTCAAATTCAGATTTTAGATTTTAGCTGCAGCTCCACGTACAATTATTTTGCCTTTACTGCAGAATGTGAAGCTTCTCCTCCTTCCCTCCTCACCACTGTTTCTACGTTTCTTTCTGTGCATCTATGAGAAGAACTACAGCACATGTTGCTGTCTTTACAAAACAATTTCAGATGGGGTTTGTCTTCTGTTTTCTCTGTAATTCGGTTCCGCTTCTTCCCGACCCCACGTGTGCACGGTTACATCAGTACTCTCACGCGACTGAATTACTTTCTGGTTCTTCAGTGTTAACAAGACATCTGCTTGCAAATAATTATTTAGATTATTTAATCACACTTATTCTGCAATGTTATTAAAAAATAATATCTATTTTACTTATTTTTGTCAACTAGTCTCGCCTTGCTATCTCTAGGATTACTCCTGTAAGCTGACCTAGCCAAAAGCTTCCTTCCTATGCTTGCCATCTGTTAACTACTTTTTAGAAAAACGCTTCATTTTTGGCACATTTTAAAGACAGTTATTGCAGTCATTTAATGAGTGTGCAATTATCTCAGGAAAAAATTATATTCTTAAATTATAACAATCATTACAACAGCAAGTACTTTATTTTCAAGAGGACACATACACAAAGAATGGGACGGCCTCATTATTTGACAGGTGATGAAGGTTGAGAGAGATTTAAGCATCAGTGATAGCAAGAAAGATTCAAAAAAAGAACAATGAAACAATTTAGCTCTACCCAGAGACAGTAATTACTAACAAACTCATAAAACCCTTAAAACAATAAAGCAGATACTCTGGTGCATTTTCTCTGTTCTTAGAAGTCCAGCAATTTTGGTCTTTCCCTTACTATACAGCTGTATTTTGAAAGGAAAACTAAGGGAAACGAAAAATGGATAAATTAAAAGTTATAATAAATATTCATCAGTACATGTGTTACAGAGTAATCTCACAAACATGTACTTCCTTTCCCCAACATATGCAATTTGTCATTTTAAAAAGAAATAAAATATATTAAATGTTTATATTAAACTTAGATAAAATATATACAAAAGGAAATGCTTACACATTCAAGTATAAATAAAGCTATCGAAATATCACTATCTTCAGTGATGAATATACATCATTGGCAAAAAGCCACAGATTAGTAAGGAAAACATATTATATCCAGCTATAGTTCAAAAGACTTAGTTCATTGCAGGAATTGTGCTCCTCAAGCTCAGAGCTGTTGTCCTGCTCCTCTCATTAACTCTGTGCTTTTGACACAGCTTCACCACTCCCGTTCCCCGCTATTTGTGCCTTTCTGAAAATAATAAAGCAAAAAAGCTGCAAAAGATGGTACAAAGAAGGTCAGCAGAGGGATCACTTTCACGACTTGTACGTGCACAATAAACCCATTAGGTGCTGGGAGATGACAACTGAGGAGAGACTTTAGTGAGCTCCTACAAGGAAGGTGAAAATTGTTCTTCAAGCACAGAGAACTAAATGCAGAGCATACAACTCCTACAAGTGTTTAAAAGGAAAGTTCAGGCAAAGGTTTACATTGGTTAATATGACAATGTCACCCCCCAAACTAACCGTAATTCAAGGAACAAGAGCACTATAAATGCAGGGAATACGCGTAGTGGGAGCTATATCAGCATTATTAAACATTTTAGGAAAAAGAATAAGGTTTTAAGATTCTTTTGGTTTGCAGACTGGCTTTCTAGGGGGCGTGGGGTATGGTTTTTCCACATTTCATTATTACAAGATATGATTTTTAATGCCCTCACCCCAACACAAACACTTACTCGAACAGATGTTTCAATTTCAGTTTTCAGATGATGCAAAGTATGACAAATTTTGATAGATGTATTTTATTATGCCCAGTCCCACTAACAACTGTCATCCACTGTTTCACAAGCAAAATATAGAGCAGCATCATAATTCTACAATCTGATATTGTAACAAGACTTAAGCGCCATAACCTATAGACTTACTATGAAAAATAGCCAGTCTCTTCTACAAAAAATTTACATGTACTGTGATCAGTTCATGGCTTTAAAATATTTCTCATTACAAGCTCATTGAAAATTAAACTATATAGAATGTAAGAAATGCACTCTGACAAATAGTTCATCCTTGACTTTTATACACCTCCCTTAATTGCCTATACCATTGGCTTGTTGTACCTCCCATATTAGCCACAAAAACATCACTGCTTACTATATATATATCTCCCCAAAAAGTGCAAGATTTCCTATACAAGTAGAACAGCAATTAATGGCAGGGTAAGAGGCTTAGAGTGGAATAATCATGTAAGAGGCTGTGCCATCCTGACACATACAGACGTCCCAGGTATGACGCCGACCAAACAATCACCTACAATGTCCAGACTTCCCTGCTTAACTTGCAACAAGGGCAAGACAAATTCTCTCCGAAAAATCCAGTGTCAGCTGTTGCTATAAAACAAGTGCTCACAAGCATAAAAGCAGTTGCACATTTCAAGTTGGTTTTTACAGAAGAGTCAGATGCAAGATACTGTAATTCATGAATATATGGAATTATCAAGTTACATGCCAAACTTTCAGTCACAAAAGGGAAAAAACCCCAGTCATCTGATTTAAGAACTAAGACTACCACCTTGTCCTACAGCACTTAAGATTATTAATGGAAAACTATTTTCCAGTTTAATCTCAATCATTCTGCTTTCAGGTATGTAGCCACAAGAGATTAAAACGCCACAGTGAGATGGTTGTAAACAGTTTATACTTCAGATTATCTTTCCAACTTCCTTTTTCTTCTAAACATGCAGAACTGCATGTCGAAGCCTGTATTTTTGTCGTCTTTTTTCACCTTTATTAAAAGCAAATAGATTATTTATCCTTAGCAAGCTCGAAACAGTTTTAAGTGAATGTGAGAAGACCAGACGTGTTTTATTAGTCAAACTGAGACTCCATGAATCTTCAGTGTGTTTCTCCACTTTACTTTCTGTTCTCCAACTCTTATGAAAAATGCATGATGTGAAATTAAAAGGAACAATTTATTTACAATTATAATCTAATTACAGCAGGCACAGAAAGTATAACGGCAGCATAAGACATTCTAGATTGTTTTTAATTCTGCAGTATTATTATACTGAACAGATTGTATTAATTTTTAAATTAATTTCTCTCAAAAGAATATCTGTACAAGTAAAAATGTGATGAGCATGCTTGCCTTCAAATAATGAAGCAAGTATTTAATGTTCTCAATTTGAAATAACTTCAGTGTAAGTGTAGGTAAAGATCTTTGGTTGTCTAATGTTGAGTCCATTCCAATAGCTACACTTTGTTAACTATTTCATTAAATAAAGTTTTCCTTTCTGAAATTATCTCAGTCATTATCAAACTAAAACTGATTAAAATAATTAAATCCCTATGTAATTGTTTCCTCAATGTGCACAGAAGCCAGTGTGAAACATGGTCTTGCTAAACAACAAACATTTCACCTTAACTATTACATATAAAAGTAAAAAAAGAAAGGCAAAATCCCTTCCCACCTGACTCCTGGCCTAAAGACACCCAGCTTCTCAGACCCATATTCATGCTCCCTCCTCAGCCCCTACCCCCCTTTTTCCTCCCTAGTTAAACCGCACACCTTTGAAAAAAGCTCACGCTGAACAAACTCACCTTGAACTTTAAATTACACAAAGGGATCAAAGAATAAGAGTGAGAATTAGAACTAAACACCCTCTTAGAATTGTGATCACACAGCAGACAGATCCGAAACACGCTGCCATCGTTTGCTGTTGCTGCTGGTATTCCACACACCGCTGATTTAAAGAGGCTTCTCCATCGGCTGCTCTGTCGCTCCCTATCAATACGTTTGTCAAACAGTTTCACAGCTACCGCTTCACAACCGGCTGCTGAAGGAAACATTCAACTGCTGGCTGATTAGATAAACTCAAGGTCAGAATCCAATTTATACAATTTATTGCGTACCCTGAAATAATAAAAACCAAACCACACCGTTTCATAACTGTCTGTTTTCTGTCTGTTTCATTTCAAAGTTCCAGGGGAAAAAGGTAAAGTTTTAATACTGTAACGTTGCTCTGTTTTCACACCACTATAAAAATCAAACCCAAACCCCCAAAACCCTAAACACCCTCCACAGGTCTCAGAACTTTCCGTCTATTCCTGGTCACGAAACAAAGTGCAACAACTGATGTCAGCAGGATCGAAATAAGTCTTAAAAAGGCTGTGGTGTATACAATGGAAAAGTCACAACGCCAGGAAGTTTTATTAGACTTTTTGCCGGCTGCCTTGTATCCCACGTGCTCCTCACAACTCATAGTGACCCCTCTGCTGCCCCCTCCCCGACCTAAAAAATGAGAATGTTTGCCAAAACCAAGAGAACGCATCTCTCGCATCATCCCATTTATCAAGCCAATCTCGACCGCACAGCTCTATAGGTGTTCTACCAACATCGCACCGCAATCCTACACAAAAAATTTCACTAGTAGGAACTGGAAATTATACGCTCCATAAAGACAAGCAGAAGTTGTAAGGGAGAAGCAGTCTGCTGAACCAAGACCAAAGATGAAATGTGTTAAAACCTTATCGCTACACCGATGACAAAATTAAAGGGGGGGGGAAAAAAGTGTTAGATTGGCTCCCCCACAGGCCTGTGTCCTGCAAACCAAGCAGAACCAAGAGTCAGTAGTGAAGTTCCTTTCCTTCCTAGTATTTTTTTTTTCCAATAAGACACCATTCTATATTCTCAGGTAAGGAAAATATAGGTGGCAAGAATATAAAGAAGTAATACAGTTATTACAGCCTTTTTAAAGCTGCCTGCACGTACATATTTGATGTCAGAATTGCCTCTATTTTCAAAGGCACAGATTGAAAATTAGGAAACATATTCCCAAATACAAGTCAAATCCCAACTAGAATTTAAAACAGGAGTTTAAAATAAAAATGTACATGGATTTCAACAGACGGCCCCACAATTTTGGAAACCCCAGATAACCATCAATGGCAGCTGAATATCTGCACTTACCACACAGAAGCTACAGCTCCCTCTGCCAAATTAGATATTGTTTTGGCATATAAGGGAAGAAGTCTCAGTCATCCCTGCCAAACCAAATTGGGGCTGAAAGCTCCCAGGCAGAGCCAAACTGTGATAATGTTAAGGTACGAACTTACAGGTAACGCCGTCACTGATACCACTCCTCAAGCATCAACAAGGAAAGCCACTAAATCGGTCTCCAAAACCAGAGCAATAGCTTTAAAGATTGATACATCTTAAAAGTTGAAAGAATAATTATTTGTGCCTTTGGTTATTGAGTGTTTTCTCTATTCAAGACGTATATTCTTTTGATTTAGGACTTTTTTGAGCTGAAAAATGTGCAAGAATCTCACATATGCTGAGGTTTCTAACTCTGCTTGTCCTATTTGTTTTTGAAAAGCTTAGCTACTTTCATGAGACCAAAGCAATCCAGGAACACCAGTCTGTAGTTCAATTTATTGACACTTACATGCTTCCTACAAAAGAAAAGATGATGATGCAAATGAAGATAAAAATCACCATTAAAAAATGGACTCAATATCTCAATTAAAACCGTCTGAAAATTCACTATGTTATGAGAAACCACTTGTAAGGCTGAAGTATTTTCTTTCTGAAAGCTTCAATGCTCACACCATTTTAATTTCTCTCAGATTATCTCAAAAATGCTGTCTGCAAAGTTTGTTTCTCTTGTATATTGCTAAAAAAGTACGATATCATATTTATGCTACTTTGTCCTCTGTGCGGAGGGCTTTCATACTTGCAGTAGATGTGCACGTTACACTAAAACTACCGCAGAGTTTTTTGGTTTTGCCAAAAGTAACAAAATCAAACATAGGCATACCCTTTTATATGTTTTCTATTATCACTAATCACACCAAAAACAACAACAACAAAATTTTGTATTTTTAGCCAACGAGCACGAAGACACCACAGAAAGGACCAAGATGCAACACAACCAGCACAATTCTTGCAGGAAATCAGCGACACAAACCTTATTAAAGCTCCTACAAATATCTTGCTGTGAGGACTTCAAAAGACAATAAGCCATTATATTCGCATGAAAACCATAAAACAACTGAGTTTCTCTGCTCTACTTAAGAAACATAAGCATGAGAAGGACCGGCGCCATATTCTCAGAATAAATATTTCAGGTCATATAAATCTGGTCCTCTGCAATGGTAAGAAAACAACAGGAGAAAGCAAGGTCTGCATCAACAGGGTGGGTTTCTTTTCCCTAAACTAGCTGTTATTTAGACTTCTTCAGGCTCAAGTAACAGCTCAGAGGCTTCAGCTACCGTGATTCAGCACGAGCTCCAGTCCCTATTAATCATTTCACCAGCTCAACCAAATCCAACAGCCCGCCCCTCGCCCCTCAAATCCCTCCATACCTGTCCCTGCAAGGTGACACGACCCCGGTCCTGCGGATGCTGATGAGAAACCGAAGAGTGCCAAGGATGGATCTGGCTTGGAGGCTGTGCCCGAACGAGGTCAGGCGAGGGTGTTACCGGCTGTGGGGTGATGTGGTGGTCTAGGTCATGCTCCAAAACATGGCTTGTGCTATCCTGAACAAACGCGGAATCGTCAAACTGTGGCAGAAGGTCTTCCTGGAGGAGGTCGTCTGGGTCAAGTCCCGTAAACGGTTCATTGTGAGTCTCGACTTGATGAAGTAAGTTGTCCTCTAAAGACGTAAAACCGTTGCTTTCTATAGGGTCGGTGAAATGGCTTATCTGAGAAGCAGAACCAGCAGAAGCTGGGAAACTAATATTCACAGGAGAGAGTTTTGAACTACTAAAGTTGCCCTGAGGATGCGCAGAATGCAACATTTGATAACTATTTGAATTCAAAGGTGTACTAGGATTCAACATGTGCTCTGTTGTTTCTTGCTTGGTCCCTGTTTGAGATGTAAAGGCATCGCTTCCAGTGAAGTCGGAGATCGAGTGTGTCTGCTGGCTGGTAGAAAGAGCTGTCGTAGGCTGAAGAAGGCTGGTAGGAGAAATGTGGTTGTTAGAGTAAGAATAGGGAGATGAAAATTGTTGGCTATTATTGACAGAACACGGAGTAATAGTTGGGGACTGTCCATCGAAATTTCCTTCTTGATTCCCACAGAAATGTATCGAAGCGCTCGCAGCTTGAGAAAACTGCTGAACGGACAGAGGCTGCTGTGAAGTGGATGGATTAGAAACCGCAGGCGGGTGGTTAACACTGACTCTGTGAGACGTGGACACGTTCACTTCCATGAAGTCTTTTGGCTGACTCAGAGCATCCTGCGCCGCGCCACTCCTGCTCTGCGGCGGCCGTAGCGAGGCACACTGATGCTGCGGTTCGTTAGCCTGAAATAAGGCAAAGTCATGGTGTGCTACAAAGCTTTTGTTTTGCTGCATAGACTGAGAATGTCCTTGGTGAAAGGGGGACCCATTTTGATTGGAAACGGTTGTGGCAGTTTGATGACCCCACATAGGGCTCCCATCAGCCACGTCTGGAAACATCCCATTGGACTGGTTTTGCGGATGAATTGGTGAACAACTGAACTGGGAGTGCGGTGATAAGACGTTGTCAGCCGTGCTGTTAAAGGACTGATTTACTGAGTGAAGTTTCAGTGAATCGTACTGACTCAGCTGATCAAACTCACTCATCTTCTGTTGATTTTGAGCATCTTGCACATGGTTCAATGAGTCTATGTGCAAAGGTTCAAATTCTGCACCCAAATTCAATTCATCAACAAGTGAAACAGGTCCAGGTTGAACAAAGGCATCATCTGACAAACCTTCTAATGTCTCACTAAAAAGATTGGCATCATCAAAAAAATCCATCATAGGATCAGTCATCTTGATAGGTCTGTACTGCTTTTGCTCTCAACTCCAAATGGAGTCAATTTTGGCTCTCTGCAGTGAACAGAAATAAATGACATCCAGCGGTCACCACCTTATCCACGGCACGCCAACATCCATTAGTGCTTCCGATGAAACATTTGTCTTAAAGTGTTAAAGCATCCTATAGAAGAAAAAAGAGAGAGAAAAATTACTTACATGACTCTCCTCATCACTTGTTCACATCCCCAGAACTTTTACAGATTTTTGATATTTTGTTCATGTCGTTACAGTGTAAAGCACAAAGCGATTAAGTTATTTTTGCTTATACTCGATGCGCTGTGCAGCATTTATCGCTTTTGTCCTTTATGTAATTAAAGCAATATTTGATGTTTCAAATGTAACAGTTTTGTTTTTTCATTCAGTTTGCTCTATTACCTAAGCACAATTTCAGATTCTCCTTTACCATTTTCATAGAATTAACAAATTGTAACAGAATTGTGGTTTTAGTTTTCCAAAATTAAAATGTATTTGTAGAACGAAATCATGTAATACACAACATTTACATAATAATTCTGTCTGTTTAAGCAAGAAACTTGAGAGGTTATAAATGACATTTACAAACAAAGCTACCTTGACTTCAGTAGGAAAAGATGAGATACTCTGGTTCTTCTATTTAAGTTGCATTAAGTAAGATTCTGAAAAACTAAATTTTATCTCACTTAAAGACACGATTGAGCTCTTATTTAAAGGAAGGACAAGGGGATGAATACAGTGACACAGCCAAAGATAAGCACATGAAAAGAGCTACCTTTGGTTCAACAACAATTTACACACTTACATAGTCTTGAAACACAAGTTGCTTTTCTTTTTTTATTTATTCATAGTATCGCTGAGTGATCACCAAATAATTAGCTTCCAATCAGGGATTTCAGGCAGCTGAGAAAGATGCTTAGTTTAACTTCAGCCTAAAAACTTGCACATTCCCAGTGTAATCAAACGGAATGGGAAATGAATGAAAATGCCTGGTATTTACCTCTCCAGATAACTAATAAGCCTCTAGAATAGAATAACAATCACTTGAAATGAGCATCTTCATGGAATAATCCTGTCAATCCATGTATCTACCATGAAGAAAAAGGGAAAGAAAACAGCCACAGCTTTTAATTCCTGCCCCTACTATTAATAGTACTAATAGTAAAGCTTCCTTTCATGCTCTCCCTCCATTTGAATTGCAATGCTTCATTAATGAACGCTCCTAGGAATATGATGAGTAGAGAAGTCTTCCAGAAATGGACACCCTGAAAATGCCAAATGTTTTCTGATGGACAAGGCTCGTACTGTACCTATTAAGTACAAAGTGTCTTTGACACGCTGATGAAAACCCGTTCTGCTTATACTCCTCGTCTAATGATTAAGCCTTGTGCCCATAGTCAGAATAAAGCCTAACCTAAATGAATAAACCTTGTTGAGAGTTTGGGCATATATATTTATATATATAAACATATGTATATTTAACTTCTGGTCTACACAGAAGAAGGACAGGCGGATCCTGTATCACAGTGAAAGACACCAACTGGTTGACATCTCCCAGGTATTGATTGGTATGAGTGTTAATTACTATGAGTACAAAGAACAATCACGCTGTAAAAAAGACAGAGAAGCTTAGGAAGGTGACAGCTCAGCACAGCAAAGTAGTTGTGGATTCCAGGTGATACATTTACAACTTATTGCTTAAATTTAGGACTTCCTACCATCCCGAGTCTAACATAAATTAGACCCCATTATCTTCCAACACTGATTTAGTTGTCTGCTTACGATTAAAAGCAACAGAATGATGACTTTCCCAGTATCAAACATCTTCCAACGGAGGATAAACCACCATCAGGATCCAGGCAGATTATGTGCAGGGTTCTAATACAGTTTCTCTCTCATCTCAGGACATTTCAACTCAAAAAATAAGTCGGGGGAGAACTATTTTAGCTAAGAGAAGACAACCAAGTCAGGCTAAGTACAAGGAAAGAATATCGTGGACATGCAACAGATGATCTAATTAAAGAAACTTTCATCTGGGGAAAGATAGATGGAAATGGTGGTAGTCGTGTAAAATGTCATGTTCCAGGCTATCAAGGACTCTACCGTTAAAAACTCCAATTTGAAGCCTGTATCAATAAAAGTTTACATATTGAGACTAAGAGCTCAGCGGGCTGCATACAGCTCCTCAGTTATCCCCAGAGATAACCCGTATTTTGGCTTCTTTGCTCAAAACCCAACAAACACTTTTCAGCTTAGTTTTTTCCTACTTTCTTTCAGCATGAAGAAAATAAGGGAGGAAGGAAGAGACATATAATACAAACTCTCTTTTAAAATGCAAAGGCTTTATAAAACAAATCTTAGCAGGCATGAAAAGGAACCAAACCCTGAAGATGTCAGCTCCACTTCAAGGATCAAGATGGATAGATGGATAGCACAGATGAACTTGCAAACCAGGAAATCTGAAGGCTAGATACACGAGAAACCTCTCTGGGCTAATTAGACCTATGTAAATTTATTATGAAGAAAGGTTCTGTGCAAAGAGAAGGTCATGAAGTAAAAAAAAAAAAAAAAAAAAAAAAGCTTGTTTTTTGACTAGAGAAATACTTTAACCCCTCCCTATCCATTTTCTTCAGTGTCTACAAAATTCATCACTTTTTTTCCAAGTTACAGAAGAGCGTAACTTGGAAATTCAAGGATATTTGATTTGGAGGAACCAGCCTGTCACACAAAGTCATCTCCCAAATTTATTGAGCAATTGTCCTCCTCTGCTACACTTGAATCTGAGAACATTAGATGCTCATCTTGCAAATTGTGAAGGCATATGAAGACAAACTGTGACGCATTTCTGAACTTAACTGGTACACAAGCACCATTTTTCTGTCCCTTCCTTGAAAACAAAAAACAAACACACAAAAAACCCCAAACGAACAAACTAAAAAACCACAAACACGAAACAGTCCTATCTCCTCACATCCAACTGAAAGAAACAAAAAAGTTCTGACAGAAAACTTTTTACCTGCTTTCTATAAGCGATGCCTTCTCCATGTCCTTACTCTCTTAATATAGAATATGATGGCAGCTACAATTATGTTTTAACACGCTTTTATCCAGCCTTCTCCTTCCCCAAACAGATCTGTGGTACCGATTCAAACTTTGGATTGGCTTTTACCTTCAGCTCCAGAAAAGCATTCAAGGAAATCAACATTTTGAAGACTTTCATCTATTGCACTTGACGACTACAAGTTTAACAATGCAATGGCAGCCAGTGCTTTATACTAACAGTTCCAAAATATTTCTCATAGATAAGCTCCTATTGGAGCTGCATTTTAATCAGAATGGGGAAACTAGTTTTGAATCCCTACTCAATAACGCAAACTACAGTAAAGAAGCACGTGTTTAAAAAACAGAGAGAGGAAAAAGAACTCTTCCTTCTTCCTCAAAGAGGAAAATCTGTTTTGTCTAAACGAAACATTTCACCACAAACGATCACTGTTACTGTTAGTAATTCCATTGTATTTACTTTAGATTGCTGTAAAATTTGCCATCTTTGTGCCCTCTTACACTGAGATTTTGTGATGAAGCTACACTTCTTGTAAAAACTAAATTAATACTTTGTATGTCTACATTCTCTACCGTTATTGTACACCGATTTAAAACTAATCTTCACTCAGCTTAAAGTTTGCAAGATCCTTCTACAACATCCATGTCTAAGAACTGCTTGGACCAACTCTAAACAGTCAAACGAGCACCACAGAGGTACAACCTGAGGAAGCAACTGGAAAACTATGGATGTGGTACCTGAATTTAAGAAGTTACTGCCCCCTATCAGCCAGAATGGTTTCAACAAAATTTACCAACTGTAGAACATCCGGTAAATTTAGAATTTTCCGCAGTGTTTTGGTTTTTGGGGGGGGTTTTGGGGGGTTTTTTTGTGGGGTTGTTTTTTGGTTTGGGGTTTTGTTTGTTTTGTTTTAATATAATGGAACCCAGAGACACTCAGTAATGTTTCTTCTTAGCATTTAGTTTCTCCCTTTGTATTTTCAACTCTCAACTTTGTATCAACCAACCTGAATTTATGTAGAAAACTAAGCAACAGCAACTATGGCCACTACTACTACAGGATAACTACTGTCTAACAGCTACCTGACAAAAATCACAAATCAGACTCACTATTCTGGAAAAAAAAAAAAAGTTTGGTTTTTGTTTTGGTTGGTTGGGGTTTTGTTATTTTGTTTCTTAAATAACACAACGTTTGATAAAATTAATTACCAGGAAACACCAACAGTATCCCTCAAGTTAAGCTGAAACACATTTCAGGGTTCACCATCTTCAGATATGCTAAAGCGTCTAAAATTTAAAGAGCAAGTTGTTTTTTTTTCAGATTGCCGACTGTATCATTTGGTGTCTTGCACAAAACAGAGCATTTTCAGCAAGAAGTATTAAGTTATTCTGCAAACATACTTGAATTGGAACAGAAGCGTCTCCCAGGTGGTTTTGGTTTTTTTGCCAGGTCACTATTTATTAAAATGAACACCTATACTTTCTTTAATTTACCAGTTCTTAACATTAAGACATCTATTTTGAATTTAAGATTTAAAACAAAGTATTAGGACAAGAGAAATGGTATGAAAAGAGATCTTACAAGTCCAAGTGTATGAAAAAATACTGATCTCTGCATAAACCATGTTTTTCATTTAAAAACCATGCCGTATTCTGTATGGTCTAAAACTGTCTTTTCAATTACAAACAGAATATAAGCCAATGCAGTATTGCTGTTCCTCTTAACCTGCAAAAGCAGCTTTCATGTACTGCTACTGTAATTCTAACTTTTTTTAAACTTTAAGATGTTTCTCAGATTTTATTTCTTCTATTCAAAACCACTTAGAAATGAAAGTGGCTCCACTCTGCCCAGTTTGGTTCCTTTCCCTGAGCGTGTGCAACAAGAACAACGGTTAGGAAACTGAGATTTCACATTAACGTGGTTGATGGAACTACTTACAAAAAGGGAAACAAACAAACAACTTTCTCAATTAAATTCTGATGGACAATCAAAACGAACAATCTTTTACTCCTGCCAGAACAACTGACCAAGAAGAAATAGCCTGAAAGTCTCGAAGAGATGATCCCCTTTTATACTACCTTAGCATGCGGTAGATCTGGGTTGTAAAAAGACAAGCTACATAGTTAGACAGAAAGAAGGAAAGATTCATTTTACAGAATACATTAAAAAAGACCAAACACCTAAGAAAACAGAATGGAACAAAGACACCCAATTTTGCTTTCAAAAAAATGAAGTGGGAGTAGCAGTAAAAGAAAAGATAAGAAAAACAACTGAGGTGTTTTATTTCATTAATTGCGTAGTTGTTTACTTCTGATGAAATGACAACGGAAAACCAGCTACTCTAGGTATAAGCAACTAAATCAGGTCAAGATTCCGCACATTACTGTGACATCCACACTTTTACACTTTGACAGACTGAGAAGGGGTGAGCACAGGTAGTCATAACTAGGGAAGAGTTCTACATCACATGCACACAACGTGAGCTGTGCTGGTCGGTTTTGGTTTGGTTGGGTTATTTTTTTAGGAAAGCAATGCAACCAGGCAGAACAGGCTTGCTTCCGAACAAGAGATCTGCCAAAGAGACTGAAAAAATCCTTCTATTTGCTAAGTCCCACGTAGCATCTGACAGCGCGACGGGTTTGTGGCTTGGGCTGATCTGCCCGTCTATGAGCAGAGGGAACGTGGTGTCGGGAGAGGAAATACAGGACGCTAAAAAACAGATACTAAAAAAACCGATCACTTCTGCACGATGTTCCAAAATGACAGTGACACACTCTCTCAATATTAAAAATAAAAGACTATTACACTATCACTATTTGTCAGATTGAACTACAACTAAAGCGTTAGCCGAGTTCAAAAAGCTGCAGTAAATTAAACAATACAGAAGTTACTTCCCACTGACACGCCAACATAAATGATATTCTATTATAGATTTAAAGATCAATGTACACATTAAATTTAAAATGCACAGAGGGACAGCACAAATTGCTCAAAATCCCAGAAACATAGTAAAAAACCCAGAACATTTAGTAGAAATGAACTCTTTTCTTCCCTAACAGAAAGGAATAAGTTAAGTCTTTGTACAAGAGTGC